>NC_069667.1:4982878-5293673 GCF_027244095.1 Hemicordylus capensis
AGGGGGTTGCGGGTGGGAGGCACTGCTCTTTTCAGACAGGTTCCAGATGGCGTCCCTTGGAGACTGTTGCTCTTCAAAATGTGAACTTTTATATAGCATCCCTCAGGGCTCCAGACTGTCTCCCATGCTTTTTAACACCTACATGAAACCGCTGGGAGAGATCATCAGGAGATTTGGTGCAGGGTGTTATCAGTATCCTGTTGACACCCAAATCTGTTTCTCCATGTCAACATTCTCAGGTGAAGGCATAACCTTCTTAAATGCCTGTCTGGAGGTGGTGATGGGTCTGGATGAGGGATAACAAACTGAGAAGGAATCCAAATAAGATGGGGGTACTCAAAATCAACTCGATGGCACACTTTACTTTTTGACTTATTGTGCAAGGTCAGAACTCAGGAGTAGAAGCAGCAGTAACCCTTCCTCACTGCTGCCACCATGGCCTCTCATTCTCATTCCATGGCTGCTGACAGGCCTGGGCCCGTCCCTTACCTCTCCTCCTCCTCCTCCTCCTCCTCCTCTCTCTCTCTCTCCTCTTCCCTTCCTCCTTCCCTCCCTCCCTTCCTGAGTTAACAGATTGTGACCCTTTTGGGGACAGGGATCCATTTTATCCATCCATCCATCCATCCATCCATCCATCCATCAATCCATCCATCCATTCATTTCTCTATGTAAACCGCTTTGGAAACTTTTGTTAAAAAGTGGTATATAAATATTTGTTGTTGTTGTTAACAGATCTTATTCATCTTGTTTCCTCATCTAATTCACACAGTGGCAGCCTCCTCCTCCTAAGGGGCTCTTTCCTTCCTCAGAGCCCTTCTCTTTGCAGACCCCTGACCACTATCCTTTTTAATATAGATTCTTCTCTCCTCTACAATCAAGCACATCTTCCAACCAGTAACAGTTGCATTCCAAGTGACCTTAACCATCACAGGCTCCTCCTCCTTATCTGCATATGGAATCCCCACTGCCCAATCGCTACTGTGCTTCTGCTCTGTCACCTCTGATTGGTAAAGCACTGTGTGGGTGGGGCTTGCCACGTACATCCCTAGCCATAGATAGACAGATAGATAGATAGATAGATAGATAGATAGATAGATAGATAGATAGATAGATAGATAGATAGATGCTGGGAAGTACAGTGCAACCCAACTTTTGCCTCCCAGATGTCAATTTCCCTCTCCTCCTACCTAGTTTGCCAAGAGATGACTGAAAATCGGGAGTGTGCAAAACTCCTAAATCTGCATAGGATGCTTGTCCTATCCTCGTAGCAATTGTGTGAGCAGCCCTGTTAAGTTGTATGAGTGTACACTCCTACATGTTTTTATGTGAATGAGTGTACCTGCATTCATTTTACAAGTGAACGTGGTACAGGTCCCTCAAATGCCTGGGAAAGAAAGGAAGTTTACTGCTGTGCCTCCGTTCAGCATAATATATGGATAATTGTACCTGCCTACAGATCAGTACCTGTGTACACAGTGAACTTGAGCCCTATTCGGACATTATGCTGGACAAGGGTACCGGTGTCTGTACGCTTGTATATATGTTTGTATGAATGATTGTATCTGCACTCATATCAACAGTGAACCTGGGTACACTGACCTGCGAAATGCATGGAACAGATAGGAAATGTACTGCTGTGCCTGTGTTCAATGGAACGTGTGAATAAGTGCAGCTCTGCACACCTGTATACCTTGTACACTTGCCATACAAGTGTCAAACATCACATTTGAATAGGGTTGAATAGTTGAATAGACCTGATACGCCTCTTCTCACGATGGGTATTAGGGCAAGTGAAGCTTCTGGCCCTAATTTGGGAGTTGTGTGCACTCCCCGATTGCTCATTGTAAGAGTTCTGCAATCAATTCTGGACTCACACTGGCAAGCCCAGAACGTGTATATCCAACTCCAGAGGAAGAGTTGAGGGAAGACAGTCCCTACCTCTCCCACCTCTGTACCCAGCTTGCAGTTAGCATTTTCCCCTCCTCCTACCTTGATTGTAGAATTCTCACGATGGCTAATCAGGAGCACACATGGCTACTGAACCCAGCCTGACCACTCCTCCTACCCTGGAGAGGATAGTGAGAATAGCCCTAATGTGTGAATAGGGTTTGTATTGCCCGTGAGAAATACGTCGATTGCAATGGAGGAGAATATGTAGGTTGGACAAAATCGAAATGGCTTCAGTAAGCTAAAGAGACCCTTCCACACACGCCATCTTAGAATAACTGTTCTTAAAGGAAAGTGAATGCAACTTCTACCCAGTTGTATACATGTGAACAATTACAAATTGCTTTCCATAGAATTTGCTTTATTGAGCATGTTTTGGATTTGAAAGCAGCTTAGCCGCAAAACGTACACTGTGTAAAATGCAGTCATACAAGGTATTAGGAGAATTTGAGTGGGTAAGCTCTTTAGCAAGATTAATTTCCAGTCTTTTAAAAATGTTCTCTTGGTTCTTAGTCATCCTTACCACCAAAATTCCAATTCTCAGCATTTTAAATAGCACTTAACATGGTAATGAGCAAAAAATAATAATAATAACATCACAAAGCACATGTATTTGTGGCTTTTAGAACAAGACGCATAAAAAATTCATCAATGTGGAATATAAGCATGTATAGGGTGATTCACCCCATTGTCATCAATACCAGGAATGTATCAGACCTGCCACCAGGAAATGAGGCTACATAAAGCCTGTGGAGATTCCAGAGCACTGGATTTTATCAACTAGGATCCTTGGATATCCTCAGGTTCAGATAAAGGGATGGAACTTGTGAACTCAGGAGTGGTTTCTTTGAGATCAGGGGTGGGACCTGGTAAGGGTGGAATCTAGTGATTCCTGGTAGGGGGTTGCAAAGCAGAATGATCTTTTCCTGGGCAACGGCCAAGCCGGTGACTCCATCAGGGCAGAGATCTGGATGTTGGTAGGGGTTCCAGTGGGGTCGAGAACCCCTACCAGCGGAAAGCACAGCAGGTAATGGGGTCGGGACCTTAGATTGCTCAGAGGAGGAGAGCTGGGTAGAGACAGATGTTGCTCCGGCAGATGCTGGCTATAAAACTGGTCTATAGAATTCCTGCTCAGGTAGAGTGTGTCGGCCCAGCCTCTTCCTTGGCTATAGGCTCTGTAGTTTACAGGGACCTTATTTGTAAGTGCTGGCTCTGGAGGGCATCTCCTTGGACTGAAAAGTCCTCGAGGGACTCCTCTGCATTAGAGGTTAAAGGCTTGGCCATTCCAGATTAGGCACGAGCTAAGCAAACTACAGCTTCGGGCCTCACATTATGAGGGGCCTCAGAATACTGAAAACGGGCTACATTTCACGTTTTACATAACTGGTTGAAAATAGAGGGTGGGGGGAACTAAAATGGGCTATGCCCACAAGCAGCCCTACCCAGGTTAGAGAAGCCTACCCAGGTAGGGCAGGGCTCGTGTGTGGTGCCGGGATCAAGGCCGATCAGAAGCACCATTAGGCCCGGACCTTGGGGCACAAGTCCAAGGCCCCAGTTCCCCCCCTAAACTGGAGAGCCCCAGCAGTGTGCCTGCCAGCAGCCAGTGCCAGGAATCTCCTCCCCGTGTGGCCTCTGGCATGGGTTCTGCAATGCCTCCCTTCCCCAGGCAGGGCTAGCACAGAGGCATCTTCCTGCCTTATGGCTCTTCAGCAGCATGGGATGAAGGCTGCCCAGCAGCAGAGGGATGAGCTTGGGAGGCTGGGGGCCAGTGCTGGGTGTCCCCAGACTTGTGAAAGCCCTCTCCTCTGCCTCCCCCGCCACTGCCTGCTCGTGTGCTGCGCCTGCCCCATCATGGGAGCCATCCTGAATGTGTGTGGGTGGGATTATATGGGACTTGTATGGGCTATCCACCCCCCCCCCCATTGTGTATTTCTGAGATGGTATTTCCAGGGCGTTGAAATTAGGTGTAGATACAAGGCAGGATATTTAATTTGAACTCTGTCTATTTAATTTGAAGGTGATTGGTCAATGTATTTATTGTTAATTAAGATTTTTTTTTTAAAAAAACAACCAACCCTTTAAAATAGTCCTATAAGTGGCTTGTTTCATGGCAGAAAATTACAAAAACTTCCGGAACTGGAGCCCCCACCCATGTGGAGGAATCTGCCCTCTGCCTTAATAAAAAAAGGGTGAAGCACCCCACTTTTCTGCCCAACCCTTTAAATATCCCGGAATGACTTCTCCTAGGTCTTTGATATTAGGAACCGATGAAAAACAGGATGGGTGGGCTCTGTATATTTAATCTGAAGCAGATCAGTCTATTGAATGATTTTTAATGATGTTTTGAATGTTTTTAAAATGTTTAAACAGTGGGAATTGTGTGCTCAATAATGCTGTGTGAAACATGGTGTGTGTGTGTGTGTGTGTGTGTGTGTGTGTGTGTGTGTGCAAGCCGCCTTCATAAGTCCACTAGGTCCAGGTTCCAAAATTACCTAGCTGCACCTCTGAGGCCAATCCTGGCATTGCCCCCTTCCTCCATAAGCCTGGGTTTTGTACCTGGGATTTACTTGGGTTAAAGGGCACAAGAGTGCCCTTGCCCATGCCCTTTACCCCAGGTACAGGGTCATGATCATACCATACACAGAGTTGGGTGCCTAGAGCACCCGACTCCCAGGAGAATCTCCCAACATACCACACTCATTGCACAGTGCATTGTGGGATTCCTGGAGGCCTGGACAACAAGTCCTGGTTTCCAGAGATATGTGCTGCTCCATACAACATGAATTGTGTGGGCGCATGGTGGCACGCCAAGGGGGAAAGCAACAGTCGTCTGGGGGGCATGTAGGCAGAACCTTGCCTGTCTTCCTGCCTGCCCACCCGGTTGTGAGTATAGCCTTATAATCGTTCTGATAAGACAAACATATACTTACATGGCAACACAATCATTTATCCCATTAGGTCTATAAATCTGTGCAGAAATAACGGTAAGTTATAAAGAAATTTCATTAGACCACAACCTCGTTTTTGGAAGTCTGGTTCTGGATCAGAATTTTGATCCAGGATCAGTTTGATCAAATTTGAACTCAGGCCTCCCCAGTCGTAGTCCAACGCTCTAACCACTACACCATGCTGGTCTCCATCTGCATATGTTCAGAATGCAGTCTCTGTCTTGCTTATAGATTTCTTTCAAATACCAAGGCTACACATCTTCTTTGAAGGCCAGGAGCTGAAGCCAGACTCACTAACATAAAAATGAAGTTACTATTCTTAAAGCTATTTTTGACTGTCTGAGTTTATCCTGATGTTCTGAATATGTTCCTGTCTGCCTTGTGTCTTTTTATGATATCTTTCGCAGCTAGCTCTATATTACATAAATGAAATATAGCAGAAGCCTTTAATAACTGGTACTATAAAGCATGCAGTTTGTCACCATAATAAACTTCCCTACTGTGTTTATTATAACAGCCACTAAAATTAGAAGTCATAAACAGAAGAGAGGGTTTAGCTGTTCCCTTGCAGAGAACCAGATTGCTGCCATGTTATAAACTATGGACCTTCCAGGGAAGGGGAAAGAAATCTTTTAAGCGACCCCTTTATTCTTTGGGAGTTTCCCAGAAAAGGAAAAAAGCAGATATTCTGGCTTTCCCCACTTGTATCCTGGTCTCAATCCCTGGTAAATCACTGGCCCTATTTTGTTCTCATGTTTAATGGTATATTGCAACATAAATTAATGCAATAGATAGATTAGGCCATAGATACATAGGAAACGGCCTTATACAGAGCCAGACCCTTGTCCATCTAACTCAGTGTAGAGTTATACTACAGTGACTGTGGGGAGAATTCACCCAACACTACATTTCAGCACACTGAGTGTGAAAACAGGACTCTGGGGTGAATTTTCAACACGGACATAAGCCAATCTTAGCTCTCTGGTGAGTGTGTGTCATCTAGAGTTAGAATAGAATTTTCCCCAAAGTAAAATTCAAAAGAGAATTTCAGAGTTAAGAACATGGGAAGCTACCTTATACTGAGTCAGACCATTGGTCCATCTGGTTCAGTATTGCCTACCCCGAATGGCAGCAGCTTCTCCAAGGTTGCAGGTGGGAGTCTCTCTCAGCCTTGTCTGGAGATGCTGGGGAGGGAACTTGGAACTTCTGGCATGCAAGCATGTAGATGCTTTTCCCAGAGTAGCCCCATCCCCTAGGGGGGATATCTTACAGTGCTCACATGTAATCTCCCATTCAATTGCAAACCAGGGCAAACTTTACTTAGCAAAGGGGACAATTCATATTTGCTATCACAAGATAAAGATGTGCACAAATCGGATTTTCAGATTCAGATAGAATTCTAATTGAAACTGGCCAATTCAATTCGAATTCTAATTGAATTTGAATCATTCAAATGGCCAGATTTGAGTCAAATCGATTCGAATTCTAATCAATTCGCACATTCCTACCACAAGACTAGCTCTCCTCCTACCCAGCTGGGACTCCTACCCAGCCTCCTACCCAGCCAGGGCTGAGCTCACAATCAAGTTTCTTGCCTCCAACCTTGTTTTTAACAAACACAATCAAAAATTAGGAGATTTTAGAATTAGATATGGGGCTTCTCCTACCCTAACGCCAATTGGGTGAAATCAATTCACTGAACTGCTCTGTTCCACCTCCTCTAAGGTTTAGGGCAGCGGTCTCTCCCAGCCCTAGTGGGAGATGCGGCCAGGGACTGAATCTGGGACCTTCTGCGTGCAAAGCAGACGCTCTGCCACTGAGCTAAGGTCCCATCCCCCCACCCTGAAAGTGAAGACAACATCCTTAATAATCCCACCCCAAACAACCAACCCCTCCCATCCACTCTGATGGAGAAGCAGAATCTGAGGTTGCTTGCAGGTTCCAAGAGGGAAAGACATCACACTCAAGCTATGTATGCTGTTTTCTGCATTATTTCTGGTCCCTTTCCCATTTCTTCTTACAATTTGTATGGCTTTTTGACAGTTGCAGCACTGTGTGTTAATGTATTCAAGATGATGCTACCCAGAATGACTCCAGAGTATTAATAGCTAATTCAGAAACTCTCTCGTGTGTGTGTGTGTGTGTGTGTGTGTGTGTGTGTGTGTGACTCAAAGAGCAGAAGAACTACTATTACAGACTGAGCAGTAAATAGGAATGACATCTTCTGACAGTCTATGCAGTTCCACTGCATTTCTTAAATGCATGGATGCACAAAACAAGACCCGAGCTGAGTTCTGATGCCACTGTCAGTTGCTCTAGGCACACCTGCTGTCTCTCTCTGCAGACTGGTCCCCAAGGTACACCCCTCATTTCTTAAACACTTGAATAAGCAGCCAAATTAAAGCACAAACAAACATCTGTTTTTCCCCCGTCCTCCCCAGCTCTTGCATTATCAGCAAGCTAAGGCACAACAATAATTTACAATAGCCTCATCTTTGAAGACATATTTGAACTGTTTTTGCATCCTGTGTATTTATTTCCTCCATGAGCTCACAAATTTTGGCCACGGAGACCATCTCAGAGGGTGAATGAATGCTCATAGTGGTTTTTGGCAAAATTTACCCCCACAGAGAGGGAAAATAGTGATAGTACTGTTACCCTTACAGTTTTCGGTGCATTCTCACCCCTTCTCTATCCCTACTTTCAAATGACTGAGGTAAAATTGCAGTCACTTTTAGGGAGGTGCGAGTAGGTTCAAAACCAAACCGATTAGAAGTCGAACTGGTTCATTTTGAAGGCTTGGGGTTGAGCTAAACCACCCCCAGTTTGGCTCAACCCCAGCCCAACCCCCCCAGCCTATTTGGGGGGTTCACAGAACTTTTTAAGGGGAATATTTATTTTATTTTTTTAAAAAAACCTCCCCTTCCTTGGGGTTTCTCCAAGGCGGTGGGGGCGAGGAGTCAGCGGAAGTTCCCCTTCCCCCTGCTGGCCTTCCTTACATCAAAAACAGCCCCATTCAGCCTCACAGAGGCCCATTGCACAATGCGCAGGTGTGGCAGACTCCAAGATGGCCGCCATGCCGGGGGAAAGGCCCAAACGGTTTGAAGAACGGCTGAGCAGGACTGTTTTTAAGGAAGGAAGGCTAGTAGGGGGAGGGGAAACCTCCACAGAGGCCCCTCACCACATCAGACAAGCCTCCTGGAGGGGGTAGGGTTTATTTTTTTTAATTTTTAAATCCCCATAAAAGGTCCGTGAACCGCCCCCCACCCAGACCGTACAGAGCCAGGGAGAGTTCGAGAGGGTGCTGGACCAAACTGGCCTGGTCTGGTTCGGATCCAGTTCAGACTTGAACCAATCCAGACCAGCCAGTTCCGTGCACACCCCTAGCCCCTGGTGGCGCAGTGGTAAAACTGCTGCCCTGTAACCAGAAGGTTACAAGTTCGATCCTGACCAGGGGCTCAAGGTTGACTCAGCCTTCCATCCTTCCGAGGTCGGTAAAATGAGTACCCAGAATGTTGGGGGCAATATGCTAAATCATTGTAAACCGCTTAGAGAGCTCCGGCTATAAAGCGGTATACAGTGGTCCCTCGACTTACAAACTACTCGACATAAGTATTTTTCGAGTTACAAACGGCAGTTTTAGATCCGGTTTTAGATGCGGTTTTTTCGACTTACAAATTTTTAGATGGGGTTTCCTCGACTTACAAATTTTTAGATGGGGTTTCCTCGACTTACGAATTTTACATGCGGTTTCCTTGACTTGCCTGCCTGTTTACTGCCTGTTTATTCTTGAAAAGAAATGTTCCTGTGCAGTTTGCAAGCCTTACTGGGGGTCTGGGTCTTTTTTCTAGGCTCCAGAACGCATTAATCCGTTCCCAATGCATTCCTATGGGAAACCGCTTTTCGACTTACGAATTTTTCGACTTACAAATGTGCATTCGGAACGGATTAATTTCGTAAGTAGAGGGACCACTGTATAAATATAAGTGCTATTGCTATTGCTATTGCTATTGCTAGTCACTTTTGCACAGAGGAAACAGTTTAGGGTTAAGGTTAGGGTTAGGAGCATAGTCCTGCCAATTACCATTCCCATTCCTGTGACATGACAAACTATTAGTAGTGTTTGTGTTTTTAAACTTTACAAAGCTTTTCAAACATCATTGCAAATTTGGTCACTGCAGGCCTGATGATCAGGACCATAAAAGCATGATAACGCACTGAAAGCTGGAAGGCTTGCAATGCGATCATCTCTTTCCCGTCTGCATCTAGGGATGCAGATCTTGTCAGAAACAATGAGCATTTGTCCCCGCAGATGGTACTGACAGCCCAGCTGGTTCATGCACTAATTTAATTTATAATTTAACAGTTCATGCACTGTTTTAATATTGTAAACCGCTTTGGGTGCCTTTGTCAAGGCAGAAAGGTGGTATAAAAATGTGATAGATAGATAGATAGATAGATAGATAGATAGATAGATAGATAGATAGATAGATAGATAATTGACACTTCGGCTAGAATCTTAGTTCCACTGAAGTCAATGAGACTGAAATGTGGTAGATCCCTTGGAGTTAGACAGTATCAGAGAAAGAGAGTCCATTTCACATCCTGCTTTCCATAGGGCTAATTTACGCAGCCAAACTAATGTGTTGTGGATCTATGTAAAGTTCAAAACATGGCAGAATAGGTTGTGTGACTGCCAAGTCTGTAGACAGGACCCATATTCACCTTGCTACCATAACTGTCTTGCTTTGCTGAAGTGCAGCCAATGTGGGCTGGGTTTCAAGCATTCTCACAACCGTGTCCTAAAGAACCTGTCAGTTTAGATTATCCGCATGCAAGTTTCTGTATGGGACACTTAGCTCATTTGCAAATGTAAGAATGAAGGATCGCCTCATTTTTTATTCTAGGGTCATGTTGTTTTTCTGCAAGAATAGAATTTGGACTGACGGAACAAATGTTTTAAACTGCCATTTTCAGACTGTGTCCCAGGAAATGATACCCCAAACCTTTTTGGAGGTTCCTCATTGAAGAGATCAATAATGGCAAAATAAGTTCCACTGAGAGACAGTTCATCTGCCATTACCAATTCCCTCTTAAAATGCATAGCCTTGGGGACATGTTAGATGTACTCTACAGGGCAGAGCAATGGGGGTCCCATAGGTATGGCCTTGCATGAACTCTGTGTCCCAGAACACTACCCAGAATCCTTTGCAACATGCAAGGCATCCTCAGCTGTCAAATCAATGTGGAACAAGCAATCCAGGAAGCTGCTTTATAGCAAATCAGGCCATTGATTCATCTAGCTGAGCATAACCTGTCTGGCAGCAGCTCTCAAAGATTTCAGGCAGGGGTCCTCCCCTGCCCTTCCTAGAGATGCTGCCTGGGATTGAATCTGGTACCTTCTGCGCAGATGGTCTGCCACTGAGTTATAGCCCATCCGCTACGGGGAATATTTTACACCACTCACATGTAGTTACTATCCAAATGCAACCAGGCTAGATTTTGCTTAGCAAAGGGGAGAATTCATGTTTGTTGCCACAAGACCCGCTCTCCTTCTCAAACCAAAAAGTGAAACTTGAAACCTTGAAAACTTCTGGTCTAACGCATGTGAGAAGCATCTGGTGGACCACTGTGGGGAACAGGATGCTGGACGGGCTCGGCCTTGAACCGGATCCAGCAAGGCTCTTCTTAAATCCCAATCTGTGGTTGAAGCCAGCTTGGTATCTCACAATACGCGATGGTGTGATCACACCCTAAGCTTGCTTGCTCTGGCATGGTTCTGAATCTCTCTCAGCTCAGTCATGTGTGAAAGTAATCTGGGAGGATGAAAATGAGCGAGAGAACAATAGCCATTTTGGGTACAGATGGTAATATTATTTCTTTTTAATGCCAAGCGGCTAGCCTTTTTAAAAAGAGGGTGCGTGCTTCTTCTATGTGATCTGATGGGGGTGGGGGCTTCCTGAAGGCTCCCACTTAACAGCTTGTGTCAGGAGATAAGGTTAATGGAAAATAATTTCTCATTCAGGGCACTCATTGAAAATAACCTTGGGAGAGTTTAGTGCAGTCCTTGGAGGCCAATAATTTATTCCTCTGTCTGGGGAATGAAACCTAAAATGGAAAAGGAGCAGCCCCAAACATGAGTTCAACCTGTCAGAGCGGCATGGAGAAAGGTTCTGCTGGGGACCGAGCATCCACGATTGCTACAAGCATCCATTTGTCAGCTGCTGTGTAATCAGAGAAGGATCTCGCCTCATCACGTTGGCTCCATCAACTGGAGAGCCGTGGCGCTTGCTGAAAACTGCATTGGCAAACTGTCAAGGCATGATACAAGCCCACCCCAAGGGCCAGAAGTCTTACATTCCCTGAGCTGTAGGTTGACCTTACCTTGCAGCAGGGGTCCACAGCAGGGGATACTAGTACCCTTGGGGTACCTGAAGGGTTCCAGGAGGTACACAGAGCTCTCCCTTCTCCCCATGCTGCAACCGCACTATTGGTTCCTCATCTGAGGATTGCAGGCTTGAAGTCCGTGCATCCAAGGGTGAAGACCCTCCTCCTCTGCTCCTGATTGGCTGGCTACATGCTGAAGCTCAGCATACCCCTCCCCTCAGCCTGAGTGACTGGCTTTAGAAAATTAGCACTTAATACTTGCCCCATTACTGCATACGAGTAACTTAGTGTGGGTGTGAGCCAGTAACTAGAGTAGCCTGTCTTCCGAACTGTAACACTTAAATTTGTGTTTTTATGTACGTACACACACACACACACACACACACACACACACACACACACAGAGTCTTTATGGAGTATCTGAGTTGAAGGTTTGTGACCAAAGGGGTACACTTGTTAACAAAGGTTGGGATATTACAGCATATGAGGAAAGAGATAGTAGACAATCTGCAGCTGCTTTCTGTTTCCTTTCATTGGTCCGGTTCACACAACCATTCTAATCTAGGTTTAATGTGGGCTACCAATATTAGCATGATTGTGTAAACCCATGGCAAAGTGCTTCATCATGGCCTGAGGTAAATCTGAGATTCCCACCTTGGCAGGAGTTCACACAATCATGCGGATGTTGTTAACCCACATTAAACCTAGATTTGGACAATTGTGAGGCTGTTCACATGAGCAGCTAATCCCAGGCTTGAGCAGCCCAGTCTGGGCTTGGCTGCCCATGTGGAGTGCCAGGATTGAGCCTGAGCAACAATTCATGCTTGCTACCACAAGATAGGGATGTGCACAAATCGAATTTTCAGATTGAATTCTAATCGAAACTGGCCGATTCAATTCTAATTCTAATCAAATACGATCGTTCAAATTGGCCAGATTTGAGCCTAATGTATTCGAGTTCTAATCGATTCGCACATTCCCACCACCAGACCAGCTCTCCTCCTACCCATTTGGCACTCCTACCCAGCCTCTAACGCAGCCGGGGCTGAGCTCACAATCAAGCTCCTTGCCCTTCCAATCTTGTTTTTAATAAACGCACGATCGATAATCAGGAACACGCCGGGCCCCCTCATCAGGATAGGAGGCGTAGCCTACCCTAAGATCAGTTGTGTGAGCTGCCCTATTCTGTGGCATTTCTGAGGATATCCAAGACTCTGGGGCAGAAAAGTGGAAGGTTTCCCAGCGGTGAAGGAGCAGGATTTGCACCTCCCTGCTGTCAATTATATTTTGAGCAGCCTGAATAGCACTCTCCTGCCACTGCACGCTTTTGACAACGCTTCCCATGAAGCCCTTTTGACAGTCACAAGGCAAACGTGTGTGCAGCATTCACCTCCAATTAGTCATGCTCTGAGTCGACACGGCTGTGCGGAGAGGGTCACGTGACACGCCGAGTGCCATGGATATTTGGTCATGCCAGCCGCAAACAAAGCTGGCTGCATTCCAGATGGCATTGTGTGGAAAGGTTGCTGTGTGCTCACATTTCAGCCTCCTGAACAACAGATGTCAATAATAAGTCACAACGGGGTATGCATTAGCCTCAGCCATCGCTGCGAGGTGCGCCGATAAGTTAATAACACACACTGCTGTGGTGCTGGCAATGTGCAGACTATTTACATCTCATTCTTCCTTCAACATGCTTCTCCTCCCTCCCTTTTTAAAGTGGAGGTGTTTTAAAAGCAAATCCTGCTTTTGAAAAACAGCTTGAACTTAAGATCACACAAAGAATCAAGCGCCAAAAGCCTGGCAGACTTTTGCCCAGCCATTTCGCAATGCAGAATGTCTATTACACAAATGCACGAGATGTTGCATTAGATTTCGAGCGCGCCATCCCTAAATGTGAGTTTTAATAACTGCTGTTCTGGGTTATCTTTTTGTGCTTGTTTCCTGGACTCAGGAGAAAAACTCCGAGGAGTCTGCTTCCCAGCGCGCAGCATTTCTGGATGAGAATACTTAGGTGGCCTTTTTCTTGCTCCTTGAAACGTCATAGGGCAGTTCACACAAGCAGAACTTGAGTTGGAGACACTCCCATTTTGCAATTGTGTTTGAATTAAAAACAAGGCCGAAGATGGGAAAATTGATTTTGTGCTAAGCCCCAACTGGGTAGGACAAGCAGGCCCTACTCAGATTCCATCTCCAGCTTTGGAACAAGGTAGGAGAAAAAAACCCCTGTCCTATCCAGATTCCAGCCTCTGACCTTGTTT
This sequence comes from Hemicordylus capensis, assembly GCF_027244095.1. Classification (NCBI taxonomy): domain Eukaryota; kingdom Metazoa; phylum Chordata; class Lepidosauria; order Squamata; family Cordylidae; genus Hemicordylus; species Hemicordylus capensis. The sequence goes on from NC_069667.1 coordinate 4,996,422, forward strand.
TTAACTGACACACCATTACAAAATGGGGGTATGTGCAGCTCCCAAAGTTAGGTATCTCCTCCCCAAGTTTGGAGCATGTGAACTGCCTTAGTACATTAGCTGTCCTGAACAGAAGGGCCAAATGGCAAACTGTGCAAAGAGCAACCCCTAGTGACAGAACACAGCATTACAGGTGTTTTTCAACATACAGTGGGTAGCAGTCTCACTCTCCCCTGGGGCATTCACCGTAGTTGCTGTCTGTTTCTGCCAACGCCAAGCAGTGCAGGAGAATATACAGGTCAGGTGTGAGGTCTAGGGAGGAGGCCTAAACTAGCTGGGGGACTATCTCACAGGATATGCATGGCAAGAGGAAGATATTGGTCAGGAGCTGTCCAACAGAGTTAAGGCAGCAGGAGCGTAGTCACAAGGCAGGAAGAGGCAGGTTCCTCATGGATGCACCAATGACCATCAAGCAGCAACTAAACAGTTTAATGTTAGATGTGGATCAGTTTTGGCTGATCCACATCTTCCTGGAGGGACTTCAATCTAGAGCATGCAGTACAGTGCTTCCTGCTCCTGAGTAGGGCTGATGATGGAGACCTCAGGAGTCTTTCATCACAGACCCATCTTCAGTGCTGCTCCTATGGTTCTGAGAGTGATCTCAGGGGGTCTGTGGGGGTGGGATGTCTCCAGGGGTGTTGGCTCCTCAGAGTCCCAGGTTGTACTGGGGGCTGTTGTAGGGTCCTGCTACTCATCTTTGGAACATAGGAAGCTGCCATATACTGAGTCAGACCCTTGGTCTATCTAGCTCAGGATTGTCCACCCAGACTGGCAGTGTCTTCTCCAAGTTTGCAGGCAGGAGTCTCTCTAAGCCCTTTCTTGGAGATGCCAGGGAGGGAACTTGGAACCTTAGGAACATAGGCAGCTGTCTTATACCAAGTCAGGCCATTGGTCCCTCCTGCATGCAAGATTTCCTTCCTTTGGAGGAAGTCTTGTAAGGTACAGGGTCCATCAGCATCACAAAACTAAATATCAGCATAGGCCAAATGTATCCCACAGAAAGTGGATGGACAACCTGAGCCTTAGTCGGAGACAGAGCAACTTGCCTGCACCACCAGTGGGTCCCTGTCTGGAATGGCATTTGAACCAAGCACTGACCATGTTCTTTGTTCTCCACCATGCTGTCTCCACACTTTGAATGATCTGGGAACTAAAGGCCTCTTAATTTCATCAGTCACTTGAGACGCTGACACTTGCTTCTGCCAAATCAACTTTCTATTGACTGAGGGAGGGAGGAAGTAAGCAAGCAGTAATTCATTCAGGTTTTGTGGTGGCCAGCGCTGAGATTGCGTGGGGACCAGGAAATTGTTGAAAGATGGGATGGGGTGAGTATTCAAGAAGAAGGTGTTTGAAATGTACAGAAAGAATGCTCAGATAAACCAGTCCCAATTCAAGGCAGAGATCCATTCCCCTTGGGCAGGATCCAAATCAAATGGGAGCTGCCTCTACCATGCCCTCCACCACCTGCTTCTCTCTCCCTCAAGGTAATGATTGATTGATTGATTGATTTTTTTATTATTATTAATAATATTATTAGGCCTTAAGGAAGAAGAAATTGCAGGAAAAGGTAGAAAACTATGACTAAACTGAGCATTTTGAGTGCTTCAATCTAATGCTAGAAGCACTGGAAATTTTTTTGCACATTCAGTTGGAATACAAAAAATAAAAACACAAAAGAGTTCAGGGGGTATGAGAGAGAGAGAGAGAGTTCCCTATTGGAAACTCTCAGGAGTTGGTGGGTGGGGTGCTCTCTCGAGGTTTTCAATGCTTATGGAAGATGAAGCAAATTGAAAGGAGAAGAGATAAGTCTGGTCTCCTGGGAAGACTCTAGGTTTGAGATCCTACCATTTCTGGGCCTGGGTGGCAGTGGTGGACTTGCAAATCTGTGGCTTATGAGACATATTGGCCCAAGAATTACAGGTTCCAATTCCAACCCAGCCTCCATCTTGGAATTCAAAAAGCTGTTGCTATGATCCATCCTTCTCAACTGACCTTAATTACTGAGCAACACCCTCTCTGCTGAGTGTGAGCCCCCTTGGGAGCAAACCATCAGAGCCCTCTCAACGGATGGAGTTCAGGAGACACCTCCCTAAGCACAGCTATCGATTGCCTTTGAGACGTAAAGCTTTGTCAGGCTGCTGAGTAACACCCCCGTACTCATCTGAATCCACCAGAGAGAGCATGATCCAATCAAGATGTAACTGCATGCCAGGCTGTGTTCTCTGTATGCAGTTGTAAGCAACTCAGTCGTACCAGATGTAATTAACCACTGGGGGAAAGGAATCGCTCAGTGGCACAGCATCTGCTTGCATGCAGAAGGCTCCAGCTTCAATCCCTGGCAGCATCTCCAGGTAGGGCTGGGAAAGACCCCTGCCTGAGACCCCAGAGAGCCACTGCCATTCACTGTAGGCTGCTTCTTGTTTGCCAAGATCATCCATAGCTCAGTGGAGAGCCAGTCTTGTGGTTGATTGATTGATTGATTGATTGATTGATTGATTAAGTGCCCTGTCAAGTTGGTGTCAACTCTTAGCAACCACATAGATAGATTCTCTCCAGGATGATCTGACTTCCACTTGGCCTTTCAGGTCTCTCAGTGGTGCATTCATTGTTGTTGTAATTGAGTCCATCCACCTTGCTGCTGGCCATCTTCTTCTTCTCTTTCATTCAACTTTTCCCAGCATTATGGACTTCAAAAGGGAGCTGGGTTTTCACATAATGTGTCCGAAGTATGATGGTTTGAGCCTGGTCATTTGTGCCTGGAGTGGAAATTCTGGATTGATTTGTTCTAGGATCCATTGGTTTGTTTTCCTGGCTGTCCATGGTCTCCTCAAAAGTCTTCTCCAGCACCAAAGTTCAAAAGCATCAATGCTTTTTCTATCTTGCTTCTTCAAAGTCCAGCTTATGCATCTATAGAGTGTCATGAGGAAAACCATTGTCCGAACGATTCTAATCTTTGTAGGTGTAGACACGTCACGGCATCTCAATATCCTTTCCAAGGCCTTCATTGCACTCTACCAAGGACTAGTCTGCAGCGTATTTCTTGACTGCTGGATAGAGATGTATGAACACAGTTCGGGGCTGGTTCCGGTTCTACGTTGAACTGGTTTCGTTTGACAGTTCCAGGTTGAACTGAACCACCCCCTGTTTGGTCTGACCCCAGATCGACCCCCCCACCCCGACGGTTCGGGGGATTCATGTGGGGTTTTTTGAAAAAAAATTCCCCCTACCTTTAGCCCCTTCAGGGGGCTTCCTCTAGGGGTGTGTGTGTTCCATGAAGGTCTCCCCTCCCCACGTCGGCCTCGGTCATCACCTCTGCAGCCCGTTCAACCACTTTTCCAAGCCCATTTGTGCCTGCGTAGACTTGCGAGGTTGCCATTTTGTCCGCCGCCACGCATGCTCCTGGCATTGCCCAAGCCCTCACCGAGGCCATTTGCACATGCATGGTGGCCATTTTTTTAAAAAAATGTAGAGTACATCACCTGTTTTTGTGCATCTTTGTAAGGAATGGATAGATATTGGGCCTCAGCTATGCTAGGTATATATGCTGCTACCTGGGCACTGGATAGATTTCTGAAAGTAAAGCACTTGCTTAATATAACTTAACAGAAGATCAGCATCTTATTTTCAGTGCTGCTGAGGTGGATAATATTGCCATTATTTCCGTTTGTGATAATAGAATCTTCTATTATCTGAAGCTTCTCCTCAGCAAAATGTAAAATAAGGTGCTGAACTTCTGTTCAGTGATGCTCTCTGCGTTGGGGGAAAATTGCAATACTTCTGGAGCCTTTGCAGACGGGGCCTTTAGCTCACTTCTCCACCAGAACGGAGGGTGTGCATTCACATATCGGGCAGATTTACCCCGATTCAAAGTCCCTGTGAGGTATTGGGTAGGACATAATTCACACATGATTCAGGTTTTTCATTAGGCATTGGAATGTAGCCCAATTTATGTCTGGGGTAAAAGAAAATCAACTTTTTGCATTTGGGGGGGGGCAAATTTGAACTCGCAGTAAAGCCACAATAAAGCCCGCTGTCTGAAAATGCTCCTGGAGAGAAAAAGATATAAATATTATTAATCATGTTGCTAATTTTTCTTACAGTAAAGCCTAATGGAACCTAGAGTATGTCTTTTGTATTGTTTTAATTTTGGTAAGTGGGATAAACATGTTTATGTCCATATTTCTGTGTGTGTATGTACCATATTTACCCAAATCCAAGATGACTCTGAATTTAAGACGACCCCTTTAAAATGTAGAGAGTAAATACAGGTTATCCCTGCATTTACTCAAAAGGAACAGGACTCTGAATTTAAGATGGCCTCCTGGTTTCTAATGTCAAAAAAACTTGGAGGGAAACCTGTTTTGGATTCGGGTTAATACAGTATTTATTCTTTACTATGGCTTGTGCAGTTGAGATCTTAACTGACTGGCTGCCATTTTGTGTAGGTCCCCACCTTGATGATGGACACCCAGTTTTCAGAATTCACCCCGGACATCACTCCCATCATGCTGGCAGCCCACACCAACAACTATGAGATCATTAAGCTGCTAGTCCAAAGGCGGGTCACGATCCCGCGCCCACACCAGATCAGATGCAACTGTGTGGAATGTGTCTCTAGCTCTGAAGTGGACAGCCTGAGGCACTCCAGGTCGAGGCTGAACATTTATAAAGCCTTGGCCAGCCCTTCGTTGATTGCCTTATCTAGCGAGGACCCGATCCTAACAGCCTTTCGGCTGGGCTGGGAGTTGAAGGAGCTCAGCAAGGTGGAGAACGAGTTCAAGGCGGAATACGAGGAGCTTTCTCAGCAATGCAAACGGTTTGCAAAGGACCTTCTGGATCAGGCGCGGAGCTCCAGAGAGCTGGAAATAATCTTGAATCACAGGGATGATCAGAGCGAAGAGCTGGACCCCCAAAAATGTCATGATTTGGCAAAGCTAAAGGTAGCAATAAAGTATCATCAAAAAGAGGTAAGGGTTGTTTTCTTGGGCGGAGGAATTCTGGCAGAAATAACTAGAGAGGGGTTCATCCATGCTTATGGCATGGATAAGGGCAGGATAGGGGCAGCGATCCAGGATGCTCATATACTTGTACTAGGCAAGTTTTTTTCACACACCCATTAACTGAGTAGGACAAGTGTCCTACCCAGCTTTGAAAGTTCTATGCGCGCCTGATTTTTGGCCATGTGTAGATAAAAAGCAAGGTAGGAGGCAAGGAGTGTGATCATCTGCTAAGCATCAGTTGGGTAGTAGGATGCTTTCCCTTCCTATCTCATTCAAACCTGGGGACAGAATCTAGGTAGGGCACGCTGATCCTATCCAGCTGACACTTAGCAGCTGACCATACTCCCTGCTTCCTACCTTGCTTGTTATTCACACATGACCAAAATTAGAAGCACACACAGTTCTCAAAGCTGGGCAAGACACTTGTCCTGTCCAGTTAATGGTTGTGTGAACAAGCCTGTAGAGTCGTAAGCCCGATTCAGACTTTATAAAATTGCACTGTGGTCACTGTGTAGAGCAGTTCGAAGGGGGAGGAAGTCCCGCCCCTTCTGTGTCAATCACTCTCACACCCCACCACTCAGGCTTATAATGGGACTTGTCTGAAGTGGAAAAAGTCCTACTTGTGAGGGCGGGTACTTCCATGATTGCTTGTCTGAAGCGGGAAGTGCCCTAAGTGTGATGGCGGACACTTCAGTGTTTGCGAACTGGATCGACCCTGTCTCACAATCACAAAAGGGCCCGCCATCATGCTTAGGGCTTTTCCCTCTTCAGACAAGTCCCGATGTAATTCTGAGTGGTGGGGCGCGAGGGTGATTGACACAGCAGGGGCGGGATTTCCTCCCCCGTTACGCCACTGTACACAGCAGGGGTGGGGCACACTGCTGATTGATGTGGCAGGGGTGGGACTTCCTCTTTCTTCACCCTGCTGTCCAGAACTACAGCGGAAAGATTTTACAACATCGTCTGAATGAGGGAACTATACTTGGAAATATAGTTCACTCAGAATAAGACCAATTCATTTAAATATGTTACTTCAGGAAATGATATCACTCTGCTCGATACTGATTAGGCCTTATATGGAGTACTAGGTGAGGATGATACAGTATTCTAAGAGTTCGTCTTGAACTTTGCTACAATTGTTACAGATGTAAATTATTTAAAGTATCACGTAAAGGTCTTGATTCATCAAAAAACAATGCAGTTGGTGAATACTTGGTTTTAGTCGAGTACTCCTCCACCATTCTCTAACATGTCTGTGAGCTGTTCCTGTGGAACATAAAAGCAAAACCACTATAGAACTAGAGCCTACTAATGATATAACCCTTCAGTCTGAAATATATAGGTACATTGATTTTGTTAAATTTTGAAAATGAATTTTTTATGCTCTTGTCTGGTTTGTACTATCATCTATGATTCTCAATATCCAGGAGAACTGAATACAGTCAATCATATTATTGTAAATAGATAAGAGGATTATCTATAGGGGAGAAATCCAAGAGCTATTCTGTTCAAAAGTCACTTAAACTTCATTTTTCTTTACAAGATAATGGGCGGGGGACATTATATCATTCCCAATACAGAACCCTGACATACACCCCATGATTGGTGGTTTTAACCCCAAATTAAAACCCAATTTTAATTTAAACCCCAATCTAAACCCCAATTAAATGTGTGTGTGCTTTATATGAACTGATAAATTAATATTTAGCTAACGTATGCGGAAACAGAATGCAGTTTTAAGGGGGAAAACAGGGAAGAACTTACATTTATAAATGCTGCTGCTTATTTTTTTCCTTAACCTCTCATATAGCCTGGTCATAAAATCATCTTTTTACACAAGTAGCAAAGTGTCATTTATAGAGGCTATATTAGAATGTGTGCTATAGTAATTTATGTGGAATATTGTTTATAAATGTTAGATGCACAAGGAAATGCTTTTCTCTCAGTCTCTGGCATTAACAGTTTCCTATGTAGAATGGAGGCACACCATGAATTTCAAATATATGAAGGGCATCTGATGAATTATTTAAAAGATGAGGGGCATAATAGTTTGTGATGCATGTATGCATGGTGCGGATAAAAATAATGCTGTTCCAACACAGTAAAAAATCTATTGTTTAGTGTCGCCAGCTGGTCATACATCAGTGGATGTGTATCCATTTCTCCTGAGAGTTAAACTCCTTTAGATCAATAGATCTCTCACTCAGAGGTAAAACTGCTGTGCATCAAATGTCTTCAGTGTTCATGTTATCTATTTTATTCATTTGTATCTCAACAAACAAACTGAGTGAAAAGAGCATCTTGCAAGCTGCCAGCACACCAGAGAGTCATATATCCTGATATCCTCCACTGTCTTTTTGCATCCTGAATACTCATCAGTTAAAGTTTACCATCCACAGAAGGCTATGGAGATTCTGGCTACTTCCATACAGCAATAAAGTGTGAGATAGTTAAAGCTTTTGTACAAGTTCCAAGCACAATTGTACTCCCTGTACACATGCTGCTATGAGTCTTTGCACTGCTTCCTAGTGCGATCTTACCCTCTGTACATTCTGAGCAGGGAGCTTGCACGATTTTTGCAGTGCCACCTGCTGGCCGGCTCTTAAAAGCTTCCATTTCTAAAGATAAAATATTTGAGCCACAATTTTTCCTGGAAACATCTATGTAGACAAAAACCGAGAGAGAGAGAGAGAGAGAGAGAGAGAGAGAGAGAGAGAGAGAGAGAGAGAGAGAGAGAGAGAGAGATTACTTTACTGAATATGACCAGACTTCTTAGTGCTGGTTCTGTGATGCTTTGCAGCTGTCAAGTGTGCCACTGTTGCTAGTTGTACTGTATCCCCAAAAGAAACGGAGAAAAGCTGGAGAATTTCTAAGGGGCACTTCAGTCTGCTTATAAATGTGTCACAAACACATAAAGGATGGGTGTGGAATTAGTAACTAGAAACTGAGCCCTGTGAAGAACGGTTGAAAGAGCCAGGTGAGTTTAGCTTGGAGAAGAGAAGAGAAGACTTAGGGGAGATATCCTAGCCACTTTCAATTATCTGAAGGACTGTCTCATAGAAGAAGAAGTAGATCTGTGCTCTTTTGCTCCTGAGGGCAAGATTAGAACCAACAGGCTGAAATTGCAATGAAGCAGATTTAGGCTCGGCTTTAAGATGAATTTCCTAACTATGAGAGCCGTTTGATGGTGAAACAGTCTGCCTTGTGCAGTGGCAGGCTCTCTTTCGCTGAAAGTTTCCAATCACAGGTTGGATGGCTGTCTGTCCAGAATGCTATAGCAATTTTCTGCACTGAGCAGGGGCTGGTACAATGGAGAACGATGGCTGGGTTGCCAATTCAGTGTTTTTAATAGGGATGCGCACAAATCAGATTTTCAGATTCAACTGGAATTCAAATCAAAACTGGTTGATTTGATTCGAATCCAAATCAAAATGGCCCCAAATGGGTCAATTCGATTCAAATTATCGACCTATTTTGCTGCCTTTTAAAAACTAATCAGGGTGCCTGAATGGTTTTTTAAAGGTGCCAAAATGTCCCTAAACAGTTGTTGAATCTGTTCAAATCAATTTGTATTCAAATCTGGCCAATTCAATCTGAATTTGAATCAAATTCCCCATTTTAGCAGTGATTTGATTTGAATTCAAATCATTTGAATTGGCCAGATTCGAGTTCAGACACAACCTTTTAGTGAGACTTTTTAATATCTTATCCACTGCTTATATCTGGTAAGTTTCCTAATGTTGAGCATTTATTGATAACTTTTAATTTCAGATTTTTTAAAATTTGTCATGTTAATTGTGGTTTTAGCCTGGTCTTTTAACTTGTTTTATTTTTTTTAAAAAAATACTGTTTCTGTTTTATTAATGTGGTAAGTTGCTCTGAGCAGTAGCACCCTGGAGAGGGGGTGGATATAAAGATTCTAAGTAAATAATAATAAATAAACTCTGATTGAAGTTAACCTGGGATACTTCCCCCACCGAACCCAAAGTTTTCACAATACTAAGCCATAAAAATCTGTAGGATTGGTTTCCATTGTCATCTAGGGATTGATGGCAATTCCTAAAGACCCTATTCTAATCCAGGAGAACTGGCGACCCCAGATGCTACGGTGGACTGGTCTCAGCATTGGTCCTGGAACCTTGAAGTATATGGCTCCTTCTCAGTGGCTCTGAGGGAAGGAATAAACTTGCAGGGTGAGGTTGACAGAATCAGCCCTTTTGCTCAGCAGTAATGGTATGTGGAGCATCATTTTCCCCTCTAAGGATGCTGGGACATGTAGTCCTGGTCCAGTTCCTATCAGAAAAAGTCACTCGCCTAGGGCATGGGATGCCAACAGCCACCTCTAGCCCTGGAGGTACCAGCTCTGCGTTCCACCTGCCCTGAAGTAAATTTCTGTGGGGACCTGAGGCAAGGGAAAGGGGAGGTGGTAATGGTGGTGAATCGATGGCTGCAGGCACTTCATAAGCATCCATATCAACCACTCACAAAGACCTTGGTGTGCTTCACTCACCAGTTCTCCAACCCTTTCGAAATAAGTAAAGGAAAGCTTGTGTATCCCTACTTGAAAGTTTCTGCTATTAGCTCTGCCCCACGTTCATGGACCCTCCCCACAGCCACGCTCTGCCCCATAGCCTACTGGGACCCATATCTTGCCCCCACTCTCAGGCTTCACTAGGTTCTCCCCAGCCTACCAGCCTCCCTCCCTGAGTCCCAGGACCTGAACCTACTGCCAGCAATACGTATTGCTAGGTCAGGTATTGAAGCGGATGTCAAATCACTCAGAAGCGCTACTCTTCGTTTTCACAGTAGCACAGACACGAATAAATTGTAAGTGTGACCAGAAAGCCATCTGGCACTGTTCTGTACGTGCATTCGCATGTTCTCACAGATTTTCACAGCTGACTAGAGTTCCAAACAACGGATGCTAATTGGGTAACCAATAGCAGACGCGAAGCTCAGCAGAACACGGACACACGGTCTGCTTTAGAATGTCAAGGGAAATGTTCACTTAGTGAAGAGCCAGAGATGTTTCTCTAAGGGTTGTTATCACAAGACCATCACCCCACAACCATATGAAGAAGGAACACTGGGGGAATGTCCGCTATGTACCTTTGGATGAAATCATCCTTCACGTGGAGTTTCTCAGTAGATCTGGGAACAAAACTGACAGCCATGCCAATGATTTCTTGCCTGAGGTGACCCCCTCACCTGGCCTCCTAAAAGGGCTGACCCTGTTTGAGCATGCATTCATTGCATTCTGGAACATAGGAAGCTGCCTTCTACCGAGTCAGACCATGGGTCCATCCAGCTCAGTATTGTCTACACCAGTGATTCTCAACATTGGGTCCCCAGATATTATTGGACCAACTCCCATAATCCCCAGTCCCAGTGGCCTTTGGTTGGGGATTATGGGAGTTGAAGTCCAATAACTTCTGGGGACCCAATGTTGAGAATCCCTGGTCTACAATGACTGGCAGCACCTTCTCCAAGGTTTCAGGCAGGAGTCTCTCCCAGCCCTGCCTGAGACACTGCCAGGGATTGAACTTGGGGTCATCAGCATCCACGTTCTATGCAATGGCCAAAGGCTATTCAGAAATGCCATGCATTCTTATGGCCATTTGGAAGAAACCAGTGCATTTCAGTGGGCATTCCCTGTCATTCACTTTAGTACATTCTCTCACGTCTACATGATCAAATGCATAGTGTTGGCCTAGTAGGGATGTGCGAGCCGACTCGAGCTCGTGCCAGCTTGAGCTTGAACTGGCTCGGTTCGAGGGCTCAAGCTTGGACTCGTGGTTGAGCTGAACCCCCAGAGCTGGGCCCAGCTCAGGGGTAGGGGTGTGCATGCAACCGAGGCAGGGAGGCTTGAAGATGGCGGGGGTCTCCCTTTAGGAGTGGGGGAGGGTGCACTTACCCCTCCCATCACTACCCCCCAGTGTCCATTTTTCCTAATGCCCATCAGGGTGGCAGCATACCTCCCTGCCACCCTGTTGCCCTCTTCTTCCACATGTGACTAGAAGTCACGACACGCTGTGTCGGCGAATTCCGCTCATATCCAGAAGACGAGGGCAACGAGGTGGGAGGGAAGTACGCTGCCGCCCCGATGGGCATTAAGAAAAATGGACACCGGCGGGAGGGGTAAGTGACCCTCCCGTGCTCTTAAAGGGAGACCCCCGCCACCTTCAAGCCTCCCTGTAGCAGTTCCGTGCACATCCCTACTGCCATTCTCTTTCCAGGTACAAGTCAAGATGCTGTTTCCAGGTACAAGTCAAAGCCCTAAGCAGCTTGGGCCCTGAGTACCTTAGGGATCCGTCTGCTCCCAACTGAACCTACTGATTGGACTAGATCAGCTGGGAAGGCTCTGTTCCACATGGTGACAGCTGCTGAGGCCTGTTGGCCAAGCACACGGGACAGGGCCTTCTCAGTGATTGCCCCCAGGCTGTGGAACTCGCTCAGCTGAGATTTGCACAGCTCCCTCTTTCCAGCCTTTAGGACAGGACTGCTCAACTGTGGTCTTCTTGCAGATGTTGGCCTACAACTCCCATAATCCTTGCCTATTGGCCACTCTGACTGGGGATTATGGGAGTTGTAGTCCAAAAACATCTGGGGGGCCAACACTGAGCAGGCCTGCTTTAGGAGGAAGGTGAAGACTGTACTTTCTATCCAGGCTTTTGGCCAATGAGCTGTCCTTTGCTTTTTTAAAGTTGTATTCATTCTGTTTCTATCTTTTTATTGAATTGTTTTTACCTTGTGATTAATCACCCTGAGGTCCTAGGACTAAGAGTGGAATATAAATATACACAGGAATAAAATAGTCACCCATCCAAATGCAAACCAAAGCAACACAACCTGCTTAGCAAAGGGGACAATTCATTCCCGCAACCAGTGTTCCCTGTAAGAAGGAATCCCAGATGTTGTTGACTACAGCTCCCAGAATCCCTAGTGGCAGTGGTCCTTGGCTGGGGATGCTGGGAGTTGTAGTCAAGAACATCTGGGATTTTCTGTTAGAGGGAACACTGCTCGCTACTGCCAGACTGGCTCCTTACCCCAGACTCAACACTCTTCTGGTGTATTTCACTTTCAGGGTGATGGATGTGTGTTCAAATGGCATGTGATGCGTCCGTCACATGCCAGTATGTTTGTCTCTAGCCTGGGGTATGTAGCAGGGAGTCGGGGGGGCAAGAGGGGGAGAGACCAGAGGGCAGGGTGTGTTTTGGGGGGATTAGTGTGCGTCAAGGGGGCAGAATCTGGGTGGGAGGGGGCATGGCAGGAGTGGAGGAGGTGGCGGTGGGGGGAGTGGGTTTCTGGAGGGGAGGGAGGAGGGAAGCTAGGAGCAGGACCACACAGAGGGGAACAATCAAATTTGAATCAAACCAAACCAATCAATATGAAAAAAAGTCCAAAAAAGAAAACCTGGGACCAAACTGGGCAGAAAGTCTGGGGCGGGGGAGGAACCAACAACAACCAGCAGGGAGGAAGAGATTCAAGGGAGTGGGACACACACAGCAAAACCAGAACCAAAAGAAGCTAATCTCACAACAAAATCCAAAGGAAGACAGGACTCAACAGGCAGCAGCACCAGGGAGGATGGGGAACACTCAGTCTGGGTGGGAGGGGGCAGGGCAGGAGTGGAGGAGGTGGCGGAGGGGGGAGTGGGTTTCTGGAGGGAAGGGAGGAGGGAAGCTAGGAGCAGGACCACACACAGAGTGGAACAATCAAATTTGAATCAAAACAATCTATATGCAAAGTAAAAAAAAGGAAACCTTGGACAAAAGGCAGCCAGAAAGTCTTGGGGGGGGGGGGCAACAACTACCAGGGAGGGACTGGGGAGTGGGTGAGACACACACAGCAAGCAAAACCAAAACCAGAAGAACCTAATTCTACAATAAAATCCAAAGGAATGCAAGACTCAACAGGCAGCAGCACCAGCGAGGAGGAAGGAAACAATCTTATCTGGGTGGGAGGGAGGGAGGGGGGAAGCTAGGAGCAGGGCCAGAGGGGAACAAATTAACAATCAAAATCAGAACCCAAGGAATCAATTGCAGCAATAATATAAACTAAATCCTCAGAAACCGAACTCAAGCAGCCAGCAATAACAATGGCACAAGTTATTAATTAAAAACCAAAAGCAGTAAATATATAAATTTACACAGAAGCAATAAACAATCAAATTGAATGAAAGTCAGTGGAACAAAAGTCAGGCAAGAAGGCACAAAAACAGCAAAGCAATGCAGAAGATGGGTGGGGGTGGGGGGGAGGGCAAGCCAAAACTTTGGGAGGAATGAGTGAGGGAGAGAGAGAAAGGGTAAAGGGAGAAGAGAACAGAAGAAAACACAACAGGAAAAGTTGGGGAAAGTTGAGGGAAAAGTAAAGAGGTAACTTTGGACAGATGAGACAGACACAGAGGGCAGATGGACAAAAGGTGGCACACAACAACACAAAGAGAGAGCAGAGAGACAGACACACACTAATATGACACACAGTCAGGGGGACTCACAGCAGACACCAGCAGCAAAAGAGCAAGGTCTCAGAGATGATCCCACAACTGCAGCCAAGAGAAGTTTCTAGGCAAGAGGCTTGGGTTTATATAGGTTTGAAATTCCCTCCTTTGGAACCCCCCACCTTTGCACTCCCCCCACGGCCAACAGGGTGCCAGCTCTCAATAGTGCAACAGCCAAGCAGCCTACCAGACCAAAGGACTCATTCTGGCCAATCAAAGGATCAATAGCGCAGCCAATACAATGCCTGAAAATAGCATCACAAAATGGATGCCAGGAGCAAAAGTTTCAGGAATGAGCCACAAAATGGAGGACACACTTCTAACTTCACAGAGACACTCAAGACACTCAATTGAAGCCTCTGGCACTCCCGAACCGGTTCGGAAAATCTGAACCGGTTCGGATCTGAACCGGCTCGGATTCGGTCCGGATCGGTCCCAAAAGGGCCCGATTCGGTCCGGGATCGAACCTCCGAATCCGAACCGGTTCAGAATGAACCGGTTCGGATCCAAACCAAACCGCACATCCCTACTAGCCTCATCCCATGTCTGGGGTGTCGGCTTGCCCTTAGCTTCAGAGCAGCAGCCCATGAGTATAAAAATAATTATGGTATCATGAATGTTTCATGGTGATGAGCAAACCTAACTGAGTGTAATCCTGAAGTCCTGCCGCATTATTATTATTTAATCACTTGTGTAATATAAATGAGTGCTTTGCTTTCCAGAATGTCATTTTGGTCCAGTGCTTCAGCAATTACATTATCTTCTGCTTGCTTGATGTCTGGTCATTTTTGCCAAAAATGTGTGAACACACATGAATCTGCCTTCATATGGTGCGTCGCATCATATGGGTCCATCTGCCCCAGTGCTGCGTACTCTGACTGTCAGATGCTCTTCAGGGTCTCTAGGAGAGGGCCTTTTCACTCCTGGGCTGCAAAATATTTTCTTTTAATGCCAGGGATCAACTTGGGGTATTGGACATCCAAAATGCTCTCTACTGCTGAGATATGGTTCATTCATTCATTGACCTAATGGCTTAAAGTCAGATTTCCCCCCCGTGGATGGATCTCTCTTATTTTGGCTGATGTATTCCAGCCCACTTGGGCCCGGGCTATTCAGGACAAAATTGTGTCCTTGGGTCTGTCTATGAACTTCCTGGTCTTGTTAAGTTATGACCAGGCTAGGCAGATCCTGAAGCAAAGACTCTTGGACTTTGAAATTCAACAAGAACTCCCCTGAATTCCCGATTGTACTAAAAGGAGGTTGGGTTTGAGCTGTTCTAGTCGGGGCCCTGCTGCCTATTTGAATGCTTTGAGCATGGCATGCTAACAGAGGGCCTTTTTAAAGCAAGACATGCTACCTTCAGCAGTGCTCTCAGGGAGGTTTCTGGGGATCTCTAGGGAGGATAGATCATGCCCATGTGGTATGGGGGAAGTTGAATCCATCCCACATGTCTGTTACGCTGTCCATTATATAGAGATTTCAGATGCTCCCTATTAACTCCTCTTCTGACACCTTTCCCAGGCTATTCAGGAGATCTTTATGCTTCTTAGCTTCTCGCTGATCGAATTTTAGATGTCACCTTTAAGGTGGCCAAATTTTGTTCTATTGCAGTATTGTTACGGCAGCCAGTTTTTCTTGATTAATTTTATATTTTTATTGATTATTTATCTGTGGATATTTATTCACATATTTACATATTTCCCTCTTTCAATTGTATTTTCCTGTGTTGTGAGATGTTTTGCTTATGCCATGTTGTGCTGACACTGGGTTGTGAATAAAAATTCTATTCTATTCTATTCATTCATTGCATGCAAGGGCTGAGATGAAACACCTCCTGTGAGAATGTAGAGCTTGAAATTTGGGGGGAGGGTGCCCTGAAACAACCCCTCCATTAGAATACTGTGATTGGGACATGATTTTCTTCTTATAAATGCAGCTGTGGGGAGCAGAGGAGCCTGGCTTGGATGAATATTGACTCTGAAGAGCCACCCAACTCTACTCCATGTTGGGCCATAGCTCAGTGGCAGAGTATCTGCTTTGCATGCAGAAGGTCCCAGGTTCAATCCTGGGCAGCATCTCCAGTTCAGATGTGCACGAAATTAATTTTGATTCATTTTGAATTTGAACCGAATTCCGATAATTCAGAATTTGCTAACAGCAAAGAGACACCTTTAAAGTGGCGATTCTCTTATTTTTAAGAGGGGGAAGGTAACTGGCACTATCCAGCCCCAGCAGAGCATCCCTCCAGGGGCTGTTGCTGGTGTCTACCTTGTTTCTTTTTAGGTTGTGAGCTCTTTGGGGACAGGGGACCATCTTTTTTATGTATTATTTATTTTTCTATGTCAACTGCTTGGAGAACTTTGGTTGAAGAGTGGTATATAAATATTCATAGTAGTAGAGTCTGGTTTGAAAATCCGATTCAAATTCGAATTGAATTCAAATCAATTCGACCTTATTTTGGCGCTTTTAAAAAACCAATCAGGTGGGCTGAATTGATTCAAACCCAAATAGATTTGCACATGTCTACTCTCCAGGTAAGGCTGCAAGGACACCTGCCTGAAACCTTGGACTGCCATCTCAGTCACTGTAGATAATAATGAGCTAGATGGACCAATGGTCTGATTAGTATAAGGCAGCTTCCTATGTTCCTATTAATGCCTATGCAATGGCATTTGGCTGAGGATGATCGGAGTTGTAGTCAACAACATCTGGGAATTTCTGTTATAGGGAACCCTGTTCTAGACCTCCCAACTCTAGAATGGCCTTTGACCTCCCCCCCCCCATGGATGTACTTCACATCTACATGATGCTGAATAATGCCCTAAATATTTGACAGGGAAATGCCTAGAGCAGGCTTCCCCAACCTGTGGCCCTCCAGATGTTGCTGAACTACAATTCCCATCATCCCAGCCACAATAGGTTGTAGCTGGGGGTGATAGGAATTGTAGTTCAGTAACATCTGGAGGGCAGCAGGTTGGGGAAGCCTGATCTAGAGCAGGTATTCTCAACACTGGGTCCGCAGATGTTATTGGACTTCAATTCCCATAACCCCCAGCCCCAGTGGCCTTCAGTTGGGGATTATGGGAGCTGAAGTACAACAACATCTGGGGGCCCAACACTGAGAATCCGTGGTCTAGAGCACTGAGATGGCTAGTTTCTACCCCAAAAATCAAAATGGCAGGCGCATACTGGAAATTAGGTGATCTAGATTCCACTATGAAAGGAAGTTTTTCATCAACAGACGGGTTCTTTTCTCCAGGTTTCTCTATGGAACCTGCCAACTTGATGCTCAACATTTCATGCTTAAGTAAAAAATGCTGAAAATTGAAGTCATTCAATAATTCCCATGTAAGTCGTGCTAAATGTCATGCTTTAACAGAGTTTCCTAATCTCCCAACACTATTTTACGATAAAGAAAAGGCAGAGAGAAGAGCTGCTTCGGTGCAGGGTGAAAATATATTGTCTCCTCTGTGCTGATTACTGAACATGTATAATTAATGTGTTGTAATTTCATTGTTGCTAAAAAAAGGGTGTGGGGGGAGAGTGGGAATGCAAATCTAACTGTGGCTCGCGCAGAACAGCGTTCGCCTAAAGCGTGATTGATGGAGGGACTATCAAATGAAACATATTCAGCATCGTTAGCCCACATGCTCTGTGTGCATAATGTTCAGCTAATACTAAAGTCCGTCCCATGTGGCAAAGTCATGTGGAGAGAGAATAGATAGATGCGATATTCTTCCTTCTCCGGGGCAAATGAAGGAAGACTGCAGAGTGTAATGGTAATTATGTATGAAATGAATGGCAGTGAGAAGGTAGCAACATGCTATGGTAGTGCCTTAATTGTTCGCCAGGGATGAGGAAGGGGACAGGTAGGATGGGTGTGGGGTGGAGATATCATGGCATTTGCAGGTCTGTACCTAATGGCAGATGCTGTCCGGGATCTCTAAGAACCTTGCTAGACATAACTTTAATCACATGGTTGGTCCTGGTGGGCTTGCTTTTTCGGTAGATCACATACATGTGAGGTCTGATACAGCCTGGTCTCACGGCAGGAGCTGGGGTGTTTAACCCTACTCCCCCACCCCCACCCCATGGTCCCAATATGAATCACCCAGTAAGCATGCTGTCCCCAAAGGGCTCACAAAGAAAGAGAAGACACCAGCAACAGCCACCGGAGGGATGCTGTACTGGGGATGGAGAGGGCCAATTGCTCTCCCCTTGCTCAATAAAAGAGAATTACCTCTTTAAAAAGATGACTCTTTGCTCAGTTAGCAGGGGGTAGGAGGGCAATTCACACAATTGACCTTCAGGAGCTGGGACGTTCCCAATTTTCAATCATGTGTTAGATAAAAGCTCGGCCGGAGGTGGGGAACTTGATCATGAGCTAAGCCCCAACTGGCAGGACAATTTCCCCACCCACCTCTTTCAGAAGACGGGGACAGAACCTGGATAGGATGTACCTGTCCTACCCATCTGGGGTTTACGGTACCATCAAGCTCCCCGCCTTGGATCTTGTTCTTTATCTAGCATGCGACTGAAAATTGGTAGCATGCCCAGCTCCTGAAACACAGTGGGAGGGTTCTCCAACTCTAAAGTCAGTCAGGTGAGCTGCCTTAGGGGGTTATGGCCTAGGACTTGGGTCCAGACTCTTAGAAGAGGGGTCAGTGTGTTCCATGGCTCAGGTGCCATTTGTGCGGGGTGGTTGGTGGGGCTTAACCGGCTGCTGCAGAATGCTGCATGCCTGGACATGATCCCTGAAGCACACCTTGCAAAGGTGTGGGTAGCAGGTGCTCAGAGGTAGGCATGTGCACGAATTGGTTTTTTTTATTTGATCTGTACCCGAATTGAATCACTCCCGATTTCTTTGGGGTCCGAATCTGGCCAGCTAGCACAGGGGTGATTTGTTTTGCCCACAATTCTCCCAAAACAGGTAGATTCAGGTACAAATTCTTTTGAACCCGAATCAATTCACACAGACAGCAGGCACAAGCATTGATTCTCTCAGCAGCAGGAAGGGGGTGAAAAAAATTCTCTTCTCTTTTCCCCAATCAGGAAAGCAGGGACAAAAAGCAGAGAATCCACTCCAGGCAACAGGCAGGCAAGGCAAAGCAAAGCTCCTCTGGCTCTCTCTCTCTCTCTTTTCCCATGAGGCAGAAAGGCAGAATGGTGGCTGGCTGCCTCCTTAAACACATCTGAAAATCCCTCCTTCAAACTCCCCCCACTCTTTTCCCTTCTTTGACCTTTCCCCTAGCCAATGCGGGGTCAGTCACCCCTGGCACCACAAGATTTCAATGGAAAAGAGCCAATCTGAAACCAGGGGAGAATCGCCAGCCAATCGTTGCACACTGTAAGTCACCAACCTGGAGCTTAGGAGGGCGGGATTTTATTTATTTATTTTAAAAATCCTGACACAAAATGGAGACAGCAAGAGAGATCGCCACAAAATGGAGGTCTGGATCTACAAGTTTTTCAGGTCCAAAATCTGGGCAATTTGTTTTGGACCCGAATCTGGCCAGCTAGCACAGGGGCAATTTGTTTTGTCCACAAATTGCCCCAAACAGGTAGATTTGGGAACAAATCATTTTGTACCTGAATCCATTCACATGTCCCTACTCAGGGGTTCCTTGGCAGAAAAGGTTAGATGGGAAAGGTTCGCTGAAGGTAGAAAGTTGGAAAAACACGATCTCATGTTTACGGGAATTGTATGCACACTTTTTTGGTGACCGCTCTGTTTAAACAAATTATTGTGTCATGAAACTTAGGAGAAATGTGATTGCAACACTTCCGAGTGACCTGCTTGAGAATCACAAATGTGTACATCAATGGACGGTGCAGATCAGGGATCACAGAGTTGTAATTTGATTGGTTTCGAGATGTGAATTGTGCTTTTAGTGATTATTGCCAGGCATGTAACTAGGGAAGAGTGGGCTCATGGTTGCCCCTCACCCCAGCAGCCGCTCGTGCATGCCAGCCATGCCCCCTGTGTGTGTGACATCACATGCAGGGGGCGTGGCCAACATCTGGAAGAGCCAGCGAGGGAAAGAACAAAGAAAATAGGGAAAGGCGATCCATTCGGCTCTCAGGAGCTGGGCGGCTCCGGTGCTTTGAACCCATCCGCCCAGTTATAGCTCTGCCCCTGATTATTGCTATTTTTGGAGGGTGGCAGCATTATTATTGCTGTTTATGTCTCTACGGAGTATCTCCCTCCCTGCCACCTCCAGGCCAAGGGACAGGACTGATTCGAAGATTCTATAGCTACCTTTAAATGATACTCTCTTTTTTTGGACTAAGCTAATCTTGAAATAATCTCTTGTGAGAGGAATCCTTCTAATCTCTAACCACAAAGCCGACTTCCACACTTTGCTGCAGACAGGCTGAGCTGCCGGGAGGCTGCAGAACTGACCAGGAATTGCGCACCCAAGCTTGCACAGGTGTTCTGCATCCTCAGTGTGCACCCAGCGTCCTGTGCACTCAGCCTGGCTTTCAGAGGGCAGGGCAGGGCAGTGCCATGTGAGTGGGAAGCAGGAAGAGGGAAATGACAAGGTAGGACATAACTGTTTACAATTAAGCGGGTCAGCCGCTGGGTAGCTCGACCTCTGACCTGATCCATCTGGACTGTGCTTAGGATTCCCACTGCTTTTCTGGAGATCCCTCCGAAAATGCCCTCTTCTCAGTGTCTCCCTTTCTCTCGCCCGTTCTCTCCAGTTTGTCGCGCAGCCAAACTGCCAGCAACTCCTAGCAACCCTTTGGTACGACGGATTTCCTGGCTGGCGGCGGAAGCACTGGGCGGTCAAACTCTTAACCTGCATCACCATTGGACTGCTGTTCCCCGTGCTTTCCGTGGCCTACCTGATCGCACCGAAGAGCAGGCTGGGACTGTTCATTAAGAAGCCATTCATCAAGTTTATCTGCCACACCGGCTCGTACCTGACGTTCCTCTTCATGCTCCTCCTGGCGTCCCAGCACATCGTCAGGACTGACCTCCACGTGCAGGGCCCTCCGCCCACCGTGGTGGAATGGATGATCCTCCCGTGGGTTCTAGGTAAGTCAACGGATGATGATGAAGCATGTCGGGGTATGGGGGGGTTAATCAGCATTGCATGCAGATTAATTGCGAGCACGATGCTATTTCCATGCAAATATGCTTGGCACCAACTTCCTGACATTAACAGCTGTTCTCTGTTCTGTGGGTAGCAGCCACATTACTCTTCTGGATTTAGCCTTGTTGTCTGTTTTCTTGCCACATTGGGGTGAAACTGAGGTGAGGGGATAAAGCTGGTTTATTTTATTTCCCCCCCAGTTGCGATTGGATAGTGGGCCAGCATCCTAAGATTAGACAAGTGACACGAGATTGCTGGAAAGCTTGATATATACTGCTGGGTGGGGGGTATTTTATGGTAATTGAAAATTTGAATAAACACAGACCTGTAGCTAGTCTGAAAATTTAGGGGGGGAGGGGGGACAGCTTATCTGCCCCCCTCAGTCCTAAATGCAAGCATCATTCAGTTATTTAACTATCATTTGCTTGCAAAAATCGGGGGGGGGGACTTGCGGGGGAGGCCTGTCCTAGCATCTCTGAGCCCCCTCATCGCCCCAGCTATGGATCTGAATAAGCACACACATTTTATTTATTTTGTTTACCGAGCTTTTCAAGCTTTTCAAGCTCACAGAAAAACAAAAAAGCTTAAAAGGCAAATCTACAAAACTTTCAAGACTTACAATCGGTGGTCTTGAGCCTCAAATGTTACTTTACATGGGGAGTGATTCCTGCTTTTCAATCCCACCTTTAAAATGCCATCCAAGCTGACTTTCACGTCCTATCCCTAAATGCATTCAAGTCCCTATTGGTTCTCAGAAGCGGAAAGAATTCCTTGTGATCAGCTTCCAAGGAGGTTATTAATCACACTGGCTTTGTTTGCACAGCCTGGCATAGGTCAAGTGAGATGATAGAAACACTCTCCAAATGTTTTGCTAGTCCTCTTGTGTTTAATTCTGCATGAGAGCAATTAATTTTTTTCATACTTTTCCTGCAGCTGTCTAACCTCACCTGCATTCACCACTGGTCAAGTGTTAAGCACTAAAAGTAAAGCATACTTGAATCTAAAGTTCTATATGGTCCTCAGGTCTTGTAGCAATCTGCATTTCTACAGAAGGAAGTCAGTATACTTAAAATTATAAGTACATATAATTACTATGCCTGCAAAGGAAATGAGCAGATTTCAATAAAAAATACACTCAATAAAAATACATAAAAAGAGAGCTGGTCTTGTGGTAGCAAGCATGACTTGTCCCCTTAAGCTAAGCAGGATCTGCCCTGGTTGCATACGAAAGGGAGACTAGAAGTGTGAGTGCTGTAAGATATTCCCCTTAGGGGATGGAGCCGCTCTGGGAAGAGCATCTAGGCTCCAAGTTCCTTCCCTGGCATCTCCAAGATAGGGCTGAGAGAGACTCCTGCCTGCAACCTTGGAGAAGCCGCTGCCAGTCTGTGTAGACAATACTGAGCTAGATAGACCTATGGTCTGATTCATTATCTGGCAGCATCCTATGTTCCTATGTTCCTTTCAATTTAAGCTACTTTGACCTCAGATACAACCACAGGAACATTGTACAAGCTCTCCAATGCATACTGAGGTCATTCACACAATCAAAAACTGTGTTCTACACAGGTTTGGGAGCTCTGTGCACTCCCAATTTTCAGTTGTTTGGAAGCAAGGTAGGAGTTTCCTCCTATTTTGCTTCCACACAGTCACCTCTACCCTGGTTTTCCTCTTACCTTGCTTACACACACCCGAAAACTGGGAGCACACGCAGCTCCCAAACCCAGGTAGAACACAGTTTTTGATTGTGTGAATGACCTCACTGAGTCAGACCCTTGGTCCATCTTGCTCAGTATGGTCTACACTGACTACAGTATGGTCTACACTGACTATGGTCTACAGCAACTCAGAGGACAACTGAGGGGTCTTCTTGCAGCTGCAGTCTCATGGGAACATAGGAAGCTGCCGAAAGAGTCAAGTCATTGGTCCACCTTGCTCAGTAGTGTCTAGACTGACTGGCAGCAGCTCTCCAACTTTTCAGGCAGGAGTCTTTCCCAGTTCTACCTGGAGATGCTTCCAGGGATCGAACTTATTAGTCCTCCTGTATGCAAAAGGCATAGCTCTGTCACTGAGCTACAGCCCAAGCCCCCAAGGGGAATAAGTTATAGCACTCACATGTCATCACCTGTCCAAATGCAAACCAAGGCAGACCCTGCTTAGGAAAGGGGACAATTCGTGCTTGCTGCCACGAGACCAGCTCTCCTCCCCTAACAGGTTCTCTGCTTGAAAAGATGTGGTTTGCCTCTCAGGTAACTGAAATTATAATAGGGCTATCAATTAAATTTTTTGATTAAATTGGGAAATTAAGGCAACATTTCCTGGCAAATCAGCCCTTTAAATAATTGAAATGCCTCCTTTCCGAAAAGCGGGGGAAAGGAAGAGCGGTCACGTTCCTTGAAGGCAGCATCAGAGTCACTATAGTAACGATTCTAACAATGATTACTGACAATAAATGCAATATATGAGCTCTTCAGCAGAAGCCACCGATTCGTTTGTGCAGGGAAAGAGTATGTAGCAGCAGAATGAAATATCCCTTACTGCTGTTGGCGTGATGGTGCTCTCTAAATTTCAATTTAAAATAAATTCAAGTTGAAAATACCTTCAAGTTTTCAGGGGCCAGGATGAATGGTTTCATGCCCTTTCCTTCATTTTTCAATAACCTCGGTTATCATCATTGGCAGGATCCCCATAAAATGGATTGCCCAGGAGAGTCCAGCAGAATGGCCTCTCAGACCAGAATCTTGGGCAATGGTAGACACAAAGGCCATTTAAAAGGGAAGCCCTATCTGCAGGAGAGTCAGAAAAAAATGCAATCGCATAATGGCACTTCCCAGATTAGACCCTGCAATGGGGTCACGACATATCTCCGAAGTGTGCTTCTGCACTTCCTGTATTGTGACAACGCAGTCTCTGTGCTGACAGCAGGGAGCCGTTCACATTCCCGATGCCTTGTTTTGGATTTAATTGCTGCCATTTATTGCTATAACGTCGTATGTCTGGCGTTAAAAGGCTGCTGTATTTTCTGGTTGTTAGTTTTCGCGAGACTGCTCCCCCTGTTGGGCGCTTTGCTATTTACATCTTGAATGTGATTTGGCCAGAACCAAAGCATTTTGCTGCTGTTGAGTGGCTAAGCTGGAAAGTGCCAATATGAACCATATCTTAATTGTATTAAGAGCTTCCTTATTCTGTGTAGAGTCGGTGTCATTAAGTGTTTCTAAAAAAATAAAATAGAGAATAGCCATTTATGAAAAGTTAGTCCTGGGTGGAGAGTCTCACAGTAGTGAGCATGAATTGTCCCATTTGCTAAGCATGGTTTGCCTTGGTTTGAATTTGGATGGGTGACTACATGTGAACGCTGTAAGAAATTCCCCTTAGATGGGACCATAGCTCAGAGGAAGAGCACCTGCTTTGTATGCACAAGGTCCCAGGTTCAACCCCTGGCAGCATCTCCAGGTAGGCTGGGCAAGACTCTTGCCTGAAACCTTGGAGAGCTGCTGCCAGTCAGTGTAGACAATACTGAGCTAGATGGACCAAGGGACTGACTCAGTATAAGGGAACTCCCTATGCACCTATCCAACCAAGTTGCAGAAGTAACTGCCTTGCGTTAAGTCTGGCCACTGCTCAGTCTAGCTCAGGACTGACTACACTGACTGGCAGCAGCTCTCCGGGAATCTATCCCAGCCCTACTCAGATATTGTGATTGGACCCTGGACCTTCTGCATGGGAGATAGGAACATAGGAAGCTGCCATATTCTGAGTCAGACCATTGGTCTATCTGGCTCAGTATTGACTTCACCTGCTCTCTTCTCCTCAGGTAAATATGTATATGCTCTACTATTGAGCCAGTGAACATATGCATATTTACCCAAGCAGAAGATGACTCTGAATTTAAGATTGCTTCCTGATTTCTAATATCAAAAAACATGGGGGCAGGAGACTAGTCTTTGATTCAGGTAAATACAGTATGAAGCTGCTTTGTAGTTAATCAAACAAATACGAAGGGAGGAGAGCTGGTCTTGTGACAGCAAGCATGCCTTGTCCCCTGAGCTAAGCAGGGTCTGCCCTGGTTGCATATGAAAGGGAGACTAGAAGTGTGAGCACTGGAAGATATTCCCCTCAGGGGATGGAGCCGCTCTGGGAAGAGCAGAAGGTTCCCAGTTCCCTCCCTGGCAGCATCTCCAAGATAAGGCTGAGAGGGATTCCTGCCTGCAACCTTGGAGAAGCCGCTGCCAGTCTGGGTAGACAATACTGAGCTAGATGGACCAATGGTCTGACTCAGTAGAAGGCAGCTTCCTATGTTCCTATGAATATGATGAATATTTATATACTGCTTTTTTTCAATCAAAGTCTCCAAAGAGACATAGAAATAAAGCCCAGAGATGAAAGGGTGGTGTACAAATTTGATTGATTGATAAACAAACAAACAAACAAACAGGCTTCCTGTCCAAAGGGCTCACAATCTAAAAAGAAACATAAGGTAGACCCCAGCAACAGCCACTGGAGGGATGCTGTGCTGGGGGTGGATAGGTCCAGTTGCTCTCTCCACCACTAAAAAGGTGCCTCTTTGCCCATTTAGCATTAGACCCTCCATCTAGCTCACTGTTGTCTGCACTGACTGGCAGCAGCTCTCCAAGGTTTCAGGCAGGCGTCTCTCTCAGGCCTACCTGGAGATGCTGCCAGAGAGTAGACCTTCTGCCTATAAAGCAGATGCTCTTCTACTGAGCTACACCCCCATTCCCTAAGGGGAATGTCTTGCAGTGCTCACATGTAGTCAGCCATCCAAATGCAAACCAAGGTAGTTCCTGCTTAGCAAAGGGGACAAGTCACACTTCCTACCACAAGACCAGCTCTCCTCATAGGAACATAGGAAACTGCCATATACTGAGTCAGACCATTGGTCTATCTAGCTCAGTATTGTCTTCACAGAATGGCAGCAGCTTCTCCAAGGTTGCAGGCAGGAATCTCTCTCTCAGCCCTCTCTTGGAGATGCTGCCAGGGAGGGAACTGGGAACCTTCTGCTCTTCCCAGAGCAGCTTCATCCCCTGAAGGGAATATCTTACAGGGCTGACACATCAAGTCTCCCATTCATATGCAACCAGGGCAGACCCTGCTTAGCTAAGGGGACAGGGCATGCTTGCTACCACAAGACCAGCTCTCCTCCCATGAGATTCCCTCCTCTCCAGTGCCCTGTTCTCATTTCCCTACAATTCCAAATTAAAGTGAAGATTCTCCCGGCAAAAATAAGCTGTCATCTCCTAGCTTCCATCTCGATGAAAAGGGGTTAAAAACGGAATGTGTGTTTCATGCAAGGGTCTTTAATCGTTTTTTCCCCTTTGGAGCCATGGAGGAGCTACTTACGCTTGTGCTGTCCCTTCCATTTCCAGCCATACTTCATGTTCTATCATTGTAAACCTCTCTGAAAGGAGCATTATTACCTTCTGCGGGGAGAGGGGGAAAGGGGGTGGCATCTTGTTTCCAAGCCGTTACCTTTTAATGGCCTTTTCCTTACATCCAATTTGCTCTGCTTTGGTGCCCAGTAATGGTGTCACACTGAAACCCTCTCTCTCTTTCTTTCTCTCTCTCTCTGCAGGTTTTATTTGGGGTGAAATCAAGGAGATGTGGGATGGCGGCTTCAACGAATATGTGCACGACTGGTGGAACCTCATGGATTTTGCCATGAACTCCCTCTACCTTGCCACCATCTCCCTGAAAATTGTCGCCTTTGTCAAGGTACCATAGCTTGGCGCATGTCTGTGGACTCTTCAGTGGCAGGTTTCTCTGAGGCCACAGATTTCTTCCTCCCTCCCTTTCACTCCATTTCAGTTTGCAGGTGCAGCCCCACAAATGAGAATCATGCCCCTCATGAGTCCCCCGCTAGACAAGAAAGATAAGGGAGACTCTCTGTATGATGAGCTATCCCTCAGAACTGCTGCCCTTCCAAATTTTGTTTCAGCTCCCTCAATGGAAAAAGGCCTCACTACACTCCTGATGGACCAATGAAGATGAAACGCTGGTTCTCTGCAAACTGTGTTTATAAATTACTCCGGCTGGTCACATGCGCAGCCCTACCTGGGTAGGGCTGCTCATGTGAAGCGCTGGGATTGGGGTCGATCCCAGCGCTGCCCTGCTGGGTAGCCCGAGGTTTTTACCCAGGCTTTTACCTGAGCAGACACAGAGCCAGGTACTTAGAGTGCCCGGTTCACGAAGGAACCCTCCAATGCATGGTGCTCGTCACACAGTGCATTGTGGGATTTTGATACTGGGGCATCATTTCCCCAGCCTCCAGAATGCCACGTGGCTCATGAAAGCACCAGTCATGTGAGTACATGAGCCACACAGCCTGGTACCACGCTGGAAAGTCTGGGGGAAACTTAGGTGCTCACCCGACAGCTATCAAATGTCATGTGAACAACCATTCTATTATTATTATGAATGTTCATATACTGCTTTTTCAACCAAAAAAAGTTCTCGAAGTGGTTAATATAGAAAAAGAAACAAGAGGTTATAAGTTGGTTCCCTTTCGCCAAAGGGCTCACAGTCTAAAAAGAAAGATAAGGGAGACTCAAGCAACAGCCACTGGGGAGGATGCTGTGTTGGGCTGAATGAGAGGGCCGCCATTTTGAGAAGGTGTCCCATGGCCCAGCCAGCAGGTGCTTGACGAGGCTGACTTTTCCTTGAGGAAAAGGGAGAAAATTCATTATTTTGTGAGCAGCAATGCTTTCCCACAAAAAGGTTTCAAAGTGGGTTCCTTGGCAAAGGGAATGAAAATATGGTTCTCTCCAAGCTGAAAAAGAAACACAAGGTAGGGATGTGCAAACAGGTTTGACGTCAAACATGTTCAATGTTGAACTGTTTGGTTTGAATGTTCGAGGTTGAACCAAACCACCCCCTATTTAGTCTGACCCTGGACCGAACCTCCCCGGCCAGTTTGGAGGCTTTGTGGTCGTCCCCCCCCCAAAAAATCACCCCCTCTGGAGGACTTATGGAAGGCATCGATGTGCACAGAAAGCAAAATTGTGAATTGTTTGTTTGCTAGCTTTGGTGGATGATGTATTTTATTTATTTATTTCGTTTTATTTATTGAATTTATATACCGCTTAACATAGAATACTCTAGCTACATAATTAAAACATATAAAATATAAAACATTGAAAATTTAATAAAAATATACAAAATCATAATAGATAAAAGCACATTAAAATTTAAATATTTGGTTTCAGTTAAAAGCCTGGGGAAATAGGTACGTCTTCAAGGTCCTCCTGGAAACAAGCAGAGAAGGAGATGCTCTTATTTCAGCAGGGAGCGCGTTCCAAAGCCCTGAGGCAGCCACCTAAGCCATTAAGGGCTTTATAGGAGATAACCAGTACTTTGCATTTCGTTCAGAAACATAGCAGCAGCCAGTACAGTTCTTTTAGAATCAATGATGAGCCGGATTATTTAAATGAGAGGCTGCGGGATTGATATAAAGGTTAAATAATAAGGGTGCCCAAATGCATGCTTGTCTGACACCTCTCCAAGTGCTTTAGTGAGGGAACCCCAAGCACTGCCACATACTTTCAAAGAGGAATTTTTATGCAGTTTATACATCAGAAGTAATAACTGTCTATGGAGGAGTTCTTGAATTTGGGCCATAATTTTTCAGGGCCAGAAAGAAAGTACTTCTTCACACAGTGCATCTTTTTACTTAACGTGGACAAACACCTTACAGCATTTACTATCACCAGTTGCGAGGATGAGCACTTGGAAGGGAGCCGAGGACAACTTATTGGAGGGTGTCTGTCCATGTAGTAGCAGCTTGTTCTCATGAGCCATCGGGGTGCAAAAGGAGACAGCTCGGGTGACTCCTCTTTATTCTCTCTCCCACCCTACTCGAGCACCGTGCTGCCTGCAGGCTGGCCATTCATCAGGTAGAGCTGAGCACCCAGCCTGTATTTGCAGCCTGTAGGCAGCACAGCTCTTGGGTGGGATGGGAAAGAGAGGAGCAGCCAGAGCTTGGACACCACTTGGTTCATTAGGATGAGCCGCCACGATTGCATCAATCGCTACTAGTCACGTTCAGCGGGGGCATGCCACTCTGTACCAAGACCATTTGCTGGGGAGTTGCTGTGAGTGTTTCTTTCAAGCCTTGTGGGCTTCCTGGAGGGATTTGCTTGTCCCTGTTGAAAGCAGGGGGCTGTGTTAGATGGACCTTTCATTCCATTCTGAAGAGCTCTTCTTATCCTCTTAAGGTGCCCAGCCAGTTCAGGTTAGACCGAGAGCACCAGGGCATAAGAACAGCCCTGCTGGATCAGGCCCCAAAAGGCCCATCTAGTCCAGCATCCCGTTTCACACAATGGCCCACCAGATGCCGCTGGGAAGCCCCCGGGCAGGAGTTGAGGGCACACCCTCTCTCCTGCTGTGGCTCCCTTGCAACTGGGCTTGAAGAGACATCTTGCCTCTGAAGCTGGAGGTGGCCTATAGTGGTTCCTTATAGGGATGTGCACAAAACCGTTTTGGCCTGTTTGGTTCAAATTTGAGCCCAATTCAAACCAGGGTGGGTAGGTTTGGTTTTGGCTTTGCTCGAACCCCTCCCCCCTTGGTTCGGTTCAAATTTGAACCCAACTCAAACCAATTCTAAAATGATCTACATAGGGTATAATGGGGACTCGAACCAGCCCATTATTCCCTATGCCGAGCACCCAGGGGCACAAAACTGGGCACCCAGAGGTGCAATGAACAGAGTTGCATATGGGGGAAATTGCTGAGTTCACAGCAATTAAGAGTTCAGAGTTCACAGCAATTAAGGTCACATATTGTTCGACTTATGAATGGGGTAGGGACTCCTATTCATTGCATTGAAACAGGCTAAAAAAATTTAAAAATATAAAAAATAAACTACAAACCCCACCGACTTGGGGCTCCCGAGGGGAGTTGTGGCCATACCTGCCTTACACCCAAACCCACTTTGGTGCCCAGACACACACCCCCAGAGGAGCAGTTGGGGTATCCCCAAATCCCCATTATTCTCTATGGGGAAAATGCAAAAATTTGAAAAATCTTCAAAAAAAAAAATCTAAAATCTCAAGAGTGTCTGAATGCTTTGGGGTTCAGTGGGTGGTAGGCACCCCTGGGTGCCTACCACCCACCCTGGGTTTATGCCCCTAGGTGCTCTGCATAGGCAATAATGGGGCCAGTTTGAGTCCCCATTATACCCTATGGGGGAAATGAAAAAAGCAATTAAAAAATCATTAAAAATCGCAGGAGTGTCCAATTGCTTCAGCGTTTGTGTGGTAGTTGGCACTCATGGGTGCCTACCGCCCCAAACCAGTTTTCGAGGCTTGAACCTTTGAACTGGTTCGAATAGAACCAGGCTTTGTTTGGTTCGAACTCAGACCGGCATTGCCATCTTAGAGCCCTGTTTGGTTCGAGTATGAACCTTCAAACTGAACTGGTTCAAATCCAAATCTGTTTGAATCCAAACCTGTTTGTACATCCCTAGTTCCTTACAATCTCCAGTCTGGATGACTTTTAAAAGAGCTTAGATAAATTCATGGAGGACAAGTCCACAAATGGCTGCTAGCCTTGGTGTCTATAGGCCACCTCCAGGTTCAAAGGCAAGATGCCTTTGAATACTAGTCACAGGGGAGAAAGGGGCCATGCCTTCACCTCCTGCTTGTGGGCTTCCCAGAGGCATTTGGTGGACCATTGTAGGAGACAGGATGCTGGACTAGACAGGCCTTGGGCCTGATCCAGCAGGGCTCCTCTTATGTTCTTAGTGGTGGTGTCCTGTGCACCTCAGGTTTGGCAGGTACCATCATTAATTTTAAGATCTCAGATTAAGAGCTTTTGGTTCTCTAAGGCGTTAAAGGGAATGGCTTCTGTTTTTACTGCTTCTTTCTGCTCCCATCTGTTGCTTTGTTTTGATTTTACTGTTCCCTTTTTGTTATTATAAATTCTAAGCCATTTCATATTTCTTCTGCAACTAAAAGTGGGATAGAAATGGTTTATTTTAGCAAGTAAGCAAGCAAGCTAGTTAGCTATCTTCTGGTTCAGAGAGAATGCTCTTTCCCAACAAGCCATATACCATCCCCACATAATGAATGATGAGGGGTGGGTCTTTGCAGAAAGGCAGCCGCAAATAAGGTGAACCGGGGCGACCCCATCCCCAAATTGGAGCAGATTTCATTTCAGATGCACAAGCTTGACCCTATTTCCATCCATGATATGTTGGGGGATATACATATGATTGCCCTTGACTCATGAGCTGATATGGGTAGGAGTCCTTACCGTATTATTATTTTTGTCAGGAATGATTTGGTGGTACACTCCTGTGACTTACAGCCACAATGCTGGATGCAGCCCTCAGGCTATCCGCTTTGGAAGAGCTTTCTGCTTATTCCCAGCTGCTTCTAATGCAAGCGAGGACGTGCGGTATCGGGAGCCTAAATATTTCACAGGCAGACAGGTTGCCGAGAGAGAGGGAGGCCGTGACAGAAACCCTCTGGCTCTGAGAGACTCACTCTGAGGCCTGTTTGGAGGCCTGAAGGCTGCTTGGCATGCAGTGTGTGCTTCTCAAGACGAACGTCAAGGAAGCTGCCTGTCCTCGCATGGGGACCTCCATCACAGTGTCAAGGCTTGCATCTTTTCCTTGAGCTAGAAAGGAAACCACTCACTCAAACAGATGCTCTTGGAATCGTGGAGATTTTAAAAAGAAAGCTCTGCCCAGTGGGCCCTCATGCGTGCCAGCCATACCCATGCATGTGACATCGTATACAGGGGGCATGGCCAGAAAATGGAAGGGCCAGTACGGCCCTCTGGTAGGGGTGTGTACAAAAATGGGATTGCCTGGTTCGGTTCAAGTCCGAACTGGACTCAAACTGAAACATGCATGTTCGGTTTGGGCACCCTGAACAAAGCCCCGGCTCGGCTCGGATTTGAGCCGGTTTGGGAGTTCTAGATGGTTTTGTTTTTTTGTTTTTAATTAACACTCACTGCCTCCAGTGGGGGGCGGGGTTTGCTGCCACTGTCATAGGGGGATCTCCGGCAGTTCCCACTGCCCCCACCAACCTCCCCCGGTCTCTCCCAGGCTGTTTCGGTCTGCTTTCAGGCCTTTGGCCCTTACTGAGATGATGGTTGCCATTTTGGAGGCTGCCGCACATGAGCCTTGGCCATTTGCGTGGCCAGATGACCTCCAAAATGGCTGCCGCCACCTCAGCAAGGGCCAGAACGCCCCCTAAATGGGCTGAAACTGTTGGAGATGGAGTTCCAGTGCATCAACCTTTTGCACCGACTATCCTAATGACCACTAGAGGCATTGGAAGTACAGGTAGTTTGTGAGGGTCTCCTTACCTGTCCCTGCTTGTCTCTACTCTATGACCCCTGTCTTGACTCCTCGGGTACTTCCTGTGCTAAGTCAGTCCTCTTCCTTTCCTCTTGGAGAGTAGATGGAAACATATTTCTCTTTCTCTCCCCCACCTATCCATTATGTAGCTGTTAGATCGGAATAGGTCTTTCCTATCCAAAATGTACTTCACCAATAAACCTATTTAGTTTAGATTGTACAACAATCTCCATGCGTGTTCTTCAGATAACTGCAACAACTAAACCTTGCGCTCTACTCTGTAGCTGGAGTGGGTAGCTTCCATTGTTGGTGCTTTGTTAAATAATTACAAGCTCCAGCAGAAACAGCTTGGGAGAGACCTGGCCATGCAAATGGCCGGGGCACATGTGCGCCAGCAGCCTCAAAAATGGCCACTGTCACCTCAGCAAGGGCCAGAACAGCCCCCAGATTGGTTGAAATGGCCCAGGAGAGACCAGGGGGAGGCCAGCAGTGGGGGAGGGAACCACCGGAGACCATGGGTGCTGCAGCACCCCCTGGAGGTGGTGAGTGGAAAAACTATTATTATTATTTTACTCTAGAACTTCTGAACCAGCCCCGAGCCAGCCCAGGGGGTTCGGCTCGACCTCGAACCGGACCAGTTCAATGTCGAACGGGCTTGAGATCAAGCTGGTTTGCACATCTCTACCCTCTGGTGCTCATTCCCCAGCTGGCTTCATTGTCAGCTGGATGTTTTCGATGTTCTTTCCCCCACTCAGGGAGAGGTGAGCCAGGCTTGAACCCCTTTGCCCAGTTATAGCTCCACCCCAAGCTGTGCTAAAACAAGGTAGGAGGCAAGCAGTTTGCTCAGACATGCTTGAAATTTGGGAGGCTGCACGGCTCCCAAATCAATTTTTGATTGTGAGGCCAGCCCTATTTTGTAGCATCATCATCATGCATTATGGGGAGAGAGGGAGAGGGAGACGCAGCTAACATGTCTTTCTGACCTGAGGCCACCAACAGAACTTACAACGGGAGGACGTCCCAGATCTCAGCCACGCCACTCTGTTCCAATGATGACTATAAACATGCCTTACACCGGCCAACGCACTCGCTTTGTAAAACAAACAAACTCATTGTGTCGACGGAAAAATGCCTCCTTGATTTGCAAACATAATTTCTGTTGGTGAGCCACTTGGCAGTCGGTCCACAGACTAGCAATGCCTATGCAAACGCCCACACTCCCTTCACAGATGTAAAGCTAGGATCATCCTCGTGGAGGCATGAGTCACCACAGCTGCCCTAACCTTTTAGCTTCAAGTTGGCTCTTACCCCTTCTCTGCCCCATACATATTACCCCAATGGTAAAACAAAAGTGTGTATGTGGAGTTTCCATTCATTGCAGTGGAGTGAGATCGTTCCAGTCAATGAAGCCAACCAGGCTATTGTCTGAGATGTCAGCATTCCAGGAGTACTGTCCTTACTTCTGCAAGGGAGGTCTTGTGGTAGCAAGCATGACTTGTCCCTTTAGCTAAGCAGGGTCTGCCCTGGTTGCATATGAATGGGAGACTAGAAGCATGAGCACTGGAAGATATTCCCCTCAGGGGATGGAGCTGCTCTGGGAAGAGCAGAAGGTTCCAAGTTCCCTCCCTTACATCTTCAAGATAGGGCAGAGAGAGATTCCTGCCTGCAACCTTGTAGGGTTGTGCATTGTTTTTTTTTTCTGTTTTGTTTTTGGACCGAATCTGAAACACCCCCATTTTGTTCTTTGTTCAAAATCAGTCAATCCAAAACACCCCAATTTTGTTCTTTGTTCAAAATTGAAAAATCCGAATCTGAAACATTTTAGATTTTTTAAAATGGCCCCGGGGCAAAACTAGTGGGTGTGGCTGGTAGTGCCCAATGGGTGGAAGCTACCATCCAAATTTCAGAGGAATTGGGCAAAGGGCTAATTTTTGGTGAATTTTTGAGGTTTGATAATTTTCCCATAGGGAATAATGGAGGTTTCAGAAAAAATATAGCTTCACGTCGGGGGGAAAGGGGTGGCCCAGAGCAGTAGGGTGGGTGGTAGTGCCCAGTGGGGGTAAGGAAGGTGCCAGAATTATTTCAAAGGAATTGGGCAGAGGGCTGGTTTTTTAAAGATTTAATGGAGTTTACGCGTCTTTAAAGTTCTTCCCCATAGGGAATTATGGAGGTTTCAGCAGCCACATAAGTCCACCTGGAGGGCACTGGGGTGGCCCAGAGTGAGTGGTGATGTAGAGCACATAGGGTGCCAACCACCCGTGTGGGTTGCTAACCCATGGAGTACTTGGTTCTGTTGTTTCTAAGATGTTTTGAGTGCAGATTCTCTGGTAGCATATGAGAGTGGATTTATGGTTTGCAATTGAAAATCTCATATGCTACCAGAGAATCTACATGCAGAACACCTCAGAATCTGGGTGGCAGCAGGCACTCATTGGGGCACTACCACCTGATCCACTCTTTTGCCCCCAAATCCCCCTTTCTGCCCCGAATCCACACCAAATAACATCAACATCACACATCAACAACAACAGCAGAGCTTTGCAAAACAAAAAAACAAAACAAAAACCAGGCAGATTTCCAAAGGCCATGCACATCCACCCCCTCCCTGGGAAATGCAATTGATCTACACACAACAGTGTGAAACAACAATAATGAAATGCACACTGCCCCCATGCAGTGTGCACACTACCCCACTGGCCAATGAGGGTAAATTTTACCCTTAAATTTCCTTAAAAGCAGTAAGGAGGCAATTGCCAGCAGATCAGCCCATGCTTTTGCTGGCCAATCTGCAGGCTGGAAGGGCCGGAAATTCAAGCAGATGTCAAAACTCAAAATGGAGATTGAAGGAGAAAGACTTTTCACGATTGCAAAATGGAGTTCCAAAACAGCCGAAATAACAAAACATTTTGTATCCGAAACAGGGATGTTTTCTTTCGGCTACAAAATATTTTGTTTTGCACATTGGGTGTTTTGTTTTGGCTACAAAACAGCTGAAACAGCCTGTTTTGTGCACGTAACGTTTTGTATCTGAAATGAAATGCACACCCCTACAACCTTGGAGATGCTGCTGCCAGTCTGTGTAGACAATACTGAGCTAGATGGACCCAGGGTCTGATTCAGTATATGGCAGCTTCCTATGTTCCTATGAGAGCTGGTCTTGCAGCAGCAAGCATGAATTGTCCCCTTTGCTAAGTAATGTCCAAGGAAAAGCTGGCCTCCCAGCTCCCATCGCAGTGGTGATCACTCCCCTCTCCTCCTTCCTAGGTTTTTGCTTGCACACAATCAATAACTGGGAGCTTGTGTAGCTCCTGAAGCAGAAGACCTGACCTACCTCATTCACAATTATGTGAAGAACCTTTTGGTGTTCAGTTTGGAGAGGAGAGCTGGTCTTGTGGAAGCAAGCATGACTTATCCCCATAGCTAAGCAGCGTCTGCCCTGGTTGCATATGAATGGGAGACTTGATGTGTGTGCAACTGCAGGATATTCCCCTCAGGGGATGGAGCCGCTCTGGGAAGAGCAGAAGGTTCCCAGATTCCCTCCCTGGCAGCATCTCCAAGATAGGCTGAGAGAGCTTCCTGCCTGCAACCTTGGAGAAGCTGCTGCCGGTCTGTGAAGACAATACTGAGCTAGATAGACCAGTGGTCTGACCCAGGATATGGCAGTTTCCTATGTTCCTAATATCTGCCCTAGGATGTCTGGACACCACTGGCCAGGAGTTCTGCCACTTGCAGGAAACCGGGTTGTAAATCAGGCACCTCTGAAAATGTGCAGAATAGCATTCCTTCTCTGGCAGGGGTCTCGCTAGGGGGCCTGTGCTCAACCCCCTCCCCAGCAGCCCCTCAGAGTGAGGGAGATAATGAAGGAAATAGGGAGGGGTGGAGCTGGGGGGCCTTCAGGAACCCACCTGCTCAATTATAGCTACACCCCTGCTCTCTGGCACATAGTCACAACCACAACCTGTCCTCACAGATGTGGGATCAGGGTTCTGGATGGCAGGGCTTCTAGTTCAAATACGCATGGTATCCAGGCCACTTGGTACTCCAGCAAAATTCTTCTGCTTCTTTTTCAAGCTAACTGCCGCATTCAGTAATCTTTGGAATGCTGCCTTTGGTGATTTGGCACAAGAGAGCCAGGATTACAACATAGGACAAGAGAAGGATGCGTCATTGATTTTTTTTTTTTTTAAATAGACCCATTAGAAAATGTCCTTGAAACTGCCAAAAATATGGATCTGGGCATCAAAATGACTTTGTCCAGTCCTTTTTTGTATGGGTTCAGCATAAACACGTTCCATGACGGGCTGGAGCCACTTGCCTTTGGGAAGTTTGCCGAAGAGGCACAACTGGGTTGGCCTCCTTCATTCCCTCTGACATCTGCTTTCCAAGCACACGTTCCTCTCTGGGTACTGTCAATGGAACTGCTCCGGGGTGATTGACAAACACCCCTAAATGCATTTGGGCTTTGTGCGGGGAATTAGCGAGCTAAAGTGGAGCAAGTCAGAATAAACGTGTGCAATGTTCTGGTCCCGGGGAAATGAACTGACAGAGAATGTGAAGTTCAAAATAAAGTAAGGTTTTATTTTGGGTTGTTAGGGGGACAGCAGAGAAAAGAGTTGATTAAAGCAAAATCACTGCTAAAAATACATTTCACAGATTAATCAAATACTTGCAAAGAGGCAATTTAGCTTGGTGTCCAAATTAAATGAACTCCAGGCTGGCTAGAGAAAGAAGGTTCAGGTTTTTGGATTTAAGAAAGAGCAGGGATAGAGGAAGCCCAGAGGGATGCAGCCAGAGTGATGTAGTGGTTAGAGTGCCGGACTAGGACCGGGGAGACCCGAGTTCAAATCCCCATTCAGCCATGATACTAGCTGGGTGGCTCTGGGCCAGTCACTTCTCTCTTAGCCTAACCTACTTCACAGGGTTGTTGTGAGTACACCGGAGTATACAGAGTATGTAGTACTCTGGGCTCCTTGGAGGAAGAGCAGGATATAAAATGTAAACAAACAAACAAACAAACAAACAAATAATACAACCTTGTCCTTCCGTTTAGGGGTGATTGGACCCTTGTTGCTCAGGTGCAGCTGAGGGACCTTTCTCCAGGAACCAAGAGGTAGTAACGGAGAACCAAAAGCAGCTCAGGAGTTAGGAAGCAGAGGTGAACCCCAAAGGTGTCTGTTTTCATGCAGCCAGCTTCTTGTAGCAGCGAGGCGTGCTGGGTAGATCAGGCCAGTGAGGTAGGCTGATCTGAAGGCTGAGAGCAAAGATGGCATGAAGAGGAAGGCACAGCCTGGTGTTATGGCAGATGCCAAGTCTATCGCCCAAACAGTGGATGGCTCCACCATACAGAGTCCTAATGAAGCACACTGGTTCAAGAAACCAGGACCAGTTATAGCTCCAAATGGGCCCTGAGGCAAAATACCGGCCACACCTTCTTCCTGACGAGGGAAATTCCGGTGGATCTCAAAAGGAACCATTGTACTTATTTATTTATTTATTTATTTATTATTACTATTACTATTACTATTACTATTAATAATAATAATTCTTGTTTGCTGTGCTTGAGTAAACCACAATGGGATGAATGGTCAAAAGCAACCTGTATGTAAATGAACTGAACAGAAATGCAAGGACGGTATCTGTTGGGTTGGAAGGACCTGGGAAACCAATCAGTAATTTTAATGAGCTCACCTCCTGAGTTCCTATTGCCTGCTTAACTCGTTGGTGGTGGGGAAGGGAGTTGCTGAGGTGATTAGCACAGAGGAGGGGGAAGTAAAGGGTCACTCTTGGGACAGAAAGACCTTGAAAGTGAAGTTAACTCACAAGCTAACTCAGATCTTCTTAGACATTCCCTAATATAGGGAAAGGTGCGAGGCTAATCCCCTTTCAATTTGCTTGGCAGTTGTTGAATCTGGGGGTGACTGTCCCACTGCCTGCTAAGTGTCCTGTCCCCAAATGCTAATAAACAGGGAGCCCATTATCCTGTGAGACTCCTGGGCATGTTAAGAGAGGGAGCTCCAAGCCTGTAGTCCCAAACATAGGCAGAGAGGCTTCAGGGAGCCCGCAGAATGGCAGTGCTTAGCAACAGTAAATAACTCCAGTTAAAGACCTAGCAAAGAGTTAACCTGCTGGCGTTCTTTTCTGCAAGCATTTTAAGGGCCTTCCACAAATCAAGTTAACCGTGTCTCTCCATGACGCTCGTGGACACAGAGAACAGTTTAAAATGTCAGAAGCAATCAGAGGCCATGTGGAAATGCATCGCACAGGACTGCAGTTCTTCTGTACTTGGGGATAATGTTTTTTAAGTTTGTAGAATCCTTAAGACCTTATAGAGAAATTTCTAGCATGTATCAGAAGCAAACCCATCCATCTGTATATTCACCCAGTGCAAAAATACAGCCTCTGAATAGTTCCGATTTAAAAGCAAACTTAAAACAACCACAACTCTTGTTGTGTCCACACAACAAAATCAGTCCGTGTGCGTTGCACCAGCAAAGAATCATTTGAGGGTGGCATTTTGTTTCCATATTTTGTTGCCCCATTGCTCGGAGGCTCCACCAGACATTGCCACATGAAATGGCACAGCCAAGAAGAATGTTCTGAACCTTCATTTGCTGCCATGCAGAAGTCCTGTTCACAAGTGCTCTCCTCAGTGAACAACTGATTGGGTTTTACTCCTAAAAATATCATTCTCCAAAGCCCATGGTTGAATTACTTGTGTCACTGAGCCATCCTGATCCCAAAGGCACCTCACAGCCTTTGTCCAGATGGAAGAGATTGTGGAACCAGCATGGTCAGGACAATCTGCCCAGTTGGTTTCTGGATGCTGGAGTGGCAAAGTCTTTGGAAAATAGGCACCTGTGTCTTTTAATGTTGCAATCCCCATGTTTCCAGAGTAGTGTTAAAATGCTATATTGAGAGCAGTGTTCCCTCTAAGGCGTGCGCATGTGCATGCTTGCACACACATTTTTTTAATGTCCGTTCAGTTAATCTTAGATCCCGCTCAGGTTGAATCAGGAAGGTCCAACTCTGAATGCAGGTGCGCACACACTGCCTTGATCCTGCTGCTGCCCAGAACAAAACTCATTCTGCACACAGATGAAAAAAAATTAGAGAGAACAGTGATTGAGAGGATGGAGAACAGCTAAGGAGATACACCTTCTTTGTTGTTCCTGAAAGAAGCCACTGAAGTGGCTAAGCAGGGAATGAGGATTTGGAAATATTGCCACGGCTCTCTGCTCCCAGGTCTCTAGAATTTATATCTCTGAATCAGAAGGATGTATTCTCTCAGAAATTCTGCCTGAGAAAAAACCTCAAATTCACTTTGAATTTCAATTTTGGCAAACCTGATGCAAACCTGCTGTAGCTTCCCCGAGGAATTGCTCTGTAGGGGGACCCCAATATAGCCAGTGTTTGGCTTTAGGTGAATCACAACAGCGGCTGTGCTTGAGAGGTAAAGGTGAAATGTGTGGTCGAGTCGATGCCGAATCCTGGTGCCCACAGAGCCCTGTGGTTGTCTTTGGCAGAATACAGGAGGAGTTTACCATTGCTGTATCCTGTGCAGTGTGAGTTGATGCCTTTCAGCATCTTCCTATATCGCTGCTGCCCGATATTCTGGGAAACATACCAGCGGGGATTCGAACTGGCAACCTCTGGCTTGCTAATCAAGTCCTTTCCCCACTGCGCTGAGAGAGCGTGCCCAAAATGAAAGCTGACTCTTCGTTCCTGAAAAAGGGCATCCAAGGATCTTAGTCATGGTTGTTAACGTGATCTTGACCGCGCTGCCTTTGGCAGGCTCCGAATACAGCCCAGATCAGTTGCAGCCCTTGAAATTAATTATCTGGTGTTCAGAGGGAGCGTGCTGTGTCCATCCCCTTGCCCTCTCCACCAAAGGAGCATGAAAATGTCTGTAGATTAAGAAGTGCCCTGCTGGGTCAGATCAAATCCAACTTTCATCTAATCCAACATCCTGAGTTTCACAGAGGCAGCGTTGGCTGTCTTACCGGCAGCTTGCATGACTGGAAGCCAACATCCTTCTCCCGCTGCTGCTCCCCAGCAAACGAGAATGCAGAGATATGCTGCATCCATTTCGCCACATTGGCTAAAAGGCAGTGGTAGAATTTGTCTGAAGCCATCAGAACCACTTGCCGAGGCCAGGGGTATCCCCAGCCACTCCCACCCCAGTTACACCCTCTGTCTTGTCCCAAGTGGATCACAGGGCCTACCTTCTCCCTGAACCTGAATTCCAGCCCATTGGTCTTTCCAGCCCAATACTGTCTGCAGCTCTTCAGAACTTCAGACATGAGCCTTGCCAAACCCTGCTGAGATATTTTCAAGCGGGGATGCCGGACATCAAACCTTGGACTGTCTGTGTGCAGTGCACATCCTCGGACACTGAGGTATAGGTCCTCCCCAGACACAGCCTGTCGTTTTGACTTCATCATTTCCGCCTCTGCCTCTTCACACATTACGTCCTTAGGCACACTTCAAATCAGAGAACTGGAAAAACCTAATCAGAGAACTGGAATTAGCTGCTATTCATTTGGTACATTTGCCAAATGTAAACGTGCATTTGGTAGCAACCGGGGTTTGGTGCTATGTAATGTATGAAATGGCCCACTCACAGAATATGCAAACAAATTAAGAGGTTGCTGTGACTATAGGGTTTCTTATACCAGGGTCATTGTTTATCATGGGAATTTCTAGGGTTATCCACCAGGAGAAGAGTCGGTCTTGCGGTAATGAGCATGAACTGTCCCCTTTGCTAAGCAGGGTTTTCCTTGGTATGCATTTGGTTGGGTGACTGCATGTTAGAGCTGTCTACAGGAAGATATTCCCCTCAAGGGGTGCGGTCATGGCTCGTTGATGGAGCATCTGCTTTGCATGCAGAGGGTTCAATGTTCAATTCCTGGCAGCTTCTGTAGGTAGGGCTGGGAAAGGCTCCTTCCTGAAGTAGTGGAGTGCAGCTGCCGGCCAGTGTAAACAATTCTGAGCTAGATGACTTGATATAAGGCAGCTTCCTGTGTTCCTGTGATATTGACTTCCTCCCCACATCTCTCTCTCCATTTCCGGAGATGTCCACTTGCACAGATGCTTCTTCAGTGTGGGCCAGCCACGGAGCGTTGCTCAGAAGAGGTGTCTATGCAGTCTGAAGGTGTGGGGAGGAGAGATGAAGAGGGAGAGGGGAATCAGATCCTCCTGCCCTGGATAAATGGCATCCCAAACAGCCTAATGTCATTTGTTCAGGGCAGAGGTTCCCAAGCCCCCAGTTTTTGGTTGGACTGCAACTCCCAGCCACATGGACCCCTGGGAGTTGTAGTCTAGTAACCCCTGGGACGCAAGGCTGGGGATAGGAACATAGGAAGCTGCCATATACTGAGTCAGACCATAGGTCCATCTAGCTCAGTATTGTCTACACAGACTGGCAGCAGCTTCTCCAGTGTTGCAGGCAGGAATCTCTCTCAGTCCTATCTTGGAGATGCTGCCAGGGAGGGAGCTTGGAGCCTAGATGCCCTTCCCAGAGCGGCTCCATCCCCTAAGGGGAATATCTTACAGGGCTCACACCTCTAGTCTCCCTTTCATATGCAACCAGGACAGACCCTGCTTAGTTAAGGGGACAGGTCATGCTTGCTACCACCAGACCAGCTCTCCTGATACAGGGTGTGCATGTATGGAAATGCTCTGAAAAGTGAAGTATGACCAGTTGACTGCAACCATTCACATCTGTTCCTTTCCCCCCCTCCCCTATTATTTCTTGCAGTACAATGGTTCCCGTCCAAGGGAGGAATGGGAAATGTGGCACCCTACCCTCATTGCAGAAGCCCTGTTTGCAATATCAAACATTTTAAGCTCCTTGCGTCTCATCTCCCTGTTTACAGCAAACTCTCACCTGGGACCCCTGCAGATCTCTCTGGGACGTATGCTGCTAGACATCCTCAAGTTCCTCTTTATTTACTGCTTGGTGCTGCTCGCTTTCGCCAATGGACTCAACCAACTTTATTTCTATTATGAGACCAGTGCCTCCGAAGAGCCCAACAACTGCAAGGGCATCCGGTGTGAGAAGCAGAACAACGCCTTCTCCACGTAAGGCTCCCCTTCGTCTCGGCTTTGACCCCTGAATGCCACTGGCTCATGCCTGGTTGGTTTTGGCACACGGGCAGCCTGCTGCTGCTGCTGCTGCTGCTGCAGTAGCACAAACACCTTTATTTATTCATAGCGTCAGGCCATTGGGTGCCGTTATATAAGCACCGCCTGAACTATCTCAGAGACAGCTAGTCCGCACAGAGACAAAGCTGAGTGGAAGGAAAGGCTTTAGCTCAGTGGCACACAGAAGGTCGCTGTTTAATTTCCAGGCAGGACCACCCGTCTCAAACCCTGGTCTTGGGGTAGCAAGCATGAATTGTCCCCTTTGCCAAGGGACGGTACAAGCATCAGTAGCTCCTCCGTGGCTTCAAACATTCCATTTTAACCCCTTTACATGGAGAGGGATGTAAAGGAGGAGAGCTGGTCTTGTGGTAGAGAACATGAATTGCTCCTGTTGCTAAGCAGGCTCTGCCCTGGTTTGCATTTGGATGGGAGACTAAATGTGAGCACTGCAAGAACAGCCCTGCTGGATCAGGCCCAAGGAGGCCCATCTAATCCAGCATCCTGTTTCACACAGTGGCCCACCAGATGCTGCTGGAAGCCACAGGCAGGAGTTGAGGGCATGCCCGCTCTCCTGCTGTTACTCCCCTGCAACTGGTACTCTTTGTGGCTGGAGGTGGCCTATAGCCCTCCGACTAGTAGCCGATGACAGAGCTCTCCTCCATGTAGATATTCCCCTTAGGGCTGCTCTGGGGAGAGCATCTGCATACCTGCGTGTAGAATGTTCCGAGTTCTCACTCTGACGTCTCCGCAGTTGGGCTGATAGAAATTCCTGCCTATAACCTGAGAGAAGCCACTGCCAGTCTGTGTGGACAACACTGAGCTAGATGGACAAGAGTCTGACTCAGTATAAGGCAGCTTCCTGTGTTGATCCAGCAGGACATTTATGTTTGGGGAAGAAAGCTGATCTTGTAATAGCAAGCATGAATTCTCATTTTTGCTAAGCAGGGTCTGCCCTGGCTTGCATTTGGATGGGTGACCGCTTTCTGCTACAAGATGTTCCCCCTTAGGGGGGGTGGGGCCATCGCTCAGTGGTCAAGCATCCATTTGCAGAAGGCCCTGGCAGCGTCTCCAGGTAGGGCTGGGAAAGACTTCTGTCTGCAACCTTATTGAAGCTGCTGCCAGTCAGTGTGGACAGTACTGAGCAAGATGGGTTAAGGGTCTGATTCAGTAGAAGGCAGCTCCCTATATTTCTTTTTCTATGTTACAAAGCCAGAAGCATGACAGACGCTATCATGCTGGTGCTAGAATTCCTACCATGCATTAGTATCTGCATACCACCCCCATGGGGATTCTCAAAGCACGTATTCAAAGAGTAAATGTCATCTTATGTTCCTTAAGCTCGGTTCTTCATTGGGACAAAAACCAAGAAATCATCTCTCAATTGTTAGTTAAGTCACCATAGCATCCCTGTTATCGAATCTCATGGAAAAAGCAAAACGAAATGGCTTAGAGGAAGTTGCCCTTTCAGAACTGGAGCCACTGTGCTCGACAATATAGGTTGCTTTCTTGGAAGAGATCCTGGGGTGCTGTCCCTTTTTAAAGCTACATTGTTGTGGCAAGAACATAAGAAGAGCCCCCAGGGTCAGAGGAAGCATCTGAATCATCCAGCACCCAGTTTCCAAAAGCAGCCCGAATGGAGGGCAAAGGGTTCAGTTCCCTTGAGCTTCACACGATTTTTGACCCCCAAATCAGAATCCCATCCCTACTTTATTAATATCATCATCATCATCATCTAGATAATTAATTCTCTTAGCCGGCATGCGTGTCCAGGATTTGGCGGCGGAACTCTCACGACATGCTGCAAGAGTTCTGGTGAGAGGCTGGTGGAGTGAGGAGGGGAGGGGGAAGAAAGTGCTGGCGGCGGTGGCCGGCCAGCAGCAGGCAAGGCGGAGGAGAGAAAAGCAGCAGCAGCCAGCGGGGCGGGTGGGCGGGCAGGAGAGAAAAGTGGTGCTAGTGGCAGCGGGCGGGCGGCGGAGAGAGAAAGCCGGCGGCGGCAGGCAAGCGAGAGAAAAGTGGCAGTGGGCGGAGTGGGGGGAGAGAAAAGCCGCCACGGGCGGGCGGAAGGGAGGGAGAAAAAACAGCAGCGGCTGGGCCCTTCTTGGTGCCCGGTGAGGCTCTGTGTGGGGAGGAATGGGAGGGGAGGAGGGCTAGAGAGCATGGGGCTGGAGGGAAGGGGAAGAGAGGAGAGACCGGGGCAGGAGGGAGAGGGAGGGGGAAGCAGCCGGCCCCAAAGTGCCACGCAGATTCTCTGTGCGGGGTCGGCTAGTTATTATTTCTTGTTTGCACGGTCAAACAGGTGTTATTGACCGGTTTGTTTTATCTAGACATCAAGTCCTTCGGTGCCAGGATATTGTTATCAATATTGTTGTTGTTATAGGTATCA
This sequence comes from Hemicordylus capensis, assembly GCF_027244095.1. Classification (NCBI taxonomy): domain Eukaryota; kingdom Metazoa; phylum Chordata; class Lepidosauria; order Squamata; family Cordylidae; genus Hemicordylus; species Hemicordylus capensis. The sequence continues at coordinate 5,040,904 of NC_069667.1, forward strand.
CCGCAAAATGTAGGCTGTTCCCAGTAAAGTTGTTTTTTGTAGTTGGCTGATGGTGGTTTCTGTGGCCCTTATGGTGTTGAGGTGCTCTTCAAGGTGTCTTGGAATTGCACCTAGGGCGCCAATTACCACTGGGATTATTTTGGTCTTATTCTGCCACAGCCTTTCAATTTTGATTTGTTATTTTTTGTTTTTTTAATTTATTTATTTATTTTATTAGTTTTGTTTACACAGTCAGACAGCTGCTATTGACTGGTTTGTTTTATCCAGACATCAAGTTCTTCCCAAGGACCTGGAATGGCTGAATTTTATCATCATCATCATCATCATCATCATCATCAATTCTATTTCTATACCACCCTTCCAAAAATAGCTCATGGCGGTATACACAGAGAAATAATAAATAAATAAAATGGATCCCTGTCCCCAAAGGGCTCACATTCTAAAAAGAAACATAAGATAGACACTAGCAACAGTCACTGGAAGTACTGTGCTGGGGATGGATACGGCCAGTTGCTCTCCCCTGCTCAATAAAGAGAATCACCACTTTTAAAAGGTGCCTCTTTGCTCAGTTAGCAGAAATACTACCTTCTGTCTGCCTTGAATTTCCTTCCAATCAGGTTCACTGCATGACCCTAAAGTTCTAGTATTGTGAGAGAGAATGAATTCCCCCTATCCACTTCATGAGCCATGCAGAATTGTACGAACCTTCCCCATGTCCTCCTTCATTTGCCTTTTTTCTCATCTAAAAAGCCCCAGATGCCTTCACCTGTCCTTTTAAGGAAGTTGTTCCAACTCCCTGAACATTTTTGCTGCTCTTGTCTGCCCCTTTCCCTGATCTCCAACCCCTTCTTTGAGACAAGGCAACCACCAGACATTCCAACCTGGCTGCACCAAAGATTTAGATAAAAGCATCGCAACAGTGTCAATCTCATTTCCAGTCCCTTTCCTAGTAATTCCTAGCACAGAATTGCCCATGTTTTCATTGCTATATCACAGGTCTTTGGCAACTTTGCTTTTTTTTTTTAAAGCCCCAATTCCTTTCCATTCTCTCTGTCTCAGTTTCCGTTCAATCTATGACCACCCTACCTCAACCATCCCTTCCCCGAGAGAGGAAAGTTGGTCTTGTGGTAGCACGATTACTTGTCCCCCTAGCTAAGCAGGGTCTGCCCTGCTTGCATTTGAATGGGAGACCACATTTGAGCACTATAAGATAGTCCCCTCAGGGGATGGAGCCGCTCTGGGAAGAGCAGAAGGTTTCAAGTTCCCTCCCTGACATCTGTAAGACAGAGCTGAGACAGATTCCTGCCTGAAACCTTGGAGAAGTCGCTGCCAGTCTGTGTAGACAATACTGAGCTAGATAGACCAATGGTCTGACTCAGTATCTGGCAGCTTCCAATGTTCCTATGGATACTGACAGTTATTACATTCCAAAGACCAGAGCTACCAGGGAACATCCAGTCCTTTCGTAAAGTCTTTCATCACCCGTCTCATTTGTCAGACAAAACGGTACTGATGGGCCCCATCAAACTAATCGGGACAGGCAACCTCATAACACCAGGGTAGCATTATTATCTTCATATAACAGACAGGAGCTGAGATGGAGAGATCGTGGCTTCCTTAAGGCCTCTCATTGAGCCAATGGCTTTGCTCCGATTGTAACCCAGGGACGTCCAGTTCATAGCTGATGTGCTTAAATGCCTCCATACACTATCAGCATGTCCATGGTCCATATGCATCCACAATATTGACGGCACCTATTTAACGAGTGAGATTTCCTGCCCAAAGAAGTCAACTACGAAGGCCCTTCTGTTTCATTGCCTTGGGAGCAGGGGCTGGGTTCCTGAAGAAGCAGGCGGCCCCTTCCCAGGGCAGCGCCTGCACACTGCTGCCTGCCACAGAACAGCATGCTTCGGATCTTGACATTTCATTAAGACTATAAAAAGCCGTTTTCATATCTCCGAGAAGGCGTAAACACACAATAGAGCGCTTAAGAGAATGCACAGAGAGCCACTTGACAGGAATGTCACTCCACGACTTGACAACCGTCTCGGAACACATACACATGTGTGCGCGCACACACACGCACACACACATGCAAGCCTGACTCACCTGTACGACAAAATTGCGGCATGCCACATAATTTGAGGGGCAGAAATTTGTCAGAGACAAAGCAGCAGCAGGAAACCCCATTAGGGCAACAGGCTCTTGACAAGCGGGCAGACCACCATATCTTTGCTGGGGCCTGGCTTCAGAAGCGCATTCTACTTTGCCTTAAAAGCCGAAGCAGTCATTATCAAGACCCCTGGTGCCCAGTGACATTTTGCTCCTCGAACAACGGCAGTGCTCAGCGTGAATAATCTGCAAAACAAGGAATTATGTTTGTGGGCTGGTGTGAAGGAGCAGCATTGCCATGGATGTGAAATTCCACCCCACCCCCACCCAATGCCACCTTCAGTTTGCAACGCTGAAGTCACCCTTAATGGAAAAAATGGTGCTGAGCGGCTTCTGGTGACTCCTCTTGGTTCTTAGCAACATCACTAATGGCAATCACAAGATCCAGTTTTCTAAGGAATGAAATGAGGATTTTTGTCCCCGTTTGCACAGCTTGTTTAGAATATGAGGCTGCTTCACCGTCACGAATTTCTTAGATCCTCCCCAGGAGGGGCTTAATCACTTGTCTAACAAACTGCTCTGCAGCAAGATCCAGAAAGATGGCTTGGAGAGAAGTAGGAGGTCAAATCATTCATAATTCCAAACACTTTCTTTGCGGACAGTCACTTGTTTTGAGAGCCCACCTGAATAAAAGAGCCCACCTGAAGCAGGGGAATGGGAGGAGAGCTGGTCTTGTGGTAGCAAGCACAAATTTCCCCTTTGCTAAGTAGAGTCTGCCTTAGTTTGCATTTGAATGGGAGACGGCATGCGTGAATACTGAAAGATATTCCCCTTAGACGATGGGGCTGCTCTGGAAAGAGCAGAAGGTTCTGAGCTCCCTCCCTGGCAGCATCTCCAACACAGGACTAGGAGAGATTCCTGCCTCCAACCTTAGAGAAGCCACTGCCAGTTTGGGTAGCCAGTACTGAGCTGGATGGACCAAGGGTCTGACTCAGTATACGGCAGCTTTCTATGTTCCTATGTTTCTAAAAATTTACAAAGAAATCTTGGGCCAAAACATGAGAGGTGCAGTGACTTCAAACAAACAAGCAAACACCATACACAAACACAACAACACTGTCACATCCTATCCATGCCTTCCATTGTCTATCCATCATTAAACATACAGGGCCATGTAAACCATAGCTCAGAAGTAAAGCATCTGCTTTGCATACAGAAGATCCCAAGTTCTCTCCCTGGCAGCATCACCAGGTTGGGCTGGGAAAGACTGGCCTGAAATGCTGGAGAAGCTGCTGCCCGTCAGGGTAGACAGTACTGAGCTAGATGGACCAAGGGTCTGACTCTGCCTAGGCCACTTCCTGTGGTCCTATGTACAGGCCATTGGACTGTAGCTATGGATATGGGAGCTGTAGGCCACGCAGAGGCCAAGTGCGCAGGCACGTGAGCTCCATAATGTCTGCCATGCGGCTGGATGAAGGCCAAACACTGCCCGAAGAGCGGCCAAAGCAGCCGAGGGGGATATAAGGAAGGTCAGCAGGGGGAGGGGGAACATCCATGGACACCCACCCCTGCTGCCTCCAGGAACTCCCCCGAGGGGAGTAAAAGGTAAATTTTTTATTATTATTATTTCTTGTTTACACAGTCAGACAGGTGTTATTGACTGGTTTGTTTTATCTAGACATCGAGTCCTTCCCAAGGACCTGGGATGGCTGGATTTTATTGTCAGTTGTTATAGATATCGTCGCAGAATATAGGCTGTTCCCAGTAAAGTTGCTTTTTGTAATTGGCTGATGGTGATTTCTGTGGCCCCTATGGTGTTGAGGTGCTCTTCAAGTTGTTTTGGAACTGCACCCAGGGCGCCAATTACCACTGGGATTATTTGGGTCTTTTTCTGCCACAGCCTTTCAATTTCAATTTGTAGATCTTTGTATTTGGTGATTTTTTTCTATTTCTTTTTCTTCTATTCTGCTATCCCCTGGTATTGCTATGTCGATTATTTTGACTTGTTTTTCTTTCTTCTCGACTACAGTTATATCTGGTGTATTGTGTGGCAGATGTTTGTCTGTCTGTTATTGTTGTTGTTGTTATTATTATTACGAAATGAAGCTTGCGAACCCCCCAAGCGTTTGGGGGCTGTTTCGGTTCGATCCTGAACGGTCAAATTGAACTGGTTTGATGTTGAACACGTTCAACGTTGAACCTGTTTGCACAGCCCTACTTCATAACAGCTACTTACATGGTCATGAGTTATAAAGGAGAAAATATCCAGCTTCTGTGACAGAGTAGCTACTACCTCTAAGTGCTTGAGTGCATATGGTCAGACTGGCTGTTGTAAGAATAAGAGAAGAAAGACAAGTAGGCAATCCGTTGGTTCAGAGATGGAGTTGGTTTAATTATGTTCTGGAATGCTAAAGTAAAGGATAAGATGCAGTCAGTTGCACTATGGATGGAAGGAGGAAGGAAGGAAGGACCTTCTTTTCTGCAATGCCATTTCTGGTGATGTGTAACTGATAGCTGGAATAGATCATTTTGTTCCAATGCCCTAGAAAACGGAAGAAGCTGTGCTCTTGAAAGGAGATCTGATGCTCTCTTTCCTTTGGATATCTTTAGAAGGCAGCCGTGGTTTGATATATTTTCCCATTGGAAGTTTAGTCTGCCACGACAGTTAGTTCCGATGCCAGCTAAAGAAGTGTAGACTAGACTGGACTCGATGCTATACTATGAACTCCCCAATGTCTTTGCATTTGGAGTTTTTGGAATCTTCTCTCATTAGCTCATGTCCTGGTTTTCCAGGTGTCAAGTTGAGGGCCAAGCTGTGCTTCACCTGGGAGATCTGGGACAGGATTAGCTGGCATTCTGGGGAGGCCTTATGTCAGCAGCGTAGCTGGGGAGAGGGGCCCTGTGTTCACTCCTCGCCCCTCAGAGTGAGAGAGATCAAGAAGAAAATGGGGAGGGGTGGAGCTGGGGGGGCCCTCAGGAGCCCAGGGGCTTTTGAACCCATCCACTCAATTATAGCTACACCCCTGCCTTATGTTTGATCTGAGCAGTAACACTGGAGGAGAAGGTGTTTAAACCAGGGGTGGGGAACCTTGGCCCTCCAGCTGTTTTTGAACGATTCTTGTGGCTGGGGATGCTGGGAGTTGTAGTTCAAAAACAGCTGGAGGGCCAAGGTTCCCCACCCCTGGTTTAAACCCTCTTACCAGTGCTCTTTTCCTATGTCACCCTTTCCCAGTTGGCCTGTGGGGGGGAATACAGCAGCCTTGCAGAGTGGCCTTGCAATTTTACATTCCAAGTGTAAAAATTGTCCATAGGCAAGTATTAAAATTGATTGATTGATTTATTTTATTATTATTAATTACTACTACTACTTATTTTACTACTACTATTCAATAAAGCCACCTGATGGCGCAGCAGAAAAATGGCTTGACTACCAAGCCAGAGGTTGCTGGTTTGAATCCCCGCTGGTATGTTTCCCAGACTGTGGGAAACACCTATATTGGGCAGCAGCAATATAGGAAGATGCTGAAAGGCATCATCTCATACTGCGCGGGAGGAGGCAATGGTCAACCCCTCCTGTATACCCCTGCTAACTTGGCAAAGAGGCACCTTTGAACGTGGTGATTCTCTTTATTTAGCAGGGGGAGAGTAACTGGCCCTATCCACCCCCAGCACAGTACCTCCAGTGACTGTTGCTGGTGTCTATCTATTGTTTCTTTTTAGATTGTGAGCCCTTTGGGGACAGGGATCCATCTTATTTATTTGTTAGTTCTCTGTGTAAACTACCCTGAGCCATTTTTGGAAGGGCAGTATAGAAATCGAATTAACAACAACAACAACAAACAGACAAACATCTGCCACACAATACACCAGATATAACTGTAGTCAAGAAGAAAGAAAAACAAGTCAAAATAATCGACATAGCAATACCAGGGGATAGAAGAATAGAAGAAAAAGAAATAGAAAAAATCACCAAATACAAAGATCTACAAATTGAAATTGAAAGGCTGTGGTAGAAAAAGACCAAAATAATCCCAGTGGTCATTGGCGCCCTGGGTGCAATTCCAAAACAACTTGAAGAGCACATCAACACCATCGGGGCCACAGAAATCACCATCAGCCAATTACAAAAAGCAGCTTTACTGGGAACAGCCTATATTCTGCGACGATATCTAGAACAGCAGCAACAACACTGATAATAAAATTCAGCCATCCCAGGTCCTTGGGAAGGACTCGATGTCTGGATAAAACAAACCAGTCAATAACATCTGTCTGACTGTGTAAACAAGAAATTATTATTAATAATAATAATAATAATAATAATAATAATAATAATAATAATATTCTACCAAAGACAACCACAGGGCTCTGTGGGTGCCAGGAGTCTGAATCAACTTGACAGCACACTTTACCTTTACCTTTCTTTTCCACAAAAAAGATATCAAAGTGATTTGCATAGAAAAAGAGAAGATTATGCCCTGCTCCGAGACTTACTGCTCTGAGCAAATGCTCCAGATATAGGGTTTGGGGGTTTCCAGGTGGTCACCAATACAGATGCTGACCTGCTTAGCATCAGCGAGGTGGCTGCATCAGGTTCTCTCAGACCAGGCTCGGGGAACAGAATACCACTATGAAGCTCATTCATTTGTGTGCAGATGTGGCTTGCTGTCTGTTTCAAAGTTGTCATGAATGCATTATCCACTGGGCTGGCTTGGATGTGAGACATCTGCACATGAAGTGAAGAGTACCAGTTGCACCCTTTCTGAGACAAAGTGAAACTAGAGTTTGGCAACCACTTGCAAAGCTTCCTTTCTAGGACAGAGATGCTAGTCAATTGACGAGTCAAATGTCTGCTAAGGAACATAGGAAGCTGCCTTATACTGAGTCAGATCATTGGTCCATTCAGCTCAGTATTGTCTGCACAGACTGGCAAACTGGTTCTCCAAAGTGGCAGGCAGGAGTCTCTCTCAGCCCTCTCTTGGAGATGCTGCTGCCAGGGAGGGAACTAGCTGGAACCTTCTGTATGCAAGCCGGCAGATGCTCTTCCCAGCTCAGCTCCATCCCCCAAGAGGAATATCTTACAGAGCGCACGCATGTAGTCTCCCATCCAAAATGCAAACCAGAGTGGACCCTGCTTAGGAAAGGGGATAATTCATGCTTGCTATCACAAGATCAGCTCTCCTCCTCTGCTTATTATTGGTCAGGGTAAAACACACACAGACACACACACTCACACTCCACCATATCTTCCATAGTCACCAGCACCAGGGCTCTGGGCAAGACACCCCAGTTGGCCTCCTTAAAATCAGAGAGGTGGGTGCTGCCACCCACCCACCCCAAGAGCACAATGGATGAGACGGAAAAGCAGGCAAGATGATGGCGGTAGTTCTTCCTTCTACACTACTTTGCTGTTGCTGGAATGGCAAGGAGGAAGAGGAAGAGGGGGTCAGCGAGGGGCACAGGCAGGGGTGGTTCCCCCCATGGGACAAGGTGTTGGGGCTTTTTAGCTTGCCTTTTAGTTTAGAAAAAAAGGCAACTAAGGCTTGATATATAGAGTTTTATAAAACTATGCATGGTGTCGAGAAAGTGGAGCGAGAGAAACCTTTCTCCTTCGCTCACAACACTAGAACCAGGAGTCATCCCATGAGAGTGAATGCCAGGGAATTTAGGACCGACAAAAGGAAGTACTTTTCCCACTCAGATCATAATTTATCTACAAAGTTCTCTGCCATGGGATGTGATGATGGCAACCAGCTTGGGTGGCTTTAAGCAGGGCTTAGACAAATTCGTGGAGGACAGGTCTATCAGTGGCTACTAGCCTGGTGGCTATAGGCCACTTCCAGATGTGGAGGGAAGATGCCTCCAAATACCAGCTGCAGGGGAGCAACAGCCGGAGAGGGGGCACGCCCTCACCTCTTTCCTGTAGGCTTCCCAGAGGCATCTGGTGGTCCATTGAGAGAAACAGGATACTGGACTAGATCATCGGCTTGATTCAGAAGGGCTGCTGTTATATCATTCTGGCTCTTCTTCAGTTACTTCACATTTCTGAAGACTTCATGATTATCTGATATCAAGACCTCTCCCCTTGTGCAAGGAGAACATCTTCCACTCATGGAAAGATCTACTAACTAGTCAGGAAGCTGCCCAACGTGTGATAGTGAGGGTGTGTAGCTCATGTAGTGATCCTTGGTATATTAACAGAGATGTTACAAAGATGTCCTTGTTTCTATCTTGAAATGTTGCTGGGGATACTCTTGTTTTCAAGAAGCAAGAAACTGCTCACATTTCTGGAGTCTTCTAGGAAATAATTGCTTTGACAATTAGCATACCTTGACCTGTTCTTTGTCATGTTCTACTGCATCAGTGTTTTAAGCGATTGTTGTTTGACTGATCAAATGAACTTCCTTTTAAAAAAATATTGTAGCCCAGATGAAACCACTGAAGTGCCATTTGTCTCTTGCAGGCTTTTCGAAACTCTGCAGTCACTCTTCTGGTCTGTGTTTGGTCTGTTGAACCTCTACGTCACGAACGTGAAAGCCAGACACGAATTCACAGAGTTTGTCGGGGCCACCATGTTTGGAACGTACAACGTCATCTCGCTGGTGGTCTTGCTCAACATGCTCATTGCAATGATGAACAACTCCTACCAGCTCATAGCGGTAAGTCAACGGAGGAGGTTCCTTCCTGATCTCCTTTGAAAGATGAATTTTGTGTGTGTGGAAATCATGTCAGGCTGTGCTCTGAAGACATCAGACTGGCAGAAACACTCATGTTACAGGAATCCAGAGGCTCTTTTTTGCTGTTGTTACACCACTTTTCAACGGCAACATTATCCAAATGGTTTGCAAAGGGTTTGACTCCTTTTGCTTTGCCGCCATTAGTTACTAGTTTAGAAGGCTATAGGGGCCACAGTATGGCTAAAATGAGGAAGGACCAGTGTTCCCTCTAACAGGGATTCCCATAGATTGTTGACTTTGATTGATTGCTTGATTGATTGATTAAGTGCCATCAAGTCAGTGTCGACTCTTAGCGACCACATAGATAGATTCTCTCTTGGATGATCTGTCTTCCACTTGGCCTTGAAGGTCTCTCAGTGGTGCATTCATGGCTGTCTTAATCGGGTCCACCCACCTTGCTGCTGGTCATCCTCTTCTTCTCTTTCCTTCAACTTTTCCCAGCATTATGGACTTCTCAAGGGAGCTGGATGTTCGCATAATGTGTCCAAAGTATGATAGTTTGGGCCTGGTCATTTGTGCCTCAACTACAACTCCCATAATCCCTAAGCAAAGGCTATTGCAGCTGGGGATGCTGGGAGTTGTAGTCAACAACATCTGGGAATCCCTGTTAGAGGGAATGCTGGAAGGGACTTGGGAATAAATTTCATTAAGGGGCCTCTATCTATTCTGACATAATTCGGATACTAGCTAGGAGGCCAGAGACAGACATTAAAGGTTTCTGCTGCGAGCCAGAAGTCTGCTGGTCTTGTGGTAACAAGCATGAATTGTCCCCTTTGCTAAGCAGGGTCCACTCTGGTTGCATTTGAATGGGAGAGACTCCATATGTGAGCACTGTAAGGCATTCCCCTCAGGGGGTGGGGTTGCTCTGGGAAGAGCATCTGGTTACAAGCTCCTTCTCTGGTGTCTCCAAGATAGGGCTGAGAGAGACTCCTGCCTGCAACCTTGAAGAAGCCACTGCCAGCCTGTGTAGACAATCCTGAGTGAGATGGACCAAGGGTCTGACTCGGTATAAGGCAGCTTCCTATATTCCTAGGGAGTAAGTGAGGAAGGACTGGATGTTCTCCTTGAAAAATGAACTGCCCACACAGAAGAAAAGCTTGCTATTAATATCCCTCAGTGGCCCCTGATCGGGCCACCAGCATCACATGACATCCCAGGCCAGGAAGAACATGGACTGCCATGTTAAACTCCTATCAGGAATAGCTTGCAGTTCCGTCTTCTGAGCCAAGAGTAGGCAACCTGTTGTCCAGCTGTTGTTGGACTACAATTACCATCATCGCCAGCCACAATTGCGGCTCTCCCCACAAGGCTCCTGGTTAAGGACGTAAGAACAGCCCTGCTGGGCCAGGCCCAAGGAAGCCCATCTAGTCCAACATCTTGTTTCACACAGTGGCCCATTCCACCAGATGCTGCTGGGAAGCCCCCAGGCAGGAGTTGAGGGCATGCCCTCTCTCCTGCTGCTACTCCCCTGCAACTGGTACTCAGAGGCATCTTGCTTCTGAGGCTGGAGGTGGCCTATAGCCCTCCAACTAGTAGCCATTGATAGAACTCTCCTCCAGGAAGTTATCCAAACCCCTCTTAAAGCCAACCAGGTTGTTGGCTGTCACCACATCTTGTGGTTCATGCCTGACAGTTTTCTTTCATGATATTCCAATTGTGTGTTGGCATTCAATATACTGGAATGGTGTTCTCAGTCTGTGTTTTGCTAGATGGCTATGCTTTTTGACTATGAACGAAGATAGGCATACTAGAAAGAGGTTCCTCAGTTGCTGAGTGAGCGTAGCTTTGCCACTGAAATGACACTGATGAATGGAACACTTTCAGCCATCCATCTTGTCTCTCCCCCACACTTCATGCAAGCTGTCTTTGGTGCTGGTTATTGGTTGGGATTTTTCTTCTTCCCCCATTAAAAAAAAAAGTTGCATTAATATTTTTATCAGTTCATTTATCACTATCCGTGTTAGAAACGGGGTTTGGGTGTTTGTTTTTTAAGAGAGGAGGGTTATTTTTGCTGTTTTTCTTTTTTGGGAAAACTGCTTCAGCAATTGAGGGTGCCTTTCTTGGTCACATCTCAGAAGCTAACCAATCCATGCTGTGCACTTTCAGCTTTTTGCTGCAAACGTGCAAAACCATTTCTTTTTCGAAGCTTAGCCCTCGAGAGGAAGAGAAGTGTTTGACTGAATGCAGTGAAATTGCTCCCAATTGACTAGGGGTGTGCACAAAAGTGGTTTGCCCGGTTTGGTTCGAGTCCGAACCGGACTCAAACCGAACAGGGCATATTCGGTTTTGTCCACCCCACCCCCGAACAGACCCTGGACTCAGCTTGAATGTCAACTGGTTCGGAAGTTCCAACGTTAAAAAACAAATATTACTATTATTATAGGACTCACCACCGGGGTTGAGGGTGCTGCTATGACCGCAGGGTGTGTGTCTGCCATCTCCCCCTCTCCCTGCCAGCCTCCCCCCACTCTTCAAAGACCTGTTGCGGCCCAGTTTTGGGCCCTTCCAGCCTGGTGGTGGTGGCCATTATGGAGGCCACTGCACATGCACCCTGGCCATTTGTGTGGCCTGGGGGCCAGGGCACATGTGTGGCACCCTCCAAAATGGCCACTGCCACCAGAGGTCACACCACAGAGGAATGGAGGGAGAGGTTTTTTTCTTCTGCCTGTCCCTGAACTTCTGCCAAATGCCCAAAGTCGCTGAGAGCACAGGATGCTATGCCCAGTTCTGCATTTCGGTATCCACACTTGAATACCCAAATGCAGAACTGGGCACCGCATCCTGTGCTCTCCTTCTATTCCTCTGTGGTGTGACCTGGAAAATAAACCTCTCTCTGCTTGATCTTGATCACAGCCCTGGTGACGAAGCAAGACTACAGGGCTTCTGGAGCATGGGGAAGGCTCTTCAAGTCATTTCGCACAAAACAGCAAATGTGCCCATTAAGGCAGCACGCGTCCTAAACCACACAGGGTGATCATGTAACATTGCCCCTTACTAAGCTTAACGGGTCATTGCTAAGTGACCCTGACTGCGGGTTCTTGTTTTTAAAAAAGAACACATGCTTTGCTGAATCAGATCAAGTTCTAGCTAGACTCTTGTTTAAGGATCCAGTTGTTTAAGCAAGAAATAGCTAACCCTGTAGTAGTAAGCGTGAATGTTCGACTTTGCTAAGTAGGGCCCACTAGGGATGTGCACAAACCGGTGGCTGGCTGGTTTGGCAGTGGGAGGGGGGCATTACCTTTAAGGTGCAGGGAGGGTGCTCTTACCCCACGCCCTGGCCACAATTCCCCTGCCCGCGCTGCGTTCAAAATTGCCGGTGCGGGGTGGCAGTGTATCCTCTTGGCATCATGGTCAGCATCAGACCAGAAGTGGCCAGTGCGGATGAATGATGTGAGCATGAGCACCGGACACTTACAGTCTGACACTGACCAGGGTACCAAGAGGGTGCACTGCTGCCCTGCACCAGCAATTTTGAACACAGCACCAGCAGGGAAAATGCACGGTGTGTGTAAGAGCGCCCTCCCTGCTCCTTAAATGTAATCCCCCCCCCGTTGCCGAACTGGCTGAACCACTGGACCAGTTTGGAGGTCTAGAAAAGGACCTCCAAACTGCTTTGTGCACATCCCTAGGGCCTACCTTGGCTTGCATTGGGATGGGTGACTACATGTTAGCACTGCGAGTTATTCTCCTGAGGGGAGAATAAAGTTAAAGGGTGCTGTTGAGTTGGTGTCAACTCCTGGTGCCCACAGAGCCCTGTGGTTTTTCTTTGGTAGAATACAGGAGGGGTTTAGCATTGCCTCTTCCCGTGCAGTATGAGATGATGCCTTTCAGCATCTTCCTAGATCGCTGCTGCCCAATATAGGTGTTTCCCATAGTCTGGGGAACATACCAGAGGGGATTCGAACCGGCAATCTCTGGATTGATAATCAAGTCATTTCCCCACTGTGCCATTATAGGGAGTGCATAATTAATCTATGGAATTCTCAGCCATGGGATGTGGTGATGGCCACTAGCCTGGATGGCTTTGAAAGGGGCTTGGACAAATTCATGGAGGGCAAGTCTATCAAAGGCTACTAGTCTGGTGGTTATAGGTGGTTGGTTATCTCCAACCTCAGAGGCAAGTTGCCTCAAAATGCCAGTTGCAGGGGCGCAACAGCAGGAGAGAGAGAGAGAGCAGGCCCTCACATCTTGCCTGTGGGCTTCTTAGAGGCATCTTGTGAGCCACTGTTGGAAAGAGGACAAGAATCATGGCAACCAGTAGGTACAAGATGACCTACCAAAAAATGGTCAGTCCAAGTGGTCCATTAGTGGACAGCACTCTACCTTCTACCAATCCTGCTCTAAGACATGGGTGTCTAGGGCGCAGCATGAATGCCACCAGTCGTCACAGATTTCAAGGAATTGTGATGCTTCTGCTTCCGAAAGGCCGGCTCGAGGTGGATAGTCTCCCTATTCTATTCCAATATGGTTCTTTTTTTACCATCATAGTTCATGCAGTTCGTGAATGATAGTTCTTCAAAGGTGTGGCCAGGAATATAGGTTCTGGAGCAAAGGATCTTACATGTTATATTTTAGTATTATATTATAAAATATAATAAATAACAGATTTTAATGGCCAGGCTATATCTGCACAGGGTGGACCACAGACTATCTGGATAGAGTAAGAACTGAAGTGGGGGTGGGTGGGTGGAGTTGATGTTGACAGGGCGTCAGGCTTCTTGAAAGTAAATGAGTCATGGAAATACCTATTTGATTAAGGTGGCCAGACAGACCCGGGGCTCTCTTGGAAACTAACTGTAGCATAAACTCATGGTGCATGCAGAGGTGCACCTAGGTCATTTTGGAGCCTGCACCTCAAGGCCTTTGGAGGCCCTCCTCCCCTGCAAATTAAGCATCATCATGCTCCACCAAGTGGCCACACCACCCAGGACATACTAAAGGGGATTTGTGGGGGCCCAGGGGTTGTGGAGGCCCTGGACTCCAGCCCTATAAGGATGTGCACAGAACCTTTATGGGCCTCCGAACCGGTTCAAAGGCAGTGGGAGTCTATCTTTAAGAGCGGAGGAGGGTGTACTTATCCCTCCCACCACTTTCACACACACACACCCAGCACCCACCTGTTTCAATGCCCATTGGGGCAGCAACATACTTCCCTGCCGCCCTGTTGCCTTCATCTTCCGGATATGACTGGAAGTCACCAACGTGCCTGCACGTTATTTTCAAGAGAAAAACATGTGTGCCCATCCTTTCCAAAGGGAAAAGGCTCTTCTGGGAATGGATGGAGACCAGTGACTTAACTGAGCGTGGTGTGCCAGTGCCACTGAAAGAAAGCCCAGTTTACTAATGTGCATCTGGCTCCTTACACTCCCGGAGTCCTCGATCTGTTGCTCACCCAATGGCAAAACAGTGCTTTGTCCATGGAACCTGGCTGCACGTAGCAAAGTTGACAGACACAGTAAGGCAAGCCACCAGCATAGTCTCTGCGTAGATTTAAGGGAAAATGGCAGCTTACTGAGCTGTAAGATTTCTTTTGTCTTTCAGACAAAGCTGTTTTAAACATCAGCAGCCGTCTACTCCATTCACTCCAGGCACCTTGAGGCCATGTAATTATTGACCATTTCACTGCATCAGCCTGCATTTTCTTCTTCCCATCCAAACAGGGTCAATATTTGATCGCAGAAATCAGAGCATCACACAAAGAAGCCAAAAGCTACCTGTAGCTGCACTTCAGTTTGAAAGGGTCTTAGGGAGGCCATTCAGACAGCCAAGACCCACAGCCCAGCAATGCTTCTTTAGTGAGCTGTCTGCACGGATGGATTTCCTCATCTGAATATCTTTCAAGACAGGACGGAAAGAGCATGGCTTATGCATATAGGCAGAATATGTCATGATGATACAGAGGAGGGCAGTGGGATTGATCTCCATGCAGTAGGGATGGGCAGGGGGGCCCCATTACTCATGAGCAATATAAAGTAATGGGGTGAGTAATGAGGTCTGGAGGATTATTTCTCCCATTGTCACCACTTGGCTGCCTTCAGAGTGACAAGGTCCTTCTGCCTGTCTGGCTCTCCATTTCGGAAAAGAGCCTTAAAAGCAGAAAGGTCCATTTGGAAAGCAGTCACCAGCTCGAGATCAAGTTTTCAAAATGCACCGCATATGTTTCACTGCAGTCCCAAGGAGCCTCACACATTTTGCAAGGGCAAATATTTAGTGGGCCATATGAGGAACTTAGCTTGAACTGTACATAGGTCAGAGACAGATTTTAAAAGGTGTCTTGCAGATTGAACAGGAAGCCATCTGGATAGAAGTGTTAAGTGTCCATGATGTGCACTAGGGGTGTGTGGTTCGAATAGAACTGGGCTGGTTCAACCGGTTCGGACTCAAACTGGACCGGATCCCCAAAAAGGGGTACTCTAATGGAACTGGTTTGGCGGTTTGAGGGGCATGTTTGTAAAGGGGCATCCAGTGAGAATTCCCCTGTACAAGCAAAAGGGGGGAAACTGCCTGCCTTTAAACAACTCTGAATGGGGAGTGGCAAGAGGGCATTACATTTGAGCCGGTGATGGCGTGGCTTCTCCACACTCCAAACCAGGTCTGGTGCTCCAGCGTGGCCTGGTTCTGGCCTCAGGTCATGCATGGAGCCCGGACCTGGTCTGGAGAAGTCATACTGCCACCGCCTCCAACAAGGTGCCCTCTTGCCACCCCCTTTCGTCTTGCTGACCAACGGAGTCAGCCCACCCTTGCTAGCCCTCCTCTTGGACTCCTCCAATGATATGCAATATTTTTGCAGGCTCCTCCCATAAGAACAACCCTCTGGATCAGGCCTGAGGCCCATCTGGTCCAACATCCTGCTTCACACAGTGGCCCACCAGATGCCCCTGGGAAGCCCACAAGCAAGAGGTGAAGGCACATGCTCTCTCCTGCTGTTGCTCCCCTGCAACCGGTATTTAGAGGCATCTGGCCTCTGAGGCTGAAGATGGCCCTCCAGACTAGCTCTCAGACTAGTAGCCATTGATGGACTTGTCATAAGAACCTAAGCACAGCCCTGCTGGATCATGCCCAAGGCCCATCTAGTCCAGCATCCTGTTTCACACAGTGGCCCACCAGATGCTGCTGGAAGCCTACAGGCAGGAGTTGAGGGTATGTCCTCTCTCCTGCTGATATTCCCCTGCAGCTGGTAGTCAGAGGCATCCTGCCTCTGAGGCTGGAGGTGGCCTATAGCACTCCGACTAGTAGCCACTGATAGACCTTTCCTCCATGAATTTATCCAGACCCCTCTTAAAGCCATCCAGGTTGTTGGCTGTCACCACATCTTGTCCTCCATGAATTTGTCTAAGCCCTTTTTAAAGCCAGCCAAGCGAGTGGCCATCACTACAACCTGTGGCAGAGAATTCCATAGATCAATTATCTGTGCTGTGGTGTGGGGGAGTGTTGCCTTTTGTCAATCCTTTATTTCCTGGCAATCAGTTTCATGGGCTAACTCCATGTTCTAGTTCTGTGAGAGAAGGAGAAAGAATGATCTCAATCCATTTTATTTAACTTTATTTATCCACTGCATTTATTCAAATTAAGTTGTAATTGAACACTTTCTCCACACTTCGTTTTAGAAGTTTAATTTTTAGAAACCATGATCATGCCCCCTTTTTTCTAAACTAAAAAGCACCAGATGTTGTAGCCTTGCCTCATAAAAAAGCTGCTCTGGCCCCAAATCTCAGTTGCTCTCTCACAACCCTTCATCCTGACTCCACACTTCCCTTACACAGGAAGCTGCCTTATACAGAGTCAGACCATTGGTCTATCTAGCTCAGTATTGTCTTCACAGACTGGCAGCAGCTTCTCCAAGGCTGCAGGCAGGAGTCTCTCTCAGCCCTATCTTGGAGATGCTGCCAGGGAGGGAAACTGAAACCTTCAGCTCTTCCCAGAGCGGCTCCATCCCCTGAGAGGAATATCTTAAGTGCTCACACTTCTAGCCTCCCTTTCATATGCAACCAGGGTGGGTCCTGCTTAGCTAAGGGCACAAGTCATGCTTGCTACCACAAGACCAGCTCACCTCTCCAGGTTCCTTCAAACTGTGCCCCAATACTCCACATTCTGCCATGGTACTGCCCAAGGGGCAAGCCTTTGCCATGAGCTGGCAACCATGTAATTACATCACACACTCTCAGACGCTTCTGATATAGACAGAATGCATTACCTGCATAATTTCCCTGGAGGCAGCAAACGTGTGTCAAACGCCATCCTGAGCAGTGCTGGAATGTACACACTCACTCAGCCAACATCTCTGGGGTGGAAGGAAGTTTAATTGTTTTCTGCACTGGGTGATGTAGCTCTGTTTTGTCTCTTTGGCTTTTGCCTAATTACATCTCACCTGTAAACTTGAATGGAGCTGTTAATATTCATCAACTGTTTGCTGAGCTTCCAAATGGATCCAGCTGATGCGTTCTGATTTCGGAGACATTTTCCTTGATCCACTTAAATAAGTAAATACAGCTTGCTCTCTCTCTCTCGGGCCCGATCCTGCAAGCCTTCTATCATAAGTGGCCAGTCGTCTTTTATTAATCCTCATTGTTCTTTATTTTATATGCTCCAACCACCCCTATTTCCAGGGAGAGCCTGCTAAATCACAGAAAGCTGTCTTGTACTGAGTCAGACCATTGGTTCATCTAGTTCTGTATTGTCTGTATCAGGGATTAGGAATGTGCGAACAAGTTTGACTGTTCAGGGTCGAACCGAACCACCCCCTGTTCAGTCCGACCCCGGACCGAACCCCAGAGGGGTTTGCAATTTGTTTTTTGTTTTTTTTTTATTTTTTTATTTTAAAAAACAACTTACCCCCTCAGGGGGAGTTGTCCGCAGTGGCGGGGGAGTCTGCGGAGGTTCCCCCTCCCTGCCAGCCTCTGTTACACCAGAAATTGGCCATTGGGCCACTCTTCGACCCTTTCCCCCTTGGTGTGGTGGCCATTTTGGAGGCCTGTTGCACAGGCTTGGTGGCCTTCAAAGCATGCCAAGGGGGAAAGGCCAAAAAGTGGTCAAATGGCCAATTTATGGCATAAGGGAGGCTGGCGGGGGGGAGGGGAACCTCCATGCCTGCCCCACGCCACCTTGGACAACTCCCCCGGAGGGGGTAAGTTTTCTTTAAAAATGAAAATTTAAAAAACAACTTGCGAACTCCCCCCCTGGACCAGACCATACTGGGATGGGGTGGGTTTCGAGGGGGTGCCAGGCCGAACTGACCCAGTCCGGTTTGGGTCCAATTCAGACTTGAACCAAAACAGGACAGTTGGTTCCATGCACACCCCTATCAGAGATTCCCAACCTGTGAAACTCCAGATGTTGCTGAACTACAACTCCCACCATCCCAGCCACAATAAATCGTTGCTGGGGTAATGGGGGTTGTAGTTCAGCAACATCTGGGGTACTACAGGTTAGGAACCCCTGGTCCACACTGATTGCCAGCAGTTCTCCAAGTTTTCAGGCAAGAGTTTGCAACCCAACCCTACCTGGAGATTCCTGGGATTGAACCTGGAATCAGGTGCTCTGCCACTGAGGTCCAGCTCCATCCCCTGTCATTGCCCCCCCTCTATTTTTGTACTGAGTCAGACCTGTGGTCAATCTGGCTCAGTATTGTCTACACTGACTTGCAGCAGCTCTCCAAGATTTCACACAGTACAACTTGAAGATGCTGCCAGTTCACAATCAAACTGAACTGATCCCAGGCCATTACAGATTGGTTCAACCTGGTCTGAGGGGCTATGCTTGTAAAAGGGAATTCGCTTAACATTCCCTTTTACAAGCACAGGTAATTCTTGCCTTTAAAAGACTTCTAAGGGCGGCCAGGGGGACAGCAAGAGGGCACCTTTAAGAATGCCTCTGGCAGCAGCAGTGGGTGTTCCTCAAAACCTTGGCATTCCCCCCAGCAGTGCGATTCCAGCCTCTGCGCATGCACAGAGGCCACTGGCTGGAACCGTGCCGGCGGGCTGCTGGGGGGAGTGCTGGTGTTTCAAGGATCAGCTGCCACCGCCACCACCAGAGGATCGGTAACAATGTTCCCTCTAAGGTGTGCGCATGGACGCACGCACATGTTTTTTCATGTCCGCTCAGTTAATTTTAGATCCTGTTTGGTTTAAATCAGGAAGGCCCCACTCTGAATGCAGGTGCGCGCACACTGCCTTGATACTGCCGTCCAGAACAAAACTCATTCTGCACACAGATGAAAACAAATTAGAAAGGACATTGATTGGTAAGGAGCTACTTTTAAAAGTGCCCTCTTGCCTCCGCCGCCCCCCCCCCCCCCGGGCCATCCTCAGAAGCCTTTTAAATATCAGGAATTACTTCTGCTTGTACTCACCAGAGGGAATACTCACCAGATTCCCCTTTAGAAGCATAGTCCCTCAGACTGTTGAACCGGGTCGAACCGGGTCGAGCTGGCAGCGAATGGTCTGGACCAGCCGGTCAGTTCAACTGAACCAGTTTGTGGACTGGTGGTTTGACTCGAATTTGGTCCAAATTCAAACAGAACTGTAAAAATCGGTCCCTGCACACCCCTAATTGTGGATGCATTTGTTCAGAAACAGGACCAGGAAAAGCTCCAAACTTTGGGGAGAGGTTCAGCTGGAGGAAGCATCTCTAGTTTTCAGTGCAACGTTCAGGGTAAAGAACAAGAAGCTGAAAACTCACGGGTGGAGCCTGTACTGAGCTGTGCTTGTAACAAGAAATGTGTTCCTTCTCCTCGTGATGGTGCTTCAGTTCCCTCCTGGGTGCCACTGAATGCCTGACCTGCTCTTATGGGTGGCTTCTGTGCCAAGCTGCAGGCAAAATGGCATCACAGGGGCCCACTTGATGGCACAACAGAAGCCAAGATCTCCAGCTGAAGCCACCCAGACGGCAGCCGTGCATGCTTCCTTCTCCTCGAGTTAGACCTGACAAGCAAAATTAGCATTCTCTCTCGCAGATGAATTAATTAAGGAAAATAAGACACAGAAGGCGAACCAACCCTCCCTCCCTCGCCTGCTTTCCTTTGCAACCTTTCCTTCCTTTCCTCCTAACCCTGAAAAACTGATCTATGTAATTAAAGAGATTTGCCTGGGAAAATAGCCAAATGCTAGAAGAAATGCTAAAAATATAGAAGCAGCATATTCGATACCAGCACATCCACGGCGATTACTCACTAGAGTCCGCGGAGTTGCAAAAGAATCCTAGTGCCCAGAACACAACCACACAACTAAGGTTGCGGGCAATTTGAGTGGCTGAGAAGCAACACTTCTAGATACATTCAAGAACTGATACCTCTCAGTTCAGCCCTACCTGAAGAGATGCCAGGACAAGGGACCCCATAGGGGTGTGTGTGTGTGTTTTGTTCCATCTGGTAGATTACCAAAGCATCTCTGGGAAGGAAAGTATTCCTGGGAGTTAGAGTGACTCTGTCCACTTAGGCTGCCCCTTTGGGACCTAGACAAAATGTCCCCCAGAACATGGGGTTGCCATATTCAAGCTTCCCAAATCTGGGTGGCCTAATTTGCATAGTATGCAAATTATGTGGCAACTAATTTGCACTTTATTTATTTATTTGACAGATTTGTATATACTTTCCCCTCCTTCTCTGCCCTCCCATGTGATCAGATCCAGAGTAAAATCCGGACAGCGCATTTGAAATCCATGTAAATCCCAGTGGGATTTAGCTGGGGGGGGGGAGGAGCTAAAATCCAGGGGCTACCCTAAATTCCAGGGGATATGGCAACCCGACCAGAACATCACCATCTCATTATGCAGGCTGTGGAAGTGGGAAGGGGTCTTTTCAGCCTGGTGATGTACCAGCTGCAGGCAATTCATCTTCATTGATCTTATATATCAGGATTATTTTGATCGTGTCATCCTGTTTTTATATCATATTTTAACTTATGTACTAGAGATGCACATTTATTTATTTATTTATTTATTTATTTATTACATTTATATTCCACTCTTCCTTCCAAGAAGCCCAGAGCGGGGTACATAGTTATGTTTTCTCCTCACAACAAACCTGTGAGGTTGGTTAGGCGGTCTAGAAATAGGATAAATAAAGGAATGAATGTGGGTTAAAGTCTGGGCTGGGGGTAAACCTGAGACGTCAGCATCAGCTCCGCAGCCCTGGGTTCTGATGGGGAGGTTCTGATTTCATTTGGAAGCGTGTTCCAGAGTCCTGGGGCGACCCTAGAGAAGGCCCCCAATGATGGCAATGCAGCAGTAAAGAAGAGATGGAGACTTTTCAGGCCCACATTCCTGTCCCCACTCAGAGGCAAAGGCCACCAGACTGTGTGTCCTCCAGGAAACCAACAATAGTCCCAACCCTGCAGTCCAAATTCAGTGCCGAAAAAAAGCTTCATTCCCTGTCTGCAGATGTGAGGCAGATTAAGCAAATCCTCCGCATAACGGTATATAATTTACTTCATTGACTTCAGAGCTCAAGGTTGCTTTCAAAAACAGCAGCTCTTCTGGAAGCATGACTGCTCTGCATAACGTATTCTGGTTTTGCTCCTCACGTGTAATGGGGAGAAGCTACAAAGGGAGCCACACCCCTCCCAGAACCACTGAAAATCCTGACCCTGAGTGTGCTGCTTAGCTGGATAAATCCCACTATATTCAGTGGCACTTCTTCCCAAATCAGCATGCATAGGACTGTAGCAGTGTCCCCTCTAACAGGGATTCTCAGATGTTGTTGACTGTGGGAATAACCCCCATAATCCCCAAGGAAAAGCCATTGCTGCTAGGGATTCTGGGATTTGTAGTCAACAACATCTGGGAATCCCTGTTAGAAGGAACACCAGACTGTAGCCTTATTTGGTCACCCCTCTGGCTTCTGAGATGAGTGGCCATAATGTATTTCCATGCATCTCTTTGTTGCCGTAAGGGCTAGAAACTGGTAAGTCCTTGCCCTGGAGAGGAGGCAAAACCCTGGGAGTTTGTGGCAGACCCTGGCAACGCCATATGGATAATGCTATCTGGAGGTTGCTATAACGACTGGACAATCTTAGGCTATGGCGATAGAATGACTTTGATTTAGAGAGAGAGAGAAACAGAGGGCAATATTGTCCCTACTGACTTTTTTTCTTTTTCTTTTTTGCAAAAGGCACCCTCTATTTCCATTTTCTTGGTGATGGATATTGACTTCTCTCTCTCTCTCTCTCTCTCTCTCTCTCTCTCTCTCACACACACACACACACACACACACACACACACACACACACACACACAGAGTCACACAAACACCCTCTAAAGTATCAAAGTATCCTTGTTAGCTGTCATGGTTTCCTTTTATGGACTGTTGGGAAATGAAAGGTATTTCATATGTATAACCCAAATACCTTGGAAACTGCTGAGCACAAAGGAATACAGATTTTAATTAGCTGATGTATCCTAACAGTGGAGGCTATAAAATGAGCAAAACCCTGAGCGGGCATTTTTCACATCAAATGCCCCCTTTTTCTTCTTCTTTCCAGAATGCAGGGTTAGGAAAAGCCTCTCTTTGGAAAACCACTGCCAGTGATTCTGCCAGAAGTGCCCCCACCTACTAGGCGAATACTGGGTCCTTATAATTCCCCACCCCCCAGCAAGAGAAAAACAGCTTTGGAGTGGAATAGGAAGATAAGGAGAACCAGTATCTCTTCCTCTACAGCTGAAAAAGCATCTGAAGGTGAAAGAAAGATAGGAGGGAACTATCTTTCTTTTCTCTTTGGGGTTCTCTTTTCTCTGTGAGGAATCACAGATTTGGGTGTGACAGGAAAAAAAGGCTTGTACCTTTTCCATTGCTGGGTAGAAAAGAGGTGGGCAAGCATGTGTTTGGTTGGGGCAAAGAGGGCAAATTTACCCCAAGTTAGAAGGGTCCCAGGTTTGCACAACTCTGGTCCACAAGCTGCTTTTTAAAATGGCAGAGTCACAGTGGCCAATAGTCAGGGATGATGTCGTCAATCATCTGCAGGTTTTACAGAAAAGGCATCCCCCCGAATCCACTCCTGATTGGAGTGTGCCAGTCCACATATTTAACCCGGATTTAACCCGATCCTCCATGTGGGCTATCAGGGACCAGGTCAGGCAGGGCTTTGTTTTTCTCTGAAGGTAGGCTGCAAATTCTGGCTTAGCCTGAAGTATGTCCTGTCCGGGGTACAAGAAATCCAAAAACTCTGGGGTTTCTGCTTTCTCCAAAGGTGTTGATGGAGGTGCTGATGGCTATGCAAATGGTCCATCTAATCCCTCGAATTAAAATGCCTCAAATCTGCTGCGAAGCAGATTCACTCTTCAGATACCCCGAGGCATAGAGTCATGTGTGGAAAGCCTCCAGAAGTGCCAAAGTGGTGCAGCCATGTCCCCATCCATGCATTTAGGTCAATTCATGCATTCATAGGAAGCTGCCATATACTGAGACAGACCATTGGTCCATCTCGCTCAGTATTGTCTACACAGACTGGCAGCGGCTTCTCCAAGGTTGCAGGCAGGAATCGCAGCCCTATCCTAGAGATGTTGCCAGGGAGGGAACTTGGAATTTTCTGCTCTTCCCAGAGCGGCTCCATCCCCTGAGGGGAATATCCTTTTCAGTTTCAGTTTCCTGGCTGGTGCAGTGACTTGAAGGAAGGGGGAAAGAGATTTGATAAAGATTGCACAGTCATGGTGGTGTGTTTTCACCATGGCAGAAAACAAAACAGCAATCCAAGTTCTGAATTTTTTTTTTTTTTTTTTTTAGAAATTAAGCAGGCCATGCTTTCACACTGTTTAGCACCCAAAGGGGCTAAGGAGAAAAGAAATGACTGACAGGCAGGAGGAAGGAAGGGAGGATGGTGCTCACGTAAGCAGGTGTGTGGCCTGCAGGAGCTTGGAGAGAGGGCAACAGAATCCAATCTCAAGATGATGACAGTGTCGCCATGGAAACAAAAGCCACATTGTGAGCATGTGGAGGATTAATGGGGTTTTATAGGAAAACTGAGCAACCATACAGAAGAGATGGCATTCGTGTGCGTGCGTGTGCATGTGTGCTTTTATACTGAATGTTGATATGGTTGATGGTATGCACAAATGTGAGAGAAATGCATGCATTCAAGGAGCAACAGTCAACTCAGAACCAAAGAGTGGGTGTGTGAATTGGTCCCCACTTTACTACAAGTATGAGTAGTAGTAATTTGTAGGGCTGTGCAAAATGGGGCCGGAAACATCAGAAATGGCCTGAGATGGATCATTTCGGAGAAGGTTGGAGAAGTTCCCAATCCGAACTAGAGAAGCCTATTTTAGTTCACACTTATTTCCTTTGGGGGAAATTGGAGCTTTCTGTTACTCCAAATGGCGGCAGGAATCTGTGATGTGTTTTGGGTTGTTTTTTTGTGATCATGGCTGGCAACCTGCCCTGCTGCCCCTAAACCTGCTCCACCGCCCATATTCCTCTGCCTGCTTTCTGTCCACCTACCTGCCTGCACATTTTCTCATTTTAGAAAAAAGGGTCTTTGCCCATTTTAAAAAACTTACATTTTTAAAAATAAAGCAGTCGATTTCTGGGTTTCTCTCTGAGATTCTCTGATGTTACATCACTTCTCCTATGATCTTCTGGTGTTACATTACTTTTCTTCCAGTATATTTTGCTGGGGGGAAACCTGAAAGGCCCCAAAATCCCCAAACCAATATTTGTGGGATCCGATCAGATCAAGTCAGATCCATCCCCAGCATTTACTAACTTGCACAGGCCTGCTAGCTTGCTTACCTGTTTTCAGCTTCAAAACCAGCTTTGGATAATGGGAAGAGATGCTTCCTCCAGCAAAGACAATTCATTCCGGCTTGGTCAAGGCCTAGTGTTTCACTCCTCCTGAATTCTGTTGAACTCGGAGTATGTCTAAAATAATTCTAGAATTGAAGCATGGACAATTTGCCTCGGCTTCCATGTTTTTCCATTTATTTGCCTCTTCCCCCTCCCTCTGTATTACCAATACACCAGTGACCATTATGGCAGGGCATGATGGGAGATGTAGTCCAAGAACAGCTGGAGAGCCTCAGGATTAAGCAGATCACTCAGGATGGCTACCCTGTTGCTATAGCAAAACAAAAATCTTCCTGAGACTGATTGCATCAATGCATCAAGTTTATTTGTGTGCAATGCCATACTAATGCACTGGTTTAGTATAACATTGGTAATGTGGGGTGAGAGGGGAGGATATGAAGACATGGGAACTATTTAAAGATGCAGCAAAAACAAAACAGAGAGTTTCCAATGCATTGGTTCCACTTTGGAAAAAAGCACAGATAATTCAGAACTCCAAAATCTGGGGAGGGGGTTATTTGGATGGAAATTTCACTGGCATCTCTTCTGATGTCCCAGAGAAGCAGAGTGAACCTTACTTCAAACTCAACCACCACCAGCACAGTTACAACAACCAGCTTAGTTACTCAGCATGAGAAAGATTGGCTATTGGAAAAAACCTGTAATCATTTGGTGTTTTGTTTTTCACCATCTCCTCCCAGGATCATGCAGACATTGAGTGGAAATTTGCACGTACAAAGCTCTGGATGAGTTACTTTGATGAAGGTGGCACTCTGCCGCCCCCTTTCAACATCATCCCCAGCCCAAAGTCATGCTGGTACCTTTGCAAATGGATCCACAAGCAGCTGTGCCCATCTCAGGATTTAGAAAGCGAACAGAAGCATGAGAACCTTAAGACATTCACGGTAAGGTGGACTACTTTGGAAAACATGTTTGTCACCGCTGCATTAGCACTTCCTGCTTTGCTTTTGGACGCAAGAGGATTCTGTAGGTAGCACATGTCCTGACAATGTTTGAAAATCTGATGAGGACCGTATTCGCTGTTCCCCTGACCCCGGAGTCCCTGCCTCCTGCTTGCCTTGGTTTGTCACATGATGAAAGCAAAGCCAAGAACAACGCCTTGTGTTCGCTCGGCATACAGATCCGCTTCCATTAGAAAGTTCTGACTGAAACTATTCCAAAGATCTTCAACCATCAAGCTGTCATTCAAAAGCTTATGGCATGTAATAGTTATGGAAGTTAGGATTCAAATATTAACACCCCCCCCCCCGGTTCCATTTAGTGTTCAGATAATGGAGCCTAGCCTGCCCAGTCAAATAGAACCTCTCTGTGACATCAGAGCAGCTAAGCCAATAGCAGATCAAGGGGCCATCTTGCTTGCAGAGGCTCACTGTGACATCAGAGCCACATGACAGTCACTGCCTCTCAGGCTCCTGTTTATGTATTCATTTAAATTATTTATCCAATTTGTACACCGCCCGAAGCTTTTGTCTCTGGGCAGTGTTCTATATCTAAGTGTAACTTCAGAGAAAAATACATTCCAAAATGTCCTATTTCCTTTAAGACTGAACAGTTGTTTAATGCATTATTTTTCTCCTTGGAACCTCCTGCTTAGGGTCCAGGAATTCCCAACTTTGGGTCTCCAGAATTTATTTTATTTATTTATTATTTTATTTTATTTATTTATTTCTTATATATCGCCTCCTCCAAAGACTCAAGGCGGTGGACAACAATACCAATAATAATTGTTTTAAAAATTAGAGGGCAAACTCCTGGCAAAACTTAAGGGCCTTAAAAGAAGCCAGGGAGGAGGCTGAACAAATCGGGGGGGGGGAGAGTGTGTTCCAAAGAAGGGAGGCCACAGAGAAGGCCCTCCTACGGGCCCAGGCACCACGCACTACACCAGGGCCTGGGACACTAAGGAGGGCCAGCTGAGAAGACCTCACAGGATGGGATACAACTGGCCGAGAGAGGCGATCCCGGAGATATACAGGTGCTAAGCCCATAGGGGTTTTGTAGGTGAGAACCAGCACTTTGAATTGGACCTAGAAGCGAACAGGAATAGATATTGTTGGACTACAACTTCCACCATCCTCAGCCTCAATGACTTTCAGTTATTGTGGGAGGATGATGGGAGTTGTACTCCAACATTTGGGGACCCAACATTGAAACCCCCTGGACTGAATCCACCATTGATCTGACCCTGAAGGCTTTTTTAATGTTCTTCACAAATCTTGTATACTAATACTTTTTAAACATATATCTATGTGTACCCTATTTTTTCCCCAGGAGCGGCATGCTGACAACTTGATTCAGAATCAACATTACCAGGTAAAAGGCACTGATTGTGCATGGCAAAGGCACTGTAGGCACATTTCTCCTCCCAATTCAACCCTCACTTGAATTGGTGAATATGGTGCACAGCAAAGCGCTTTGGGAATTGTGGGAGCTCCCCAAAGACCTCTGATATTTCACATTGCAGGGAGCTGTTCAATGGGGAATAAAGTCAAGCACACAACTAGGCTAGTGCACATTCTCTTTGCAGGAGCCTAAATAGATCTTTCCCCTCCCTGTATTCTACCAAAGAAAACCGCATGGCTTTTGGTCACCACAAGTGGACACCAACTCAATAGCACAACTTTACCTTTAAATAGCTCTTTGGATCCCAACTATTTCATTTCCAATAGAAAGAACTCTTCAAAGAAAAGCCAAATCAGACACAATGTAGAAGCAGAACCCCAGGCCCAGAAGTTGTTGAGGATGTTCTCAGAAGAGAGGACATGAATGCTTTTTAATCTGGAAGGTGTCACTTGTGATTGTCATTCATGCAGGATGGGGGTGGGGGGTGAGGAAACACATTTCTGAATCAAAGGCACCTTGGACAATGCAGACATCAAATTTGAATTACAGACATAGGAAATGCAAAAATGGGGTTCAAACATCATCTGTAGTGAAGGCCTTTCAAGAAAATTCAGCTTCTCATGCTTTTCATTTCAGGAAGTGATCAGAAATCTGGTGAAGAGATACGTTGCAGCTATGATAAGAAATTCTAAAACCAATGAGGGATTAACTGAAGAGAACTTTAAGGTAAGTTCTTGTGTGCGAGCACAATGACTCCATTCCCCACTGATCTGGCATATGAAAGCGATCACACTGAAATTGTATAAAAATTTGAGAGGGTTTAACCTATTTATATGCTGGGAATCAGATTTGCAGCACTCGGACTTCTTACTTATTTTATAGACACACCAAGTAATGATTAGATCTGAGACTAGAGTTTTAAGGTGAATAGTTAAAAATTTGCATGTCCCAGATATTGTATTACTGGTGGGACCGAGAAAGGGAAGCCAAAGTGAGAATTTTGGCTCAGAATTGGGGGGGGGGAGGTTACTGGGAGGAATGGTGCTCCTCCCAGAAACCCAATGTTACATTTACCCCAACAATCCTCCCTCCATCCCAAAGGGACTGGGGAAAACTGGCAGCCCCCTCTGATGGCCATCGTTTCCTCTTAAATCACCTTTGGTACAATACTGCATGATGATTTAGTGTCATAGTAGGGAAACTGTGGGGTGGAGAAAATAGCAGCTACCAGGAATTGCACAACTGCCGGTAAGTTTTGTGCTCTCCAGTTGTGTATCCCACCCCCAAAACCTGACAATCCCACCATCTTTGCTGCTTGCAGACAGGGTAGTGAACAGGTGGTGGCCATTTTAACTTACTCCTACGCAGTAACGGTGAACAATGTATTAAAAACGAAGTTCAAAACATTATTTTTGTATCATATGCTCCATCCTGGCCCCTAAATTTGGAATGCTCTTCCTCAAGAGACCAGTGTTCCCTCTATTTTTTATTTTACATTTTATATCCCACTCTTCCTCCAAGAAGCCCAGAGCTGTGTACTACATACTTAAGTCTCTCCTCACAACAAGCCTATGAAGTAGGTTAGGCTGAGAGAGAAGTGACTGGCCCAAAGTCACCCAGCAAGTATCATGGCTGAATGGGGATTTAAACTCTGGTCTCGCTGGTCCTAGTCCAGCACTCTAACCACTACACCATGCTGGCTCTAACAGAATATCTCAGATGTTCTTGACTACAATTCCCAGCATCCTCAGTCAAAGCCCACTGCTACTAGGGATTCTGCAAGCTGTAGTTGACATCTGGGATCCACTCTTACAGGGAACACTGCAAGAGACCCATTTGGGCTTATTTTTCCTTTTCCAACAAGGCACTGGGTTTAATACTTGATTTTGCGAGGTTGGGTGGGGGGAGGGCTGCTGGCAATTTGACGTGTGTCAGGCTCTTGGTAGAGCCTGCCAAAGGAGGTTGAGGTGGCCTCAGAGGTTTCAGCTGGGGGAGCGTTAAGGCTTACAGGCAGGTCTTGTTCCATTCAACAGCCCCGCCCTAGTCTTGCTACCCCCAACACTCAGTCAGAGTCTCAGGGATCCTTCCATGCTGAGCCCTCCTCCTGGACTGGCCCCACCATTGCTAGCCAGTTCTCCCTTAGATAGCTCCTGACAGCTGGGACAAGTCTCACGAGAGCTCACCTTGAGGTCTCGTGAAAGCCCCTCCGGATCTTGCAAACCTAGACTGTCTGTTGACAGAGAGGCAATATCCCCCTGCCAGAGGCAGTGTAAATGCCTCAAGGTGGGCATATTGATGTCTACATAAGAATGGCCCCACTGGATTAGACCCAAGGTCCATCTAGTCCAGCATCCTGTTTCACAAAGTGGCCCACCAGATGCCACTGGGAAACCCACAGGCAAGAGATGAGGGCATGCCCTCTCTTCTGCTGTTGCTCCCCTCCAACTGTTATTCAGAGGCATCGTGTCTCTGAGGCTGGAGGTGGCCTGTAGTCACCAGACTGTTAGCCATTGATAGACCTGCTTTCCATGAATTTGTCTAATCTCCTTTTAAAGTCATCCAAGCTGGTGGCCATCACCACAACCAGAATTCCATAGGTTAATTATGCGCTTTGTGGGGAACGTACTTCCTTTTGTTGGCTCTAAATTTCTCGACCTTCAGTTTCACGTGATGGCTGGTACTAGTGTAGTGAGAGGGATAAAAATTTCTCTGTACAACCTCTCCACTCCATGCATAACTGTATACATCTTGATCATGTCTCTCCATAGTTGCCTCTTTTCCAAGGTAAAGAGCCCTTCCAAGGTATGAGATGCCTTTCAGCATCTTCCTGTATCACTGCTTCCCCATATAGTACCAGCAGGGATTCAAACTGGCAACCTTCTGCTTGTTAGTCATGCATTTCCCCGCTGCACCACTTAAAGTGACTCAACACATAGGGTATGGTAAATGCAATAAAATAAATGGCCTCATGAGATTTAGGAAGAAGAAAAAATATGTTGGGAAGGCTGAGAGCCCTGGGTGAACATTCCAGGGTTCTGACAGCAATATGTGACCACAAACGTGTCAATAATACTTAAGTAATTTCTTAAGTAATCTTCTGTGCAGCTGACATTGGGGGAAGCAGGTAGCTTCCCTGACGTTCTTTTTGGTGGAAGGGTGGGATAAAAATGTAGTCAGTAATAAATAGCTTAAGAAGAAATATCAACTTCAAGAGGAAAGGTACTGTTTCTGAAAATGCTCCCCCACTCACCAAGTTATGCAGGGTTCCACCAACTGGGTCAGTGCCCCTTTAATCACCTTATATTTCAGATAAAGTTCTGCATTAATCACCTTATATTTCAGAAGCATCTGTGGCCTCCCTTGATCAAATATTTGAGATCTTAAATTATATTGCTTGCTGGACTTTAATGTAGCAAGCTAGCAAGGTTTTTTATTTACAAAGATTACCAATGTCTCTTCCTGACACTACATAATGAAAAAATTATTTGCAAGTCTTGTACACAGTGATCTGGAATAATCCATTTGCATAAATTTGAATGCTTCTCTCAGGAGAATTCTTCCCCACCCCCCTTGTCACAGATAAAGCTTTAAGATCATTTCTCCCCCTCTCTTGCCTTAGGAATTAAAGCAGGATATCTCAAGTTTCCGCTACGAAGTCCTTGACCTCTTGGGTAACCGAAAGCCCCAGAGGAGAAGTTATTCCACCAGCAGCACTGAGGTCTCCCAGAAAGACGATACCAACGAAGAATGTGCTGGAGAAACCTCCAAAGCAAAGAGTGTTTCTTTCAGCGTCGCTAACAAGAAGAAAGACTTCAATGTATCTGCTCTGATTAAGACAATGTCTGGGATCGAAATGGTGAATGAGAAGCCAAAAAGCAACGGGATAAACAAGCGTTCCTTCGTCCGCAACGGGAACAGGGTCCAGAGACTTTCCAGCTCCAAGAAAGAGTCCTTCAAAAGACTGGGCCTCTTGTTCTCCAAGATGAACGGCCATCTTGCGGAGCCAAATTCGGAGCCTATGTACACCATTTCGGATGGGGTCATCCAGCCACATTATATGTGGCAAGACATTAAATATTCTCAGATGGAGAAAAAACGAGATGAGAACTGTTCCCAAAGTGAAAGTAACCTCAATGAGGTGGACTACAGTAGGGACATCAGGCACACGACGGGACAGAGCCAATGCCCTGTGGTCTGTACCAGCTCCCTTCACTGTGCTTCCAGTATCTGCTCCTCCAACTCCAAGCTCATAGACTCCTCCGAGGAAGTTTTCGATTCCTGGGGAGACGCTTGCGACTTGTTTAGGAACCAATGGAAAGATGGCCAGGAGGATCACATTACCACTCGCCTATAAGTAGAGCTATTAAGTAACCTGCTGTAGAACATAACTAATACTGGAATCTGTTTGCTATCATGGGACTACATAGTTTTCTGTTCCATTGCTCCTGATGAGTATAGAACTTAGATTGTTTTAGTCTATTTTATAGCCACAGCATCACACCTTTCTTTTTAATTTGCCTTTCTTAAACTCACAGATGCCAGACTTTTTAAAAAAATGTTTATTTGAATGGCTCAACCTTTTAAAGGATATTAAGATTCCATAGGGTAATTTCCTAATGTTTGCTTCATATTTCCTACATGTTTCTCTCCTGGTCGTTTCTCCGGTAATCTTTTAAATTCCATTTAGGATTTATATATTTTTGCTATAGAACATCCAAAGTTCTCTCAACTGTCACTTCTCTCCCAGCCTCCACTTGGTTAGCGGCTCTGCGTTCTGCCATTTTGTGTTCCATCTTCTGGCCACCCACTGCTCCCTTGAACTGGCAGATGCCCAGTGACTTAGCTGGAAGCTAAGAGCCAAATTAAGGGCCATGTTACACATTGTGCTGAGCCTGTGATTGGCCTTGGCACACCTGGTTCTTTTCCTAAATCATAGAACAGGTGGAGGGGAATCTGGACTGAGAGTATGGGATGGGCTTCAATGCTTTGCCCCAAACAGTCCAAATCCAGATCAGGCCCTTTTTTGGCTGCTGTTGGGGGCGCGGGGGACACCAGGGCCAAAGACGTGCTTGAAACAACAAGTGATTTGGCCCTGAGGCTACCAGTAAGGAGAAGAGTTCAAATATATACGGGCTTTTCGCTTTCAAGCAATACAACCTTCTATGATTTCAACTGTATGTCCTTTACTAAGGTTGCATATTGTTTTCTTAATGTAAACTACCACCACAATGAGTTAAAGTTGAGTTCTGGAATTTGCTCTTTGCACATTTCTTCAACCACTCCGATCTCCTGTGCAGAGCTGCTTACTGCTCTTTTCTGGCAGTAGAAGTATTCTCTGCAACACCACAGCAACCGAGCTAGGGATTTGTGCACAGACTAGTGGGTGCTATTTGGGCGTGTAGGATACAAGTACGCGACTTAACTTCAGAAATACTCCCGACTATTTGGATGCTCCCACTTTTCTCTCTATAGAAGGAGCTGATCAGAGCACCTAGAACTGAGTGCCCTCTGATGTGTACTGGAGATCAAAATACAGCTGTACAACTCCGATCCTCTGGTTTTGTATGAACCGCCTCTGGTCCAACTGTTTCCTCGAGGGTATATGTGCTATTATGCATTCCCTCTGCAAACAGGCCCATGTGATTATGAAGAGGGACACACCAACAGCATGCCCATCCTGACATTTTCCAGATACATGTCTGCGAGGTGTCAGGATGGGCATACCACTCAATTACATGGGTCAGTTCAGGAGAAAGTATCAGGTGAACTGGCCAGATTTAAAAACTGGCTGCAGATTTTCTGCCAGGATCGCACAATGAAGCAGGGGATGCCTCTCTCAAGCTCAACCGACACATTGTGTAGATTCTGCTCTCTGTTGTTGTTCCATGTTGGTTGGGGTGCTTTGGATTTATCAAACCAGAAAAAGGGTATACAGAAATGCTAAACTGCCTCACTCTTTCCTCTCTGGTTCACTTTTTAATTCAAAATAGCCCTCCCCAAACTGCTTTTTTACCCATGGGAGAAAAGATACTAGATGTCCATGTCTCATTCCCTATGGGTGAAAAGCCAGGCTTTTGTTATTGGGGGCGAGGGGAAGAGAGAGCAGGGATTTCGAGCTGCAGAATGATTGGAGATAAAAGGGCCAAGCAGGAAAATGTTCTGGCCAATCCTTTTCCCCACTCTACACACATGAATAATGGAGTAATGGTGCCAGTCCAGAGAACACATCAGGAAGTTTGGGGTACATAGGGAAGTGTGGGTTCTCAATTAGGGACGGTGCATTTCTGTATCCACAAACATCACTGCACTCTCTACACAATGGTCAGGGGGCCAGAAGTATACTGTGGCACACAGAACTGACCTTCCTCACAAGCAGAACCTGTAAAAAGCTTGGTCACCACATATTAGTAAGTACTCAGGTTGGGAACCCAGACACACACCTCCCCTCACCCCCCATCCCAATTCACAAACTCCAAGAGAGGGTTCTTTGAAGCAAGAACTCTCTCATACAACAGGAAAATGCTTTCCACCTGAAACCAGAGCTAAACCAACACTGACCTCCCACTTTTGCTGACACTTCATTGGATAGTAGATGGATTTTGAAGCTGTTAAAACTGGAGGGCGTGAGGGGAGGGGGAAAGTACCCTCCCAGCTGCAAGATCATCTATTTGCTTTTGCTCTCCATCTCTGCTTCTCAACCGCAGCCTAAAGGTTTGTGCAAGACCGGTCATAGGAGAGGCTCAGGTCTTGCTCATCCCAGCCGGCCTATTGCTAACTCAAGGAAGAGATTCTCACCTCCCAACTTATTTGGGCCAGCTGCTCTGCTCAAGTATCTGTAAGTCTAGAAACTTCCCTACAGACATTTCAGTTTTTCCAGCAACCCAAAAAGAGGTTCTATTTTTGAAAAAGAAAAAAAAAATCAATCAGGGAGCTCAGCGTAGTGTGTGACAAGAAACAAAGAGACGATTTTTCATATTATGGTCTCGGGAATTAATAAATGCCAGCACCTAACAACAAACACTATGCAGAGTTTAAAACAGACTGTGCAGGCTGCTGCAATGTAAGGATTATTCATCTTAGCAGAATCTCGGATCTCACTAATATTCTAAAGGGAGAAAGCAGAAGGTAGCTGCAGCACTGAGCATTTAACAAGATACCCACAATTCTCCAGTGTATAATGGAGACATTAAGCAGTCAGCCAAGCTCTATGAAGGAATGTTAATGCTATGAGTGTATGTTACAACATTCATGGGGTGGAGTCTAGTTCTTAGATTTACACCCTCCCCTTTCTGTAATTTACAGCTCAGGGCAGCCAATATAAAAGCGCGCGCGCGCACACACACACACACACACGAAATAAAAGAATGTGTAAAACAGATAAAAGCAGCAGGCAAAAAGAAATGAAACCAAGACACAATTTAGCTGAAAGTTTTAAATGCCTTGCCAAAACCAAGTGTTCAGTCTTTCAGCCAATCAGATTCCAGTGGGAGGGCATTCCAGAACCGTGGCACTACCACTGAGAAGACCCCGTCTCCGGCACCTGCCAGATAGATTCCTCCAAGAGGCAGGACCAAGCGCAGGGACCTCGGGGCCAATCTCAGGACTCTTGCTAGGTTTTGTAAGGCAACAGACTGTTTTTATGGTAAGCTCGGCTCAGGTTACATAGGAGCTTAGTGGCCAAAGCGAACACTTTCAACTAAGCTCAGCAGTGAACTGGCAAACCAATGAAAATTTTATAGAATTGCCTGATTTAAACAGCTCTCTTGTTAAAAATAGTTTGGTCTATTACACGTAAAATACTATAATCATGGCAATGTGCTGCACTAAAAAAAAGTTTCTACCCAGATCATCCAAACTCTGCACAAGGAAAGCTGAATTCTGCTAACTGTATAGATTTCAGAGTTCGGCAGATTTGCAAATCTTTTTTGCATAGTTTATTCTTGGGTTGGTGGGTGATGGAGAGGGGGAGGAGCCCTGCATCCTGAACGAGGAATGCCTCAATGCCTGCCACAGAGCTATTCACACATTACATGGCTTATGCATCTATGTTTTTTGAAAAATGTGCGTAGCATCTAGAAGTGGACCCAACGTCAAACACATCGCACACATGCAAAGCCACCTAATGACACTGCGGGGAAATGACTTGACTAGCAAGCCAGAGGTTGCCAGTTCGAATCCCTGCTGGTAGGTTTCCCAGACTATGGGAAACACCTATATCGGGCAACAGCAGTATAGGAAGATGCTGAAAGGCATTATCTCATACTGCGCGGGAGATGGCAATGGTCAACCCCTCCTGTATTCTACCAAAGACAACCACAGGGCTCTGTGGGCGCCAGGAGTTGAAATCGACTTGAAGGCACAATTTTACCTTTTACACACACACAGTGTAACATGAATAGTCCTACATTTCAAGCACATCCTTGTGACTATAAAATCTAGGAACTGACTTTTTAAAAATAGAAAAGCTAAGTATCTCCAAAAACTGAATCCCATGTCTAGTAGCACATACAATGGTGCCCCCTTCCCAAACCACTTTGGGCTCTTTTGCCATTGCCACATAGTCAGGGGTTTTGTGTATTCTGAAAGCTTCCTTGAAATTCCGTAGATTTTTCAGAGGGGAGAGTGCACAAATTTGTTTCTGAGCAGAATAGGCATATTGTCTCTAGCTAATGATATGGAAGGGACTACATCTATTGATCCAGAGGAGACAAAGGTAGCAAGAGCTCCATGGTTCGTTTTTTTCCCTTTTTGGCAGGCCCAAAGGGAATGACCTAAGCCCTCTGCTTTTGCACTGTCCTTTACCCAGATTGATCATAAGAAATGTTTAGAATCCAGCTTTCATTTTAATGGTATCTCCCTGCACAGAATTTCAAAGCACGGAAAGGAAAAGTTAAATCATTCGCAGCCTGGGTCAAAATGTTCCAATATGTAGAGCATATCAATCAAAGAGTTTTGTGGGTTTCTTTAAAAAGGGCCATGGAGGTTTTTCCAAGTTTTACAACAGCAACCATATCCGACGGCATACTTAAACTTTACGTACTGCTTTAGTTACTACTATACACACTACACTTGATCTTAGCCAAAAGGTCAAGAATCGATTTAGTTAATACGAAGTTCCATACTCTCAGAATCTAAAGTTGCAGAAACAAAGAGGACATATGTAAAAATAGGTTGTTCAAAATTCTGTACTTCAGCCTAATTGGTGTATTTGTGCACGTCAGCCTTCAGGGGCATTCCAATTTTTCTTTATTCAAAAAATATGACTATTGAAATAGGCATTACTTCCTTTATAGAGTTTAAATTTTGCCAGCTGCATATTGGTGACAAAACGTTTCTGGCAGAGCAAGTTTTGGGCAAGTGTTGGAGGATTTTCCAAGAGGACACAGCTGCAATTACTTCTTTGTCCCACTCTGCCCCTATTTATTATTATTTATTTATTCTATTTCTATACCGCCCGTCCAAAAATGGCTCAGGGCAGTTTACACAGAGAAATGAATAAATAAGATGGATCCCTGTCCCTAAAGGGCTTACAATCTAAAAAGAAACACGAGATAGACACCAGTAACTGTCACCGGAGGGATGATGTCAGGGGTGTAACAAGGCTGGAGTGGGCCCAGAGACAAAATTTTAAAATGGGCCCCTTGCTGATACACATACACACACTTCACGAGGCGTGGGGGGCCCCAGGCAGCTGCCTCCCCTTGCCTAATAGTAGTTACGCACCTGGATGATGTGCTAGGGTTGGATAGGGCCAGTTACTCTCCCCCTGCTAAATAAAGAGAATCGCCACTTTAAAAAAGATGCCTCTTTGCCAAGTTAGTAGGGAGATCATCTGGCATACCAGTTTACACACACCTATGTATCCTGAGATCATCTGGCAACACCAGATTAACCCAGGAGCCCCCAACCTCCACTCCCCAGATGCGAAACTACAACTCTTCCATTACAAAAGACATTAGCCATTGTGACAGGAATATAGGAGTCTGCCATATTCTGAGTCAGACCATTGGTCCATCTAGCTCAGTATTGTCTTCAGAGACTGGCAGCGGCTTCTCCAAGGTTGCAGGCAGGAATCTCTCTCCCTCAGCTCTATCTTGGAGATGCTGCCAGGGAGGGAACTTGAAACCTTCTGCTCTTCCCAGAGCGGCTCCATCCCCTGAGGGGAATGTCTTACAGGGCTCACACTTCTAGTCTCCCATTCAAATGCAACCAGGGCAGACTCTGCTTAGCTAAGGGGACAAGTCATGTTTGCTACCACAGGACCAGCTCTCCTCCCCGATGGGGGAAGATGGGGGTTGGGTTGCAGTCCTAGATCATTTGGGGAACCAAGTTTGGCAACTGCCGTTCCATCAGCCGATTTCCAGTTCCATCAGCCGATTTCCTGGGATGACATTACATTCTAGTATTCAATTTTCCACCCATTTTCTCCACATCATGCCTAATTTTGCAAGCTTCAGCCATGTCTTCGTCTCAATAGGCTTTTTTCCCCTAATCCAAACCAAAAATTATGTGCTGGGCAGATGCTGGATCTCAAGAACACAAACATCACTTCAGCCCTTAGTCACTGCTTGTTTTACTTCTATTTGAGTGACTTAAGGTGAGAAGCCATTGCAGCCCCAGCCCACCTCCAGCACAATGACAGATTTTATTATTATTAATTTAACATATTTAAATACCACCCAAAACTCATGTCTCTGGGCAGGTAGGGTTAGGGGCAGCTGCCATGCAACTAACAGATACAGAGTAGAGTAATATCTGAAAGGAAATCCACAGTAGACCATGACCATCTCAGTAATTTCAGAGCAGAGGTGAGAGGGGACCGGGGTCCAGAACAGGGGAACAGACAAGCTGCAGTTTGTTGTTGTCCCAGGAATGTGGAAGCAGCTGTAGCGATCCAGAAAAATGCACTCTGCACATGGCCCAGAGACACTCATTACACTCATGACGACATCCTAGGTTTCTGCTTATAATTGAAAGCAATTTTCTCATCTCACCGTAATGTAACAATAGCCAGATAGCCAGGTCAAGAACAAAAATGGGAAGACACTCACCTATATGTATTACCTGCCAAAGGTAAAGGAACTTAGTCTGAATAAAGCTCATGGCTGTTGGCAAGTTACATGCAAGATCTGGGGCAGAGGGCAATGCAGGAAGATCTAAATGGAGAAAGCATCAAGGGCTCTGTAAATTTACAATGCGGTCCATAAACCACTGTTTACTTCAAAGACAGGGGCGTAGCAAGGTTGGAGTGGGCCCAGAGACAAGATT
Source organism: Hemicordylus capensis (assembly GCF_027244095.1). Lineage (NCBI taxonomy): Eukaryota > Metazoa > Chordata > Lepidosauria > Squamata > Cordylidae > Hemicordylus > Hemicordylus capensis. Next base: position 5,079,151 of record NC_069667.1, read on the forward strand.
TTAAAAAGGGCCCCTCGCTGATATACACACACAAACACACTTCACAATATATAGTGCACTTACACTCACATCCCCATTATGAATACGGTGAATTCTTAGTTCGCATTGAATTGAATTTCTTTTACTCTCTGCTCCTGCCGATCCCCAAGAAACGCAACATAATTCATAGGGGGTGTGACACGGGTGGGCGGGGTGTCATGTGATGTGCCTCTGGGGGGCCCCTTGAGGCAGTGGGGCCTCAAAACGACTGCCTCCCCTTGCCTAATGGTAGTTACGCCCCTGTTCAAAGAGAAGCTGAAATGATCTGCAGACAGCAGCATGAGGGAAGGGAGGGAAATTAGGCAGACTATCTGAATGAGTACTGACAAGGACAAACTTAAATGTGATGCCAAACGTGCAAAGGGAAAATTGCCAATTGTTCCATACGACCAGTGTCATCTTTACACTGGGTTGAGTCACAGTGTTGGCATGCCTGCGATACAAGGCTGGCTTACTGGCGCTGCATGCAAAGCTAGCTATCTTAACTGTAATGCTGGCCACATGGGATGCAGCATAGGCCTCCTTTTCTTGCACTCTCAGAATTACTCCGAAGATTCTGCAAGGAAAGTTGCATGGGCAAATCCATATGTTCTCTGCTGTAATGCATTACAATCATCAGTAAGAAAAGCAATTGGAAAACCAAGCAGCTACCCAGTCGTCCCAGTAACCACTTCACAGCCTCCCTCACATAGGAAAGCCCGGGGCATTTCTGCTCTTTTCTTCTCTGCTGTCCAGAAAACTCAGCGGGGGTCCAATGCAGCTGAATCCAGTTTGCAGGATTCAAACAGACAGAAAGCAAAGACAGGAATACTTTTTCATTTTGCTTCTTTTTATATTTAGTGTTCTTTGTGCCAAGTTAAACCCTGGTCATCCTTACAACCATTTGTGAAGAGTGATTTTGACAAACTTAATTTCACACAGATTATTACAGCTGGGAGCAGCATGGGACAAATCTCCAGCTTTAAAAAAAGAGATCCTTAGACCAGGAATTCTCAAATTTGGGTCCCCAGATGATCTGGGGACCCAGGTTTGAGAACCCCTGACTTAGACCACATTACAATCAGACAGTACACATCAGGCAGTTTCCAAAGGGTAACATGTCAGCTTGGAGACCATTTGGATAGGAAGTGGTAAGGTAGCAGCAGTTACTGTCATCAGAATTGCAAGCACCAAACTTCCCTTCGTCCTGTTTTCTTAAATGGAACAGGGGTGAGACCAGATACCGGAATCACACTGAATCTATAGCAATCTGGGAAGGATAGTTTTGAACAGCACATCATGATGAACCAACACCTACATACATCGCACTTACAAAGAATGCAGAAAACACCATTAAACCACCTGATATGCACCCTCCCCTTATTCACACATGGTTTTTCTTTTGCTATAGCAGTATCTGATTATGTACATCCCTATCCTTAAAGATACAGTGCCCTATATACATGTTGCTAAAATGTTCAACAGATTGTCCCCTCACCATAAATACAAATGAACATCTAGTAGAAAACAGGAAAAGATAGACAAAAAGCAACCACTACTATGTTTGTGAGTGAAACAATAAGACAGAGAGGTGGAAGAAGAGAGAAACACACAGGAATGCCATAGTGAGTCAGTCCTCCTGGAACTACATGCTCTGAGCCACATAGTGTGGTGCGGGATTTGATGGAGCCACGTAGCCAACCTGGTGGAAGTGACCGGGATTCACAGCATTGTGGATTCGTGCAGAATTCCCATAGGGTGGGTTGACTGGATACCATGGGCTGAGACAGTGGTAGGCAGGCACTAAGGGAACGCAGGCATCATATCCAGGGAGAGGCGGCTGGCTGAAGGGATCGGTAACAACTGGGTAATAAACCATGCCATGGGAAGCTGGTGCTGGCTCTGAAATGGGGAAGGCACCTGAGGGGAAATATATTCCACTGGTTAACCGACGACAGCACATTATCTCATTTCTCAGACCTTTCATTTCTTTTTAAGCAAACAATTGAGTAAGAAAAACAAGATTTTTTTCCATGCTGTCAGAGCTGACAACTGAGCAAAGAGCTTTTAGTTGATTAATCATCTGCCCTTCAACCAATTAAATATATTTGCATATTAAACGCCACCGCAACATGGGTGCCATTTTTGAGATACTGAAGTGGAACGTCTGTAGCTTGACAAAAGCTTGAAGACTTTGTTAGAAGGAAACTCCATCTCTGCTTTAATTCCCTAAGCAGATTCAAAATAGCCTCAAAGATGGAAGCAGGTGTTCCCTTAAACTCAGCCTTGCTGATTAAAATTTGCCTGAAATCAAAGGTGCCTTGATCAGCATTAGCTTCCATTGGTAGTCTACTGATTAAAGTTGGGAGCTCTCACGGTATATACATTGTTGACTGCTGATGAACGTGGATAATTATGGCGGCAGCATTCCTCTCAAAACCTCGTTTGCACATAATCACTAGTAACAGATACGAAGCACGGCACATGCTCATGCGAAGTCATGAAATCAGACTATTACGCCAAGAACAACTTGCAAAGTAAATATTCTAACCCACTCAGGCTTATGACTAAATGGGTTTGCATACTTAGATTTACAAACATTTCCCTTGAAATGCATCAAAGTGGAGGACTCTTGGGGTCAATCTGCATGAATGTTTGACCCAATGGTGCTTTTAAAACATCCAAAGCAGTTTTGAAGAGCTTTAGTTTGGAAGACAAATTCACCGGCGGGGAGGGGCACACATGTTCTGCAGGCCATTTTTCTTATCCAAAAAATCACCTCCTTTGAGTGGCTTTTTTCCACAAAGGAAAAATGTATTGATAACCTTCTGAAGCTGTGATTAAGGGATTGAGCAGAGTCATAACCGTTTTTACCATATTTTTAAACAGTTTACACTGCCAAGAGAAACACATATCAGGCAGCCTAAAAATATGACCAACAACCGGGAAATCAAGGTGGATTTCTATGCCAAAGCAATTCACAGTCCTAGTGCTCTACTATGTGGTGGTGGAACTATTGATTTAGTTATTAAAAAACATTTTATTCTATTTAGCATACAGGGCAACCTCATTATCTACAAATCCAACATCTGCAGTTTCAAGTATCTGAGGTCGGTGAACTGACAACTGACCTTGGCATATGCTCAAAAAGTGGGGGCGGTATTAAATCTGCGTATCCACAGGTCGGGGGGGTGTATGGCCAGAAATGACCTCTGAGGTCATTTCCGGCCACAATTTTGCCAAATTGAGCCATTTTGTGGCTCATTTAGTTAAAATATATCCCCCCCTTTTTTTAAAAGAGGAATTTGGACTTCTGGGGGCCCACACGAGCACAGTAGGGCACTTTGTTTTGTCTCTTTTGACCATTTCCAGCTGGTTTTTACAAGATTTTTGAGCCTCCAGGAACCTAAGCCCCACGATCCCATAGACTCAATGACTCTGTATTCGCGATTTCACTGTTTGCAGTAATTGTGGGGAACAGAACCCCCGTGAATACAGAAGTCCGCATGTATTTAGTCCTGGTGATAAAGATGAAATAACTACGCTTTGTGATCCATGGCATGCCAAGTCAAGGTTAACTCTCTCCTCCAGTCATACTGTCTGCTCCAACAGGCCCTGCTGAAATCATTTACTTTATTCTCCAAGGCAAACCTTAGAGTGGCTACTGAATGGAGGAACATTGGAAGCTGCCTAATACAGAGTCAGTCCATTGGTCCTTCTATGTCAGTACTGTCTCCACTTTCCCAGCCCTACCTGGAGATGCTGCCAGGGCTTGAACCTGGGACCTTCGGCATGCAAAGCAGATGCTCTGCCACTGAGCTACAGCCCCATCCCCAAAGCCAAGGGCAGTTGGCATGCATTTAAACATAGCAGTAAAGGAATGCAAGAGAAAGCCAATGAGTCTTCGATGCAAAACCAAAATGAGCCACACCAGACCCTCTTCCACTTCAGCATATAACATGTAAAGAGTCACCAAGCTCATACTTACCATTTGTTGAGGGGTCCCCAGGGATTTGACGCATCTCATTTCTTCCAGCTTCAGGAAGGCTATACACTGGAGGTACTGACTGATCTACTACTGGGGCAGGCTCGGGGTATGCCTGGTAAACCTCCATGTGGGGAGAGGATGGTGTCTGCTGCACATACATCACAGGGTTCCAACAACTCTGGTGATAGTACTTGGGAAATCCAAAGCAAGAAAAACAAGTTTCAGCAAAAGTGTATTATGGCAGGCTAACCTGATTGAGAAGATGCTGAAACCTGGACAGCAAGTTTTCTTCCATACTAGAAACTAGGGATATGCAAATCAATTCAAATTTATTTGACTTGAATCCAGGTGATATGAGTAAAATCAAAATCAAAGTTTATTACGGTCTATGACCAGCACAACAAGGGGGGAAAAACAATACAATTAAAATATAAATAATTTAAAAAACAAACAAACAAGTCAACAGTCTAACCCAATATTATAACTGAAAGGTTATAGATATGAGTGATTCGAATTCAAACTGAATCACCCCTTAAAAGGGCAATTTGATGCAAAATCCATTAGAGAGCTGTCTGGCACCTTTTAAAAACCATTCAGGGCCCGATTGATTTAAAAAGGCATAAAAACAAGATCAAATCTATTTGAATTGAATTTCTGGACCAGATTAGAATTTGAAATGCATCAAAAAATTCATTTCGTGGACATCTCTACTATAAACACACAATGCCCAATTTGGAAGAGCCACACAATGGCCTCCCTGCAAATCAACTGCCAACACATTTCACAGAACCGTGAGGATGGGAACCTAGTAGTTGTCCATTAAAGAGCAGGACAAATGCAGGGGAGAAATGCTTGACACTTCCCTTGACTAACCACTTCTGCTCTTGCTCCTCAGCTGCAGCAAACAGGAGCGCTAGCTACAGAAAAGCAGCTGGGAATGGTGTCGGAGAGAAGTGGTGCCTTTACAAAACTCAGTCCTCCTGCCAAATACCTAGTTTAGCCCTATGCCTCCCAGGTACAGGGAGGAAGTCGTGACTGCAGGCAGCCTGGATGGCTTTAAGAGGGGCTGAGATAAAATCATAGAGGACAGGTCTATCAATGACTACTAGTCTGAGGGCTATAGGCCACCTCCAGCCTCAGAGGCAAGATGCCTCTGAACCCCAGTTGCAGGAGAGCAACAATAGGAGAGGGGGCATGCTCCCGGCTCTAGCCTGTGGGCTTCCCCAGAGGCATCTGGTGGGCCACTGTGGGAAACAGGGTGCTGGACTAGATAGGCCTTGGGCTTGATCCAGCAGGGCTGTTCTGTTCTAAGTAAATATAGGTGCAAACAGTCAATGTTAACACTTCAGAATACCTACACATTTTGCAGAAACCCTCCCTCTGCCTGTAGCTATTTTTCCTTCACAGGTAGTTTACCCCAAGTGGTGTCCTGACAAGTACTTACCTGCAAACCCAAATTAAAATAATACTGCAAGATCTTTGGATCTGAAAAGAAGAAGAAACAGCAACTAGAATTTTCCCTAGGATTTTTTATGACTGAGCAATTGTATCTTTACATGTTTATCTGAATGCGCAAAGGTAACTGACCCGACAGATTCACATTAAATTACTTCAGAAACATGACACTCAGACCATCAACTTGCTAGAAATCTAGGGCCTTCCAAACAAGTGTTCCCTCTAACAGGAATTTCCAGATGTTGTTGACTACAACTCCCACACTCCCCAGCCAAAGACCACTGCAGCTGAGGATGCTGGGAGTTGTAGTGAACAACATCTGGGAATCCCTGTTAGAGAGAACACTGCTTCCAAATTGGTTATATAAATTTAAATGATATTCATTTATCCACAATTCATTAACAGCCTGCCCCCCACCCCCACCCAAGCCAAGGCTAAATTAGTTTAATTTTAATATGGTATAGTTTTCATTGGCTTGGCAGGAGAGAGCAGTGGAGGCTGGAATGTCTGCTTTTTTACAAGTATACAGGTGGAGCAAAGTGGACACAGAGACACTGACCGCAAAGTGCAATCGACTGACCCTGCATCGGATTCCCAGAGACTGAAGCCCATGCTGCGTCATCACTAGGCAGCTCTGAACTTTCAGAGTCCCTGTTTGGAGTTTCAAATCTGTCTCCAAACTGTTTCTCTGCCCCTTCCAGAAAACTGAATCTGCCACCAGCAATTAAGTCAAGTGTCTTGTCAGAGTGAGTTGGTTGAAAAGTTGTGCCGTCGAGTTGGTGTCGACTCCTGGCGACCACAGAGCCATGTGGTTTTCTTGGTAGAATACAGGAGGAGTTTCCCATCGCCATCTCCCACGCAGTCTGAGATGATGCCTTTCCGCATCTTCCTATATCACTGCTGCCCGATACAGTACCAGCGGAGATTCCAACCAGCAACCTCTTGTCTTGCTAGTCAAGTCATTAATTGGGATAATTGAGAAAGAAGCAGCTCCCTGTTTTTCATATTAAAGACAAAATTGTCTTACCTCTGGGCAGGTCACTGCCACTAGGATCACAGGAGTAAGGAGGAGTCACACCGCCAGTGTCCCCCACATCACCAACCGAAGGAAGGGGTGGTACCTGGTAGGAGTATGGCACCGAAGGAACCACAACTATTAAAAGGAGAGTTAGTGGTATAGCGCATTAGAATCAACAAAACATCCTGTGAACATAGGATGGGTTGCCTATTGCTACCTCGATACAAGTGGGGTTGGTCTCATACTTTAGAGTTATTTGGAATTACAGCTTGTCACATTTGATGGGTGGGAGAGATGGAGAACTCAGTCTTTTCCTCTACTCCCTTCACCATCTCAAATATCCACTTGCCAAGGAAGAGAGGCTAGGCTGACCCCCATCCAGACCCTTGGCTCTTCCTGCTCCAGTGTTAACATCAGCTATGAAAGGGACGGGAAGAGACCCAGTCTTATGGTAGCAAGCATGAATTTCTCCCTTTGCTATGCAGGGTCCACCCTGGTTTGCATTTGAATGGGAGACTATCCGGGTGAGCACTGTAGGATATTCTCCTTGGGGGTGCGGCTGCTCTGAGAAAAGTACCTGCCTGCTTGCATGCAGAAGGTTCCAAGTTCCCTCTCTGGCAGCATCTCCAAGAAGGGCTAGGAGATACTCCTGCCTGCTAACTTTGATGAAGCCTGGTCTGTGTAGACATTACTGAGCTAGATGGACCAATACTCTGACTCGAAGTCAGCCTCGGTTCCTATGATGAGAAGGGGTAGAGCGTGCTCTACCACCCATCACCTGGCCATCACTGAAGCTGTTGGACTTGGACGAGTAAAACTGGCCTCTTTGAATTTGGAGGGATGTTAGCCCGATTATTTTAAGGGAAGCCTATTGTGAGGCACCCTCAGCTCCTGAGTGATCTGACGTTGGAACTGGAATGTAATAAAACCAGGGCTTCACCTGGTCTGCCCATAGAAGGGGGGGACATTAAGATGGGCTGCACAGCATTCTGGGGAGCAGATGGGGCGACACTGACTTGAGTGGCAGCAGCAGAGCTGGAGGAGAAGGTGGTGGCTGGGGCAGCATTGACGCAAGTGGAGTTGGAGATGACAGCAGAATTCACCACTACCTGCAAAGGAGCCCCCACCAGAAGAGGAAGAGACTTCAGCATCCTTTTTCTGCATCAACGCAAACAATCTTAATTTGCTTTAATTTATTGTGTTTCATTGTGTTAAATTTTAATACTACTTTTATTGTTTTACTGTTGTGGGCTGCCCCAAGCAGTATTGTACTGGAGGAGTAGGACATAAATATTTTGAATACATACAGGTGATAGGGGTGTGCAATTTGGATTTTCGCTGTTTCGATTCGGATCGAAATCAAAACACCCCCAATTTGTTTTTCGGACTGAATCTGACCCATCCGAACTCAGGGCCATGGGTTTGAGAGTGGCTTCATGGTTTGTATTGAAAATCTCATTTGCTATCAGAGAATCTACACTCAGAACACCTCAGAAACAACAGAACCCTGTGCCCCATGGGTTAGAAACCCATGGGGGTGGTTGGCACCCTATGTGTACTACACCACCACTCGCTCTAGGCCACCCCAGCACCCCCCAAGTGCACTTATGGGGCTGCTGAAACTTCCACTATACTTTATGAGGAAAAACCTTAAAGACATGTAAACTTCAACAAATCACCAAAAATCAGCCCTCTGCCCAAATCCTTTGAAAAAATTCTAGTAGCTTCCTTGCCCCCCTTTGGTACCAATCCCACATCACTCTAGGCCAACCCTTTCCCCCCAACATGAAACGACACACCTGCATTATACCTTAAGGGGAAAAACCTTAAAGATGCATAAACCTCAACAATTCCCCCCAAATCAACCCTTTGCCCAATCCCTCTGCAATTTGGGTGGTAGCCTCAAACCATTATGCACTATCACCCCACCCCACTCTTCCGCCCCAAATAGACTAAAACTTCAACAATTCACCAAAAAATCAGCCACTTGCCCCATCCCTTTGTAATCTGGGTGGTAGCCTCCACCCACTAGGCACTACCACCCCACTCTTTTGGCCCTGGGACCCGAGATTCAAGTAGACGTCATATTGGACCTTTTTGCATTGAAGTCAATGGGAGGCAAAAAGGCAGGAAATTCAGATAGACGTCATTGCTCAAAATGGAGGAGAAAGAAGAAGCACTTTATTGGCCACAAAATGGAGGGCCGAAACAACAGATAATTCGGAGCCGAAACGGCAGTGATTCGTTTCGGCTCCAAAACATTTCGGTGACTAGGAGGATGATTCATTTCAGGAACGAATCACCTGAAATCGGCTGTTTCAGGTACAGATCATTCTGTACTCGAAACATTTTGCAATCCCTCACAGGAGACCCTCGTTCACTGTGAGGGGTGGTTTCCTTTTCGCCTACAATGGTGGATAACAGAACCACAGATAGCGAGACCATGAGGCAATGGGAATTGGCCGGGTCGGGGGGTGCATTAGGTTCCTGGAGGGTGAAAATGGCAGAAATAAGAGAAATAAAGTGCTGTACCATGCTCTGCAGGTCTCCAGCTGTCTAGCAATGCCCCCTCAAAACCCCAATTTTGGAAATTTTCCGCAAAAAACAGACAGGGAATTTGTTTTGTTTTTTAAAACCAAGAGCCACAAAATGGCTCCTTTCAGCAAAATGGTGGCGGAAATTATCTCTGAGGTCATTTCTGGCCACTTCTAGGCCAATTCCTATTATTTTTTGAATTGCATATAATATGGCTTTAGGTTAAATGATTTTGTCTCGATCCACACTAAAACCTTATAAGCCTCTATTTTCTATTGCCTGTCTGTGACCAGCCATCATAAGAACATACGAATAGCCCCGCTGGATCAGACCCAAGGCCCATCTAGCCCAGCATCCTGTTTCTCACAGTGGCCCACCAGAGGCCTTGGAGAAGCCCACCGGCAAGAAGTGAGGGCATTCCCTCTCTCCTTCTGTTGCTCCCCCTGCAACTGGGATTCAGAGGCATCGTGCCTCTGAGGCTGGAGGTGGCCCACAGCCATCAGACTAGTAGCCATTGATAGACCTGTCCACCATGAATTGGTCTAAGCCCCTTTTAAAGCCACCCAAGCCGGTGGCCGTCACCACATCCCATGGCAAAGAATTCCATAGATTAATTATGCACTGTTTGCAAAAGTACTTCCTCTTGTCAGTCCTAAATTTCCCGACTGTGGTTCTCCAGCTCCTTGAATACAAATCCCAACAATCACATCCACATTTTATGCTGCTGGGGATGATGGGAGTTGTATTCCAACAGCTGAAGAGGCTCAGGTTGGCCATCCTTGCCTTAAATGGACTATTCTCTCCAGAGAACTGGGAGGATGTTTACCTTCTGGGAGTAACTGTATGAAGCAACTCCTTCTTGAGAAGACACAGAGCCTGTTCCCCCATCCTGCAGACACTAGACACAATGGAATTAGAGGGGGGAAACCAGTTAAAGTTTTGTCTAGGAATATCAAATTTTAGAATATGCTAATGAAAACCATTCTTCAGAGTCCACACACACACAAAAAAGCAACAACACAGGAAGAAGAAAAAGAAGAAGGGCACAACTCAAGTTGGTATCCAAATCAATTAAAGATACCCAACCTGATCGGCAAAAATGATCTCCTTCAGCATTGCAAGAACATGCATAATGTGCACATCATAAACATACTAAAGAAAACCAATACTACTAATCCCAAGAAGTATATTGTTACAGTGCTCGCTCTGAGAGAGAGAGATCTGTTTCAGAACCAGATTTTATTTAGTCTTGGACCAGCAAAAACAAATATAGTACAAGCACAAAGTGCTCAATTACTACAAGCACCAAATTACTATTACAAATTATTGTTGTTGCAGCTATATCCACTAATCTACAATAGTTGATCAACATTCTCAGACACTGATGGAGTGTAAAGATTGATTATGGGTTCCACAAGCCACCATGCAGAATTTAACAACATTACATGTCACAGCTAAATTCTGATCAGCCAAAAGATCACACATAAAACGTCACCTGCAGGAGGCAGTCTGACAACCATCTGTCATGAAGTGCAGGTCTCATCAGACAGAGCTAGGACCAGAGCCATGCTAGCTTTAATAAAAATTAATATTTTATTTTATCTCCATGTTTTTGATGGAGGTTCTTTTGGTTGCTGTTAGGTATGTTAGAGAGAAGAGTTGGTCTTGTAGCAGCGAGCAAGAATTGTCCCCTTTGGTTTGCATTTTGATGGGAGACTACATGTGAGCACTGCAAGGCATTCCCCTTAGGGGAATGGAGCCATACAAAGGAGAGCTGGTCTTGTGGAAGCAAGCATGACTGGTCCTCTTAAGCTAAGCAGGGTCTGCCCTGGTTGCATACGAAAGGGAGACTAGAAGTGTTTGCACTGTAAGATATTCCCCTTACAGGATGGAGCTGCTCTGGGAAGAGCATCTAGGTTCTAAGTTCCCTCCCTGGCATCTCCAAGAAAGGGCAGAGAGGGATTCCTGCCTGCAACCTTGGAGAAGCTGGTTCCAGTCTGTGTAGACAATACAGAGCTAGATAGACCAATGATCTGACTCAGTATATGGCAGCTTCCTATGTTCCATACACGCCTTATTCGTGGAAGAGCATCTGCTTACAAGCAGAAAGTCCCAGGTTTACACCCTGGCTGTGAGAGATTCCCATCTCTGAACTTGGAGAGCTGCTGCCAGTCGGCGTAGATAATGCTCAGCTAAGATGCCAATGGTCTGACTCAGTACAAGGCAAGTTCCTATGTTACTATGACAATGATATATTGATACATAGCCATCCATGTGTGTGGTATTCTACAGAGTATAAGAGCACTGGTCCCTGCCCTGAAAGACAATCTACATACCTACACAAGCTTCTGGCAGATCAATCTCCATCTGTTACATATAAGGTGGCAAAGTTTTGCTCTATTGCTATGTGGTTACATCAGCTTTTTATTTCATGCGTACGCTCTTCCTGAATTTTTAGTCTGTATTGTTAGCAATTGCTAATTAAGTTTTTTATTGGTACTGTATGTGATTGATGTTTTATTATTTTCTAGCAACTGTTAACCTTTTGTAGGATTCCTTTTATTCTACTATTTCTAGTTGAATTGTAAGCTGACCATGGGTCGTGTGTACGTATGTATGTACGTATGTACGTATGTGTGTATATATATATATATATATACACACACACACACACCTACACAAGGGAGACAACAGAGGGAGGGAAATGGAGGCAAAGGTAAATGGGAAGAAGATGCATTTACTTCAGTTAAACAAGCTTAAGTGAGGTTGTAATAGAACATGGGGGAAGCAGTGGTGCCAATGGGAAAAAATGGGTCTTGAAGCAAGTAAGAGGCGGCAAGCGACAGGAGCCAGTGGGGAAGTGTTTAATGTATACTCTACCTTGCAACAGAAGGTCCTCAGGACTGCTTACGACAAAATGAAATAGAGCAAATCAACACTACATGAAAATCCATAGCATACAATAATTGCAGACACAGGCAGCATTGCACTGAGAATACGCAGACATATCACATTACACACAGACACACACCTTATTTAAGGTTGGCATTACTGATTTGCTTTGTTTTAATATTCGTCTTGCACGCTGCTATTACTGTACTGTGGAAACAGGAGAGGAAACTTCAAAGGTGCACTAGAAATGGTTGTTCTTGGGCCCAACATTTCTCAAGTGGATACTGTACTCTTCTTTAGGGGGACTAATTAAAAAAGCCAAGCAGCCTTCTGCATTATTGGGGGGAGGGTGGGAAATCAGACACAGGAAGACCACAGATTATGAATGGGCTGTGTTTCAACCATTCAGTTGTCAGTAGGATGTTCATAACTCAGAATGCATATTGTTCCCAAGAGGGACAACAGATTTGCATGTCTGAGTTGGCATTAATAAGCTAGGAACGTCACTAATGCAATATGTTATGGAGCTTTGTTTGCAAGTACAGGCGTTTGTAAGTTGGGGAATGCCTCTGCATACTTCTGAATCCACTCAAGTCTTGTTGAGACCAACAATAAACCTACATTAATCTTTTTGCTGCCAGCTATAAGTATGGGATGGGGCCATGGAGTATCTGCTTTGCATACAGAAGGTTCCTACATCTCAAAGTAGGTCTGGGAAAGACTCTTGTTTGAAACCCTGGAGAGCAGTAGCCAAAATAGATCAAGATGGACGAATGGTCTGAGGTAGCTTCATATATTTGCTAAAAGCATCCATAGCTTGGTGGTAGAGAATCTGCTTCGCATGCAGAAAATCCCAGGTTCATTTCCCTGGCAGCATTTCCAGAGAGGGCTGGGGAAGATTCCTGCCTGAAACCTTGGAGAAGCTGCTGCCAGTCAGGGTAGACAGTACTGAGCTAGATGGACTAAGAGTCTGACTCAGTCCAAAACAGCTTCCTGTGTCCCTAGTCCACCAGGCTGATGCCATGCATCTGATCATGTAGACTCTAGGGAATAGGTACAAAAATGAATGACTGGGAATGCCCACTGAAATGCATCGGTCCTTCCAAATGGCTGTGCATTCCAGTGGGATTCTCAGCCCTTCATTTTAGGATGCATGAACAATAGGCCACCGCAGGACTCGCATGCAGACGATCCAAGGTTCACTCCCTGGCAGAATCTCCAGGGATTCTCCAAGTAGGGCTGTAAATGACTCCTGTCTGAAACCTTGAGGAGCTGCTGCTAGTCAATGCAGACAATATTGAGCTAGATGGACCAAGGGTCTGACTCAGTAAGGCAGTTTCCTATGTTTCTGGAGGGCTGCCTTTTGTTTTTTTCTGGAGAAAATTTGCCATTTCGTAAAAAAAAACAGTCCAGTTTCCCCACCCTGTAAGCCACCTTTCATCCACCATATCTTTGACTCAGAATTCACTGAGCTAAACCACAATAACTTACAAAGTTAATAAAGGAGAGGGCCTTTTCCTTAACCACTGTATAGCCACCTCCACTCTCCTAGGATCAGAGGGCAGGGACTCTGCATCAGATTACACTGCTTGGGAGCAAGCACTCCAGCACCCCCGCTCCAAGCTATCAGCAGCCCCTCAGAGGTATTAAAAAGTAGGCACAAATGTTTAAGTTGCTGTACTGATGCAACTTCCTCCTATGAAGGTTTGGAAGATGCATTCATTCATATGCCTGGCATGCCCAAACATTTGGGGGGGGGGGTGGGGAATTAAACACTTGACACAGAGAAGGTCATGAAATCAATGAATGCAATATGTAAGAGCAAAACCTAAAGCCGGCGTCTACGCTCTCTTTGTTCTAATCTTAACATGCTTTGACAAAGGTCAGCTTCACAAATCTTCTTGACTTAAAGCTTACCAAGTTTGCAGTAGATTCAGCTGTACTAAACACTGCTGGAGTTTCACAGTCTGGATCTGGAGGGCAAGAGCAAGAACGAAACTGAAGCACTCTGCTATTATTTTTAAAAATATTTATTATATTTGTATATCGCCCCAAACTTAAAGTCTCTGCACGGTTGACAACAAAATTAAATCATTAAAACAATTTAAAACCACAATTCTAGTTAAAAAGCTTGGGCGTGAACAAATGAGTCTTTAAGATAATGTACACCAATATGGCAAGGTGGATGGACTTGATTACGACAGCAGTGAATGCACCACTGAGAGACCTTCAAGGCCAAGTTAAAGACTGATCATCCTGGAGAGAATCTATCTATGTGGTCAACACCGACTTGACGGCACTTAATCAATCAATCAATCCATATAATGTACACTAATATAAGATTAGTTAGTCTTTAAACTAACCTTTTTTAAGCTGCCAGAGATGGGGAGGCTATTATTTCAGCAGGGGGCCTGTTCCAGAGTCTTGGGGTGGCAACAGAGAAAGCTCAGCCATTAGACAATCTGGAGACAACTGCTGACGGACCTTGCCTGATGATCTCAAATGGCAATGGAGCTCACAGTTAAGATGACATTCTCTTAAATAGCCCCAGGCCTAAGCTGTTTAGGGCTTTATAGGTTATAACCAGCAGTTAGCCAATGTCGTGCTTTTAATATAGGAGTAATATGGTCTCTTCAAGATGACCCAGAATGGCTGTTGCATTCTGTACCAACTGCAGTACTACGTACAAGGGACGTAAATGCATGCAAGATTTTGAGTTGTACTAAAGGAGGTATACAAGGATGACACTGTTTTACTAACCTGAAGGGGTATACAAATAATCTTCATGGAATTCCCCTAAGAAAGTAGAGGAAGAGATAAGTCTTAGATTAAAACTACACTTAAGAATAGTTCAGGTTGGACGTGAGGAGGGATTGATGGAACAGCCTGTACTCTCCTTCGCTTACATTCCTGGCTACATGGAAAGTGCCCTGGTTTGTTAAATCAATTTCCCATGTTTTCCATGGATTGCTCCATCATCCAAACTAGGCCTTAACACACGGCCTTAAGGAGAACATTAGAAGAGAAAACAAAATTGACTGTTTTCTTTTGCAGGAATGGAGCTGCTAAAACCCTTTAGATGCATTTATTTACTTACTACATTTATATCACGCTCTTCCTCCAAGGAACCAAGAGTGTACATGTACATATTTATTCTCACAACCACCATGTGAGGCAGGTTGGGCCGAGAGATAAGTGACTAGTCCAGCAAGTTTCATGGCTGAAGAGGGATCTGAACTCTGGTCGTCCTGGTCCAACACACTATAACCACTACACCACACTGGCATCACTGCAAATTAATATCCGATTAATCTACACGCATTGAAAAAGGGTTCTGCCTGCCAGTTCAGCATTTAGGCCATGTAAACTGACATTTTTGAACTTGAAGCAGTTTGCTGCGACTGAATTCAATAGTTTGTGGACCCACATCTGCATTCATTTTTAAAATCACCTACATTGACAGAATATTACATTGTGCTAGACCAAGAATAAATGGTTCTAATATTTAACTGTGCAGAAAACATCCTAGGGGTTTTAAGAGGGATTGTCTCTTAATTTAGAGTCTTTGAACTCTTGGGAATTCCCTGCTTGAACTATATTAAAATAATAATAATAATGTAGTAAGACGTCCCAGGCAACTGCTGGTGCCTGAAAGATGCATGTAAGGTCACAATCTCTGAATGTTACGTGTGTGTACGTAAGTAACATGCTGGAAGGAGAGCTGGTCTTGTGGTAGCAAGCATAAATTGCCCCCTTTGCAATGCAGGGTCTGCTGTGGTCCGCATTTGAATGGGAGAACACGTGTGAAAATTGTAAGATGCTCCCGAGGACATGGGCCCACTCTGGGAAGAGCAGCTGCCTGCTGGCATGCAGAAGGTTCCAAGTTCCCTCCCTGGCAGCCTCTCTAAGACAGGGCTGAGAGAGACTCCTGCCTGCAACCCTGGAGAAGCCGCTGCCAGTCTGTGTAGAGTAGACAATACTGAGATAGATGGACCAATGGCCTGACTCAGTATAAGGCAGCTTCCTATGTGTACATTAGTCTACATGCTTTGAGTATATCAACACTAAGTAAGGCTAAGCAGTAGCCGCCATCCCTTTCAGGCTCAGAAACTTCAATGGGGTCTACCTTTAAGTTATTTCTGCATGTCAGTCTGCTATCCCCCACTCAGGGTCTTAAAAAACTTTACAGAGGAACCACAGCACCGCATAACCCAGTTCTGGTAAGGCAGACAGAGGAGGGGGACCTCTTTCTGAAACTCGCAGCCTACACCGAACAGGTGCTAGAGTCAGAGAACCTTGCATTCTTCTTACCATTGTCACTTGGTTCATCCACTTCTTCCTCTGAGGAATTCAGAGCTTGCTTGTTGTTAGTTGGGATGGGACTTGGCCCTCTTCTGGCTACCCAGAATCCAGCAGCAGCAGGAACTATTGGAGCTGGGTTACCCTGGTTCTGAAGAACAAGACAGAATGTTGTGTTAGGATTGTACGTAACTTGCACGGGTCTCAGGCTGTAACATTTCCCAGGACAAGCTACTCCTAGATCTCAGCCTCAGTACTTAGGATAAGTACTCAGTACTTTAAAAAGGATCTTAACACTTACTTGTTTTAGAGAGGCTTTTTAATGTGTGTTTTACGACAGCCTGATGGGCTTGCTTGGGTTTATTTTAATTGTTTTTATTCTACATTGCGTTTTGTTTTACAGTTTTAAAGTGTTTATTATCTTAGAGAGTGAGTTATCTTAAAGAGCACCACCTTTGGTGCGATCCCCACCGCACATTAAGGTCATCTGAGGAGGCCCGTCTTCAGTTGCCACCAACACGTCTGGTGGCGACTCAGAGGTGGGACTTTTCTGAGGCAGCTCCTGGGCTGTGGCATGCACTCCTGGCAGAAATCCGTAATCTGAGTAAGTTTATTGGCCTCCTGGAGAGCCCTTAAAACCTATATGTTTGGCCTGGTTTTCCAGGGTTTTAAAAACTGTTCTAATTGTTTTAAATGGTTTTATCTTTTTATAGTTTTCGATTTCAAGTTAGTTAATTTTAGTGTTTTTAATGTAAACTGCCCTGAGCCATTTTTGGAAGGGTGGTATAGAAATCAAATAAATAAATAAATAAATAAATATAATATCACTTTTATTGTTTTACTGTTGTGAGTTGTCCTGAGCAGTATCGTACTGGAGGAGCAGGATATAAATATTTTTAAATAAATAAAAATACAGCAAGTCCCTGAGGTCCCAGGTCTAGCCCTGACAGACAGTTCCCAAGGCAATGCAAGGTAGGAGCCGAACAACCTGTATGGCCTGGGCCCATTCCCAGATGAGACCCATCCAATGCATCTGAGCAATTCAACTGCTGCCTTTGGAGCTGACGTCACACCGGCGGTTCAAGGTCATTCTCACTGAAAACGACTTGGCAAAACCAGAAAATCATGATAAATCAGGCCCATGTTCCTGCTGTCAGATCCTTCTGCCCAAGGTGTTACAAAAATAGCCATCTTCAAAACTGAGAGCTGCTCTTTTACGGCACCAGAATGTTAACTATTGTCGGGATTTTCCTTTTAGGTCTATCAAGAACAGCACAAGTCGCACGTAACATTTGTACTTTGGACGGTCAATTTCACAGCTCCTCTTGTTATCCTGTGTTCATGTGTTTAGCAATTCTAATCAAAACACGAACAATGGCTAAACAATTCCAATCTACTGAAAGCAACTGCAGACAAAGTTCTACTGCGTTATTTTGTGCGCAGGTTCAGCTATTTCTATATCAGTTTTACAAGTTGTGTCCGTCAACATGCGGTTCCCCCCCCACCCCGAATGTAATAATGGTTTATATTTATCAGTGGAGTGCCAGTTGTTGTACATTAATATGCAATGTACATTAAGTATAGTAAGTACAGCCAGGATTTTATTCAGCTGATTTCCCACAACTGCTCTGTCCACTGTATACTGCCTCAATCTGAGGCAGTACTTGAACACAGGGCTTCCCAGGTGTTGGACTACAACTCCCATCATCCCCAGCCACAATGGTCAACATCAGCTGGGGACCTGAGCCTGGCAAACCCTGCTTTAATTTAGAACATAAACATAAAAACAGCATGGCTGGATCAGACCTCAGGCCCATCTAGTCCACCAGATGCCTCTGGGAAGCCTACAGGCAAGAGGTGAGGGTTACTCCCCTGCAACTGGGATTCATAGGCAACTTGCCTCCAAAGCTGGAGGTGGCCTATAGCCATCAGACTAGGAGCCATTGATAGACCTGTCCTTATAATTTATTACATTTTTATTCAAAAAGAGAAATTATGGTCCAGGCCTTTCCTCCTCTTGGTTTTCCCTTTTCACAGTGCATTTGCATAGTCTCTCTATTGCCACGTCCTTTCCTCTTCAACTCAGTAACTTACAGGTAAAGCAGTAAAAGATGCATCGTCCCCTTCTTCAATTTCATAGAAAGTGATCGTTTCTTCCAATCCCTGAGGCTCCTCGCCATTCTCAGGCACAAATCCATACTGGCACTCTTTATTTACACACTGCATCTGCCTGCGACTGCGGCTGTAGGAACTTGCCAGAAGGAATGAAACAAGGGGTTAAAAGCCATCAATTGATGCTTTTGGCATTTTAAAATTGGGGGGAGAAGCCCATCAAAAGCCACTTCTGAACACAGGAACATAGGAAGCTGCCATAAATTGAGTCGACCATTGGTCTAACTAGCTCAGTATTGTCTTCACAGACTGGCAGAAGCTTCTCCAAGGTTGCAGGCAGGTATTTCTCTCAGCCCCTATCTTGGAGATGATGCCAGGGAGGGGACTTGGAACCTTCTGCTCTTCCCAGAGCAGCTCCATCCCCCGAGGGGAATACCTTACAGTGCTTGCACTTCTAGTCTCCCATTCAGATGCAACCAGAGTTGACCCTGCTTAGCAAAGGGGACAAGTCATGCTTTCTACCACAAGACCAGCTCTCCTCTCCTTATGATCCAGCCCTACTGGATCAGGCCCACGGCCCATCTAGTCCAGCATCCTGTTTCACATAGTGGCCCACCAGATGCTACAGGAAGCCCACTGGCAGAAGTTGAGGGCATGCCCTCTCTCCCGCTGTTACTCCCCTGCAACTGGTACTCAGAGACATCCTGCCTCTGAGGCTGGAAGTGGCCTATAGCCCTCCGACTAGTAGCCGATGATAGACCTCTCCTCCAGGAAGTTATCCAAACCCCACTTAAAGCCATCCAGGTTGTTGGCTGTCACCACATCTTGTGGCAGAGAATCCCACAAGTCAATTATGCGTTGTGTGAAAAGGTACCTCCGTTTGCTGGTCCTAAATTTCCTGGCAATCAATTTCATGGGATGACACCTGGTTCTAGTCTTATGTGAGAAGGAAAATAATGTCTCTCTATCCACTTTCTCTACATTTTATTCAAAAGAATAAAAAGAATTTCTCTCTATCCACTTTCTCTACATTTTATTCAAAAGAATAAAAAGAATTTCTCTCTATCCACTTTCTCCATGCAATGGAGTAGAAAGCAGACTGCAGGCAAATGGTGCCATTTTCAAATGCTTCCCTAGGAGGACTGCTCACTATCTTGTGATTGCCTGTTCAGATCATCTGATGCACCTCCACCATTATCAGAGGCTAGACTGGTGAGTATGAGAGAACGTGCCTGTGCTGTGGAACTCTATCAGTAGTATTTCCACAATGCCCACATAAAGCATTGCTCAGCAAAATCCCCATCTGAAGACCTTGGAGTGCTACTGACTGCTAGAGAAAGTGATGAGGAAGATGGTCTGACCCAGTATAAGACAACTATACTGTGTCACGTTACTCCTTTGTAAATAGAACTACACTGGCTGCCAATAGGTTTCCGGACAAGATACAAAGTGCTGGTTTATAACCTATAAAGCCCTAAATGGCTTAGGCCCTGGCTATTTAAGAGAACATCTTCTTCACTATGACCCCCACCGCCCACTGAGGTCGTCTGGAGAGGTCCATCTCCAGTTGCTGCCAGCTCGGCTGGTGACCACACGGGGATGGACCTTCTCGGTTGCTGCCCTGAGACTGTGGAATGCTCTCTCTACTGAAATACAATCTCATCTCTGGCAATTTTTAAAAAGCCCTTGAAAACTCACCTCTTCAGCCAAGTTTTTTCAGCTTTTAAAATTTTTAAGTTCTAATCTGTTTTGAATTTTTAGGTTGCCTAAATTGTTTTAAGGCTTTTGTGTATGTTTTAACTTGTTTTATGTTGTTAACCACCCAGAGACCAGTGTTTAGATCAGTGTACAAATGTGATAAATAAACAAACCAACAAACATTGTCTGCACTAGCCAAGTTTCGTGCCACCTGTCTGCTTTTCCATAAGGGCAAAACACCAACAGAACGAGAACCCTAGACCAGGGGTAGGCATCCTCAGCTCTCCAGATGTCAAACTACAACTCCTATCATCCCCAGCCACAATAAGTTGTAGCTAGGGGTGATGGGAGTTCTAGTTAAGCAACAGCTGGAGAGCCAACGTTGCCTGCCCCCATCCTAGAATGAGAGAACCGATTTTCTACTACATTGTTCAGAATTAGTCAGTCACTTACCGAGATCTGTAGGAGAAGTTATCATAGCTCTGATAACATCTTCTGCCAGGACTGGGATAGAAGGCCATTTCAGGCCCAACCATGCTATTTCTGTTTATAAATCGAGCAGCACCCCTAAGTTTGAAATGATAAAAAAAAGAAGTGACAACCAACCTGGATATTTCAAGAGGGGGACTCATTAGCACTACTGAAGCAGGAGAGAGAAAGAGAGAGCGAGAGAGAGCCCTCTAATAATACCATAGACAGAATCCTTGCTTTCATTAAACTTCTTGAACACAGAATAGCAATGTGGCAAGATCTTGACAGTCATAAGAACATGAGAACATTAATTTTTACATAATTTTCTTATGTAAATTACATATTTACATAAGAACAGCCCTGCTGGATCAGGCCCCCAAAGGCCCATCTAGTCCAGCATCCTGTTTCGCACAGTGGCCCACCAGATGCCATTGGAAGCTGAGGGCATGCTCTCTCTCCTGCTGTTACTCCCCTGCAACTGGTACTCAGAGGCATCCTGCTTCTGAGGCTGGAGGTGGCCTATAGCCCTCTGACTAGTAGCCATTGATAGACCTCTCCTCCAGACAAAGTTGTGTTGAGGTCAATTCAATAATCAGGAGATCCATGGCACTGTACACATCCTGCGATTAGAAGCAGGGGGGGGGAAGAGAATATGCAAAACAATCTACTCTATTTGAGTCTGATTGATTGTTTAATTCAATCACTGTTTAACTGCATCCCAGGATTCAGCTTTTTCATGACATTCAACTCAGATTAGCTTGACTCAGAAATCAGCAGTGTGCACAGCTATGACTCTGAGAGACAGAAAAGAAAGCATTTGATATACCTTGAGGTTTCTTACCTGGGCATCCCATATCCCCTTCCAGGCCTTTGAGAATTATGGGGATGATAATGTTCATAAGGACCTATATGCCCTCCACTTTGGGAGCAAGGCATTGGAGAAGACCGTCCTGATGGAATGCCGTGTTGTAGTCGGGGAGGAAGGGCTGGCTGGCCCCTGCTATATGCCACGGTCATGTACACTTCCTTTCCACGGACTTTTTTAAATAGTTTCTTCCGTGATTTTATATCCAGGTCTGCAAGAGCAATTAAGGAGTAAGGGAAGCAACATTAATAAAGCAGAGGACCATCCCCTTGTTAAAGCATCTAATGTGTAAACTTTATCACATTTAGGGGTGATTAAGTGCATTATTGGCTCTTACTTTTTATTCTGGGCCCAATTTACCTTTCTTCTGTACAAATCAATGCTGCTAAGCCCATTTGCAAATGGAGACTGTAGAATACTGGTATACAGTAAGATTTGTCACACTGTGATGAATTCAAAAATCTGGACAACCCAGAAAAAAACTTGCAGAGCATTTGATCCATAGGATGCTAATTGAGAAAAGCTTTCACATCTCTTTAGTTTGAGATTGCAGAGATGGAAACAGGTTTAAGGAAAACGCAAGCAAAGGCCTACTGAGCAGAGACTCATGAAGGAGCTGAAATTTCGGGCCTCTCTCATTATCTCTTCAGAGGTCCAATTTATGAGCACACTTGCAAGAGTTTAGCAATAATAAACGCTTATATAAATTTTCTGATTCAGACATGCAACTGGTCTACGAGAGCATTTCAGCAATTTATGCCTTTTAAACACACAAGGCTTTTCCAACTGTGTGTTGAGGTAGCACATTTTGCTCTTGTGCTCACAGCAAGGAACAAAGCAAAAAGGGAATAAAAGACACAAAGATCCTGTTTCATGGTCACAGGAAGGAGCCTCATATCAAGTCAGACTACTGGTTCATCTAGTTCAGTACTGTATACACTGACTATGCAGGGCAGGAGAGCTGGTCTTGTGGTAGCAAGCACAAATCGTCCCCTTTGCTAAGCAGGGTCCACCCTTGTTTACATCTGAGTGGGATACTACATGTGTGAGCACTGCAAGATATTCCCCTTAGAGTAGGGGGCTGGCTGCTCTGGGAAAAGCATCTGCAGGCTTGCCTGCAAAAGGTCCCAAGTTCTCTCCCTGGCATCACCAAGATAGGGGCTGAAGGGACTACGTTCCCTTACAGAACATATAATGGTCCATCAATCCTTCCTCACTTGTTCAATCCAACCTGAACTAGTCTTAATAATATGTTCCTATCCACCAGGGCTGTTCCTATGACTGACATTGGCTCTCCAAGGTTTCAGGCAGAAGTCTCTCCTAGCCCTAACCAAAGATCCTGTCAGGGATTGAACCTGGGACTGTTTGCATGCAAAGCAGATGCTCCACCACTGACCTACAGCCCCATCCTATCTTATAGCAGACAGGCTCATACTTATTTTATTTATTGTTAAATTTATATACCGCCTTTCATTAAAACAATCCCAAAGCGGTTTGCAGCAAAAATTTAAACACATGATGGTAAAAAAGACAATTAAAATATTAAGTGAAAAATATTAAACAAATCTGATTAAAAATTTAAAACAAAAGCATAAAAGCAATACAGAGTATAAAGAGCAGCAGCAGAGAATCAAATAAATGCCTGGGCAAAAAGCCAAGATTATACACTCTTTCTAAAAGCTGTGATGGAGACTGAGGAGCGAATAGCCACCAAGAGAGCATTCCAGAGTCATATGTAGTCACCCATCCAAATGCAAGTCAGGACAGGCCCTGCTTAGCAAATAGGACAATTCATGCTTGCTACTGCAAGACCAGCTCTCCTCCCCAAAGCTGCTCTTGTTATACATGAGTAAGACAACATTGGGGAGCAAGAAAAAGTTGAAGCACGACTGAAAATCCATTGTACAAGGGGCCCTTGTTATCCACGGGTGTTCCATTCCCGCCAATTTCTGCTGGTAACAAAACCGCAAATGAAGAGACCTTAACCTTATGGTGAGGCAGGGGGATTAGGTTCCTTGAACTTGAGAAAATGCTTAAAAAAGCAAGGAGGGAGAAGAAATAAGGGTGGGAAAGCATAGTACCTTGTTCTCCAGGTATGCCCCCCAAATTAAAAAAAAAAAAGAGCTACAAAATGGCAGAAATGACATCACAAGCCACTCAGGAACCATAGATAGGTGAAAATTGCCTATATTTTATGCCATGGATAAAGACACTGTCTCTGCGACCCATTCGCGGATCCATGAAACTACGATCTGCAAAACCACAGGTAACAAGGGTCTCCTGTACAATCTGCTACTTTCAGTTTCCCTAAGAAGCTAGCACAGAAGTCCCTGGCCAACTACCTCTCCAGAATAAACTCACCAGATATTTTCTGATAGTTCCCTCCTTTTCGATTAGGGACCACATTCCAAGCAGGAACTGGTGTCACCTGCGTCACAGGTTTCAAACTCACCAGTGGAACCACATGTCTAGAGAGATTTTTTTAAAAAATTGGGATTTTAATACTGTGTTAAAAGCAATCTTCCTTTCAAGAAAGGCTACCCTTAAGAGGAGCTTCCAACATGCCCAAGTAGCAAAACTGATATTCATAAGAATGCAAATTGCATCTAATGACAAGAACTTAAATTAGCGGAAAGCCTACACTACACCTCATTAAGTCAAATAGCCTGAGAAGAAAACTTGGTACTACCTTCATTATACACAAGTCAATGATAGACATAAACCCTTCCCTAGCAGAATACCAGAAATTGGAATGCTTCAGAAGTGGTCACTGAACTGGTTTTCCAGCTCCTTCTCTGAATATTCCATCAAAGGTGAAAGTAGACTCCACCTCCTCCTATACAAATCCACCCAGTTAAGATCTTCAAAGACAAGCTTGACAACTAGCCATGAGGACAAAGTGGCCAAGCTGAGACAGTCCACTTGTAGCTGTACTACAACTCCCAGCACCCCAGTAAAAAACTGCAGCTAGGGATGATGGAATTTGTAGTCCACAAACAGCTGGAGAGTCTCAAGGTGGCCCCTTCTGCATCAGAAACAGGGCCTCC
Organism: Hemicordylus capensis; assembly: GCF_027244095.1. Taxonomy (NCBI): domain Eukaryota; kingdom Metazoa; phylum Chordata; class Lepidosauria; order Squamata; family Cordylidae; genus Hemicordylus; species Hemicordylus capensis. Next base: position 5,103,549 of record NC_069667.1, read on the forward strand.
TCAGCAGTGGCACCTCATCGGTGGAATTCCCTTCTGCAATCCATTTGCTTGCACAAAACCCAATGGATTCAAGGTGTCAAGAACAAACTGTTTTGTTTTCCCCAGGCTTTTAATGCATGCTTTTCCTGCTGCTTTTATCTGCACTTTACTAATTCTATGATGCATTTCAAAAGCCATATTCCATCTTAAGAACCAAACATTGAAAGGTGGCATTATAAACAGAAACATGCAGCTAACCACCAGCTGAGCCTTGGTTAGGATGTTCAAAATTTGCAGGGCCCAGGATGCATAGCAATCAATGGGTCAATTAAAAGGTAAAGTGTGCTGTCAAGTTGATTTTGACTCCTGGCGCCCACAGAGCCCTGTGGTTTTCTTTGGTAGATTACAGGAGGGGTTGACCATTGCCTCCTCCCACGCAGTATGAGATGATGCCTTTCAGAACCTTCCTGTATCACTGCTGCCTGATATAGTAGCAGCGGGGATTTGAACTGGCAACCTTCTGCTTGTTAGTCAAGCATTTCCCTGCTGCGCCACTTAAGGTGACAATGGGTCAATTACTCTTTGCCAATTTCTTCTGCTCAGCAGCAGTAAGAGTAAGGAAATTTAGGCTATTCAGTAAGAAATCCCTCTGAAGGTAGCACGTTAACACAAGGAAGGGGAATCACCTTCTGATTCTTAGAGATATTGTGCATCTGCAATGATTTAGCTTAATCATTAAATAGAGAACCTATCAAAGCACGAAGGCAGGCATAGGATCCAATTAGTAAATAGGGTTACGCTGCCTCTGAATCAGAGGTAACGTTCTGGAAAACAAACCAACAGCTTCTGTTTGGAGTTGTCTTATAAGGCTTAACAGCACTCTGAATTAGGTGTAGCACAGGCTAAACCCCGGGACTTAAGATTTAATCTCTCTTAGTCCCATTAGGATAGCTAAGTGGCATTGCGGCATCAAAAACAGGGATGAATGGATATTGAACGAAGTGAAGGGAAAGCAATACATACTTTTCTGCCAACTCTTCAATGAAGACAGTTACCAAGTTATCCTGCCCAACATCCTGTATGTGAGCATTGTAGTATTTGCCCCCTGTCTCCAGGCGGACCTGGGGAAACCAGAGTTTAGTTAGTCCCAAAGACATAGGGGAGATGTTTCTGGCACCCTGGTTCCCCTGACCAGAGCCCAATTCAGCTGGCCAAACTTGGGTTAAACATTAGAAGAACTTTCCAATTAAACTCAGGCCAGTCAAGATTGCAATATCACAGTGCATGCCAACAGAGGAGCACCTAGGTAATTTTGGAGCCTGGACGTAAAGGCCTTTGGAGCCATTCCCACCCCCACAAATTAAGCATCATCATGCTCAGCTGGGTGACCAAACCACTCGGGACACACTAAAGAGGATTTGGGGGCCCCCAGGGGCTGTAGAGGCCCTGGACTTCGGCCCACAAGTCCAGGGTTAAGAGCGCCTCTGCGTGCCAAATCTACACTCCTCTTTTAAAAAAAGATATTACCATCACAGTGAACATTCAGGATCCAAGGACCATGCAAACTAGTTCCACATGCCCAAGGGGAATTCGTTTCTCAAGGAGCTGCTCCCTCTGTCACTTAGGGAACTGTGGGGGATTTCAAAGCAGTTTGGAATAATGCACAGGGGTCTGGCTTGGGCTACTCTTAAAACAGCTCTTTGGATCATAGCTTTGAACATGACGAGGAGCTGGTAAACTATGCCAGCTATGAGGCTCAGGAGATGCAGGAAGAGCCCACGCCAGATTAGAGCCTGCAGTTTGTTAGTGTCATTAAAAGACAAATGGAAAGCCTGCAGCCAGCTGCTCCCCAGACATTCTTTGGCTGCAGAGGCAGACTTGTGCGCCTGGAGGGAGGAAAAAAGGCAGAGGAGAGCTGCCTTGTGGTAGCAAGCAGGACTTGTCCACTTAGCAAAGCAAGGTCCGCCCTAGTTGCGTATGAATGGGAGACTTGATGTGTGATCACTGGAAGATAGTCCTCTCAGGGGATGGAGCCGCTCTGGGAAGAGCATCTACAGGTTCCAAGTTCCCTCCCTGGCAGCATCTCCAAGATAGGACTGAGAGAGATTCCTGCCTGCAACCTTAGAGAAGCCACTGCCAGTCTGTGAAGACAATACTGAGCTAGCTAGATGGACCTATGGTCTGACTCAGTATATGGCAGCTTCCTATGTTCCTAAATGCTGCCCCAGTGGTGGGGGCAGTGGGGAGATAAATGGGGCAGTCTGTGTTAATGAATGGCTAGAAAGCCCTTTTGTCCTCCCCCCCCCCCCACAACACACACACTTGCAAAAAACAAAACAAAAACCAGAAAAACCTGCAGGTTATATGCACAAAAATGAGAAACAGGCCGCCTGCTGAGAGGACTGTGGCATCTCCTCTCCTGGAGGTTTTAAGGAAAACACTGGGCAAACACCTGTTGAAGGTGTGCCCACATTGCTTCAGGCCAAATGGCTGGATCATTGGTATTCAAAAGAGCCACTGGGGCCCCACAACTAGGTCACACCATGTTTGGCACCACCATCTCTATTTTTATTTCAAGAAGTCGAGCAGAAAAATAGCCAGCTTCATGGTAAGAGCTATAGGCAGTCCCTTGATCTGACAAGGTAGAAGGCTCCTGGATTAGATTACACATTCATGGTGTATTTTCCAGCTCCGATTGTTCTTTGACTTCACTATACCCAGACAGTGCTGAGATGGGCCAAGAAATCACAGTATTCCATCTCCATCACAGAAATACAGGTCAGGGTGGAAAATTATCTCGTAGGTGAAAGTCAAGGAGTCAGAGCCTCTCATTCTCATAGAACTATTGATATTCCGTAGACTAAATAAGCAGCACTGAAAGTCACCAAACACACACACACACAATTAATTTGTGGCTAGTAACTGTGAACTGTAGGAACCCAGCCCAATGAGCAGCTACAAAATAAAAGCAGAATCTGCCTTAGGTTAGACAGGAAAACTTCAAGACAACTTGTTCCTAAACAAGACAGAGGGACTACCATGCCCCATAACTTCAAATATCAGTTTATTTGGAGAGTCAACCTCCTCTCTCAACTTCAAGGTTCTTCCCCACCCCATCTGCTTTCCGTGACCTGCAAAGTGCATCCCTTTGCTGGTGTTCCAAAATCATTAATACCAGCTGACTTATTTATTTATTGTTCAATTTATATACCACCTTTCATTAAAGCAATCCCAAGGCGGTTTACAGCAAAAATTTAAACAAAAGATGGTAAAAAAGAAATCAGAAACAAATCTGATTAAAAATTTAAAACAAAAGCATAAAAGCAATACAGAGTATAAAGAGCAGCAGCAGAGAATCAAATAAATGCCTGGGCAAAAAGCCAAGATTTTACACTTTTTCTAAAAGCTGTGATGGAGACTGAGGAGTGAAGCCCCAGATCCCTGATCTATGTAGATCCAGTAATGGGCCACAAGAGGATTGCCAGACACATGAAGCAATTGACTTCTAGTTCAAAGGCCGGAATGGACAGGAGATCCCTGAACAAGTATTCAATTTAACTCAATTCAATTTAGGAAAAGGCTGGCAAACTAACTGTCAATGTTTGGCAGGCGAATCTATAGAAAACCTATAGCATAGACACCCTAGGGGTCAACAGCATAGCAGAAGCTGGGAATTCCAAAGTTTGCACAACAGTTTAAAGATGAGCTTTAAAAAGTGTTTGCCCAGTACCATGTTGGATTGATTATAATAAAGCTGCGGCTTTTTAAAAAATCAACAACAGGTAAATATGGATAACTCCTCAATAATGAAGAAAAATCCTTCTACCATGTTATGGCCTTACTTGTAACAATTTCTTTAAAATTGCTTTAAACAGAATGTCTTATTAAATAAGCTCAGAGGACCAACCTGACATTTATCTCCTAAATAGTATTGTCTTCCAGCATACACCAGGTAGTCTGTTTTCTGAAGTTCTACAAAAGACATAGCAAAAATGAAAACCTAACTTGGACGATATGCACACATTTCTATATTGATGCTACAGTACTGCACTTGAGAAAATGCTGTATTAGGGACTTAACACTACTCAGAATGTGTTGCAACAGCAAAAAGCCAACATGCAGAAATGGGTGTGCATCCAAGTTTGAAAATACAGGAGAATCTTACTACTTGCGGAGGTTCTGTTCCTTGCTTACTGCCGTGAGTAATGGAACCGTGAGTAATGAGTCATTATTGCTACAGGGAAAGAGGGGTTAGGTTCTGAAGTGGAGGGGAAATGGGAACACACATCCAAAAAACATCAAAGTAACTAAAAAAAAGCCCTTACTGTGGTGTGCTCAGTGGGGTCTGTTTGAGGCCTGGCATCCTCTCATGTGTCAAGGAATGCTCTGAAATGCCCCCCAACACTGTGAAAAATAGCCCCCAACGTCCATTTTTCGAAGGAAAGGAACCACAAAATGGCTCCCTGGAGACAAAACGGCAGGCACAAGTGACCTCTGCAGTCACTGCCGGCCCTCTAGGAACTGCGATACACGGGTTTTAACCCCTTCGTATCTGTGGATATTGAAAATGGGTGTCAACGAGACACCCCATGGATACACGGAACCATGCACAGCGGTTCCACGAATAATTAGCTTCTCCTGTAGTGTGAATTAACTTCTACATGTCCTTTAAAGTCTTTCAGTTCCTTCCATTTGGGGGCAAAGCTCTATCAGACAAGAAGCCTCAGGCTGAACACCCAACATCATTTTGCACAGTACCATCTATTCTGATTAACAGTAATCCTCCAAGGCCTGAGGTCTTCCCAGACCTGCAAACTCTTCAGCTGGAGAAGCAGAGGACTGAACCTGATATACGAGCTATTCTCAACTTTTTAGGAGTGAGATGAGCCATTTGGACTCCACAATCCACTCAAGACCCTGCACAGAGGTCTCGCGCAGCTTCCTCTCTCTTAGGGCATGCACAAAGATTCTGAAGTGTCCACTTAAAAATGGAAGGCATGCCTGTGAGAACAGGCATTTGCAGATGCCCATATCATAGACTCTTGCTCTAGCTTTGGCACCGTCATACTTAGGAAAGTGAAGATCTGCTGACACACAAAGGCAGCTTAACACAATACAAGTGCTGTAGAAAACACCAGTTTTAGACTAGGTGTTTCACACAAGCAGCATGTAATATATGGATGTCAATGCACATGCTCCCAAGAATCACATGCTAGCACACTGCTCTTTAAAGATGCAAGCAGCATCCAAATGTTGTGCGTTTGCTGTGGATTTCTCCTGCAGCAGCAAACTGTCAAATTGCCTTAATATGCAGAACAGCCTTTACTCACTGGCTAGCTTAAGATACCTTTTCTGCTGTCCAACCACACATCAAACTCTATGTTCCGATAGATCTCAGGGTCCAGTGCTTTTAATACTTTATAAGGAAAGGGCATCTTGGGATTTTCTGGGGGCTGCAAAGTAAAAATGCACAAATTAAGAACAAGGCCATGACTTCGTTGTCCTTTTGTCTTCACTAAAGGGTGCTGTAATTAAGCGAGCCTGTCATCTAGATCCTACGTGACATCCACTCGCAATCTCAGAGCAATGCAATTTGAAATTCCAGGAGACTGACGGCAAGAAAGTGCATAATTGCCGCATCAGAGTTTAAGAAGTTAACCAACAGCAGTTCATTTCTGGGACTCAACTGGCTCAATGGGAGACAAGCCAGATTATTTCAGGACAAATGCCAACCCATTAAACACTTAGATCAAATCAAGTAAGGCTGTCTCAGCCTAGACATTCCAATTATTCTCATCTGGATAGAAAGCACACACAAGAAGAGTGGCAAATGCAAGCCACCCAAATGTGATTTATATTTAAGACAAATGGGGCGGGGGGACAGCAGAGAAGCTCACCTCCCTTTTTACTCTTAACATTTATTTGATGGGGTTTTTAAAATGAAATTAAAGTTGGGGGGGCAACATGCGCAATGCAGGAGTCTGGGTTGGAAGAACAGGATAAACTTAAGCAGAGAAATACATTTGGATGCCACAATCTTACCCAACTCATTAAAAGTGCTGCAATGGTCTGAGAATGGTACTCTGCAGACAGCTTTCAGACAAACATGGATTTTAAGAGACATATGTTATTTTTGCAGGCTCCTAGTTTCTCCACCCACAAAGCAGAATTCAGAATGAGAGATTCCTGTGCAATTTTAACCACAGGAACATAAACAGGAAGTGTTCCAAAATGGACTGGGGCGGAGGGAGAAGAGGAGGGAGATGGCATGCAATCTCTGCTGTTTCCCACTGAAGGGATGCTCAGCAGGGTGTGATCCCTTTATCGTAAGCTGTCGAACCTTTGCCTCATCAGTGCCTTGCTTGCATTTTTCCTCTGGTGGGTTGGCAGACTCATAGCTTTCCCAATCGTCCACCCTAAACGAACACACACAGGATTTAAAATGCTGCAATCTACTGTCACTGTCCAGTGCTGAAAAACAAGAAGTTTGAGTTTTGCCATACTTAAGAGAAGGACTAGGGTGCCATCAAGCGGTGAAGTCATTTACCTCTGGAAAAGCATCTCTCACAAAGTCACAAAGAACCACCTTGCATTTAGGACCCTGAAAAGTACTCAGAAACAATGGAGCATCTTTGAAATTCCTATTTGAAAGTGTTACCCCTCTCCCCTCTTGTATGAATTTTATACGCCAGGGGTTCTCAAATGTCAGTGCCCAGGTGTTGGGCTACAACTCTCATCATCCCCTGCCATGGTAGATGATGGGAGTTGTAGTCCAATAGCAGGGGCCCCAACTTTGAGAGCTCCTGGTATACACTAAATATGGCCAGGCATTGCTTTTTAAAAAGCCACCATCAGCCCCACAGTAATAAGCACTTGCAAGATAAGATCATCTTGCAGAAACTTCACATTGGAACACACCATACGTCAGGGCAGGGTTTCACCAAAGACTGACTCCCTCCCACCCACCCCACTTGAAATACAATCAATTTGTGCTGGTTTTCAGAGAGTACCTCTTTTCTGGTGAATTTCTGGATGATCTCTCAGGAATGCAATCAAAACTGGCATCTTCACTCCCAACAGACGTACTGTTCCTGTTTTTCTTGGCCCCGCTTCGGAACATCTCAACGGCAGTCCTCAATTCCTCCTCGTCAACATGGAAGACATTTCTGTACAGAAGCTCATATAACACAGCTGGAAAAACAAAGCACACCACTTGAGAAAGGTTTACAACCTGGTGCAAATTTCCAAAAACATGGCTCTCAAGACCTAAGATAAAAACTTCTCTAACATGCTAAATTTTATACTGTCAATGACAAAAGGAAACAGAAGGAATTAAAACAGCTGGGAGGGAGAAGTCAGGGTAAATGGGGGAATGGTTTGTTTACCTTGGCAAATTGCAGCGTTTGTCTGAAATTGTTTGGTGTACACAGAATCATAATGGCCATTACTGGAGACACACAGCAGAATCTGAAAGAGAAGTTCTTGCTCCTAAAATGTGCCCACAATCCCAAAAACCACACAGAGAAAGAGTCATGAACAGATGGTTTTGTTTAACAGCAACTGTGAAAAACCTACAGTTTGGCTGTCCTTGAGATTACAGATAACTATTGTCAGGTTTGTTCCAGAAACTATATTGTATGTTCTTATTGTATGTGATAATTTTAACATGCAAGACTGCAGAAAGTGTACACAACGTTCACTCCGTGAACATACACCAATGGTGTTCTCAGAAGTTTTAGTCAGTTTCAGAGACTGCAAGGCAATGCTCTCAGGTATATAATGGGACTCAAAGCTGTTTGGGGCTTTATAGGCCAGAACCAAGTGTTCCAGGAAGATGATAATGCCTATGCAGATACCGGCATCCTCAAGTAGCAGGTTCTTGATATCCCACCCACTTTTCAGAAGGCGAGATGGCCCCTTCTATAGTATTTGATGCCTCTAGATATTCGTCACTGCTGAAAGCTATTAGTGTGAGAATCAGCATGAAGCCAGTCATCTGTAAAAAAAAACAACCTGCTATTTTGTGCTGGACAGAAGCAACTGACCCTCAATTTTCTTTTTCCACAAACAGTGGTTTTGCTCATTATAAGGACAAATCTGCCCATGTGCACAATGTTATGGGAGTATATCTCCACTTCTGTTCTGCAACAGGCAAGGCAAGCTGCACATTCTTTTTCATGGCACAAGTATACAATGGATGAAAATACATATCCAGGGGCTTTTATGCACAGCAGGTAAAGCTCTCGGGGGACTTTTACACACATGGCTTTTAGCTCTCATCTCCCTCCAGAATGGAGGGTGAGAGTCCACATATCAGCTGGATTTACCCCGAAGTCCCTGGGAGCTATTAGGGACCAGTATATATCTGGGGTAAAAAAAAAATCCTCTATTTGCAGTAGCTTTTTTTTTTTTTTAAACACGCTTTCCGGTATGCCCTGCTGCTTCTCCCACAATGTGCAGAGGGGCCATTGCCAGTAATTCGGCTGTTTTCAAAACTCGCACTTTCACAAGGCTAAATGAAGGGGAGTTTGACAGTTGGGTGTGGTCTGTTTTAAGTTATTTGCAATTGCGAGCGCTGGGGGCAGGGGAGAGGGGTTGTGGCAGATTGGCGAAATTTTGTGGAGGGAGTACAGGAGGGGAGGGAAAAATTCTACATGAGCCTTGGCTTTGTCTTTTGAAGCCTGGTCACCATAGGAACATAGGCTTTACATATGCAGATGTTGTTGGAGGATGCCTGGAACTTAACAATGGAGACTACAAGTTCAATGTAACCTGAGCCCTGTGTGTCTGAGCTGATTCCAGGAGGCTACATTTTTCTCTATCACAGAGAGAAAGCAATGATTTCTACTTTAAACTTCCATGGCCTCTTAAATGGTCTGGGATGGGGTGCGGGACATGAGGTGATGAAGGCAGTCACAAAGGCAAGTTCATTATAAAAATAAGCAGAGATCTGGGTCAGATTCAGCAGGGTTGGGTTAAGCATTCTGTTTGATCCAGCTGCTTGGCAACTTGTCTCGCTGGCCTTCCGCTGTCAGCAATCTGGCCACTTGGAAGGGAAGTCCAGGAAGATAGTCCACAATACAAACTGGGCTGCAGAAACAAAACATGGCTCGGAATAGTTCTCTATATCAGGCTTGGGCTGAAAGCCTTTGCTGTGGAGTCAGTGGGGGTTGCCTGCACAGCTCATCTTCTAGTCTGTCCGTCGCTGTCTCTGCTGCCTCAGACTGCTGTGCCTGCTCTGAAACATCAGCCGGACCTTCCTCAGCTGTCTCTTGGAAACTGACAACCGGGCTCTGCCCCTCAGGCACCCCCGCATCGGCTGAAAGGCTGTCAGATTCCCCTTCCTCCTCGCTATCTGAGATCGAGGGCGTGACATCCGCAACTAGCTGTCAAACTAAAAAACCCCACCCCCCAAAAGGTCTCTCACCGCCTCCGCTGGGATGTGATTGGTTGGAGAAAATCCCTGGAGCAAGCTGTGGAGACACACACAGGAAAAAGATCCACAGGCAATGCTGACAAGAACTGACCCTGTGTGAAGGCCCATCTAATCGCCTGAATTAAACAGCTGCAAACCTACTCCAAAGCAGATTTGTTCTTTGGATACCCAAAAGCATGAAGCCATGTCTGAATCAGGGTAAGTGTTGAGCGAAGCCACTTCGAATTACATTCGCGGCATGAGGGAAGCAGCCCCTCCCCTCCCCTCTTGGGTTTTCTTTTGGTGCAGGTTCACATTACATGCCTCCGTGTTTTCCTTCTAGCCAATGGGGAGGGAGAGAGAGTGCTCTTTGAGTAGGAACACAATGTTGCCTTCAAAACCCCATGTCCTAGACTGGTAGCATTTGTATGCACTAAGAGATTTCTTCCCTTTTTTCCAACACATGCATGGTGTTTTAACCAATGAAAACCTCAAGCAAGCAGATTAATATTGTTCAAAAAAAGTCAACTTGAGCAAACAGAGAGAGGTTTTACTTTTGTAACTAGAACTTAAGGAGTTTGCTTCCTGCAGCTAGGCAAGCCAGCTCGATTTGCATTTCTAAAGGGCTATATCTGCATTCCCAAAGAGTTTTTCCCTCTTATCATGTTAATGATTCTCCCTATTTGCTCCTGCGTTTGCAGAAAAACTAGCTTAAAACCAGCATTTAAAAAACCCAGAAATATATCAAGATAAGCTTGAATTTGGAAGACAAAGACCGATTTGTGTGTGGAATGCTTCCAGGGATCTCAAATGGATTTTGGGTTAAGTTTGGCCGGTGTGTGAATGCACACTCTTTCTTCCGGAAGAGATTCGCAGTAACAGCCCTGTGTGGGAATGCTCTAGGAGAACCAAATGTGGGTTAGAATGAGATCTAAACCTTACAACAAAATTAGGAAGTCATGAGTTCCTACTTTAGCTGCAGTCATCCCCATAATGCACCACAGAAATTGGTACAAACCAAATGGAGGGCGGTCAAGTGATTAAAGAAACCTTAATTGATGAATCAAATTAGTTTTAATCAATTAAGCCTGCATACATTTGAAAAAATAAGAATTCTGCAGAAGCACAGTTCCTTTCATTTTTATGCAGTGCCTGTATATTTTATCTTATTAGAAGAGGGCTGCCTCTCCTGAGACAATACAGAAAGACGCATTCCCTGTAAACAATAGTTAAATGTAACATGCAAATCTTACACTAATGTGGAGCTGACATTAAGTTTCCACCACAGGCCCGCTGTCAGCAAGACTGAAGCTCTAACACATTTGCAGAAAACAGCAGACCAATAAATTTAGCACGGATAAGCTAAAAAAACAGGGAGCATCCTTATCAACAAAAAGCAAACTCAACATAGGCTGCTTGAGAGAGAGAGAGATCTGTCTGCTAGCTTAACCCCATTCACTTGCATGAATCTTCTGCTTATAGACAGGTTTGAGGGCACTGGCTGTTTAATTCCTACAGTTAACAGTTGTGAAATAAACATTCTATTTGGCAGTGCGATTGTGGCTGTGAAGCATTCTTCTCCCTGAAATTAATTTTAAGTATACTACATCCAGAGGACTATGGTTGCCAAGCTTTCAGGGAGACCCACCAACAGAGTTAAGTGGTTCATTAAGATCTGCCAGAAAGGGTCAGTTTACTTAATCATTTTTTTAAAAGGAAATCTCACCGCGAAGCAAAAACCCTGCCGTGTTTCTGCAGTGCCTTGCTTCTGCCATGTGCCTGCACACAGCGAAATGAATACAGCCAGAGAAAAGGCATTCTATTCTGCAACAGAGAACTATTTTGCATCCCATGGTGACCCATCAGTTTCACCAGTTGCAGTGATACAAAGAGATGGCGAATATATGCATTGGATCTATGTAAGTTGGGATAGAGAGCAGAGTTCCCTCTAATTTTTATCATCGGTGAGCAGAAAGAGTTTTGTTCTGGGTGGCAGTATCAAGTGCACATAATACACTCTCTCTCTCTCTCTCTCTCTCTCTCTCACACACACACACACACACACACACACACTTAGTGTGCCATGCTATGCAGGGGTTAGTGCACGTGTGTGCCTTAGATGGAACAGTGATAGAGGAGGAGGAGAGCTGGCCTTGAGGTAGTGAGCATGCATTGTCCCCAAGGACCGGCCTTGGTTTGTTATTTGGAGGGGAAACTGCATGTGAGAACAATACGGTATTTCTCTTAGGGGCCAGGGCCATAGCTCAGTGGAAGAGCATCGGCCTGCTTGCATGTAGAAAGTCCCAGGTTCACTCCCTGGCATCTCCAGAGAGGGCTGGGAGAGACTCCTGCCTTAAACCTTGGAGAGCTGCTGCCAGTCAGTGTAGACAATACTGAGCTAGATGGACCAAGGGTCTGACTCAGTATAAGGCAGCTTCTTATGCTCCTATTATGTCTTATTCAGTCATGTCCAAAGCATGGATGTCAGGTGGGCAAAGCAAGCACAATCTACCTCCACTTCCACCACATGATGTCTCTACCAAGTTAGAAAACCAAGATGAACAAAACTCAAAAGGTGCACATAAATCAGCTAATTTAAGAGCTGTTCCATCTCTAAATGTTTTGAAAAAGACCCTTAAGCCACATCTGTTTTCTCAGGCTTTTAACTAAAACTATTTTAAATGGTTTAACTGTTTTTATTCTGTGAAAATTTTAAAATTGTTTTTATTCTGTTTTGTATTTGTTGTACAGGAGGACCTCGACATTTGTGGGGTTCCATTCTCAGCTAACAACTGTGGATAGCAAAACTGTGAATTGCAGCACTGGGACAATGGAAATCCGGGGGTCTGAAGGGCAAGAAAATGGCCAAAAAAAAAAAAAAAAAACCACGGGAAAAGGACAAATAAAGTGCCCTACCATGCTCCATAGGTCCCAAGCATTCCAGCAGTGCCCCGCCCCCCCGAAAGTCTCCACCATTTTTTGGTGGGAAATCACAGTTATAAGCATTTTTTCCTGGAAAACGAGCCACAAAATGGCATCTGGAAATGAACTCTGAGGTCATTTCCAGCCACCCCCAATCTGTAGATTTAACCGCTTTTTTCTTGCATCTACTGACGTTGGGTGCCTATCACCTGACCACGAATAGGCAAAACCGCAGATGCCGGATCCGTGAGTAACAAGATCCTCCTTTACTGCGGATTAGGTACACGGCCTAGAGACACATATATCAGGCGGTATATAAATATGATGAACATATACATAAATAATTAAGGCCCAAGGTGCTTCAAATCATATGATTCTTCCCTAGTGGCAACAAAGCCAGATTTTTTCAGAAGAACTCCTTAAGGCAGGAGTTCCCAAGCTGGGCTCCCAAGATGTTGCTGGACTACAATTCCCATCACCTCAGTTACAAAAGCCCAACAATTTCTTGTTCCACACTACTCAACACTGACTGCAGTCTTTTGGCCCAGCAGCTTCCCATTAATAATCTGTTCATAGAACACAGTCACAAGAATAGAATACACAAGTATATCCACTCAGACTATTCTCTTGTCATTACTTCCTTACCTTATCCTCAAAGCCATTGTCTGTAGCATAAGACGGTGGCTTGCCAGGGTGTCGATAGAGAATGAAGTCTTGGCTAGGTAGAATTAAACAAGAGACATTAAAATTGACACATACGAAAACTCAGCTCCCTTGAGAAGACCATAATGCTGGCGAAAGGAAAGAGAAGGAGAGGACGACCAGCAGCAAGGTGGGTGGACTCGATTAAGACAGCAATGGATGCACCACTGAGAGACCTTCAAGGCCAAGTGGAAGACAGATCATCCGGGAGAGAATCTATGTGGTCGCTAAGAGTCGACACCAACTTGATGGCATTTAATCAATCAATCATGCTCCTTGGAAATGTCTACTAGGGCACAACTACACATTTACACGACACCAAATTGCAGCCTAAAACTTGAAAAATGAACAGGATGTGATGTCAGAGTGGGGAGAACTATGATGTGTGTGGTGGGAGAGACAGTTCAAGGGGAAATTAGAAGTTTTTGACACAACCACCCAAAGAAGTTAACCACATCATCATAGTCGAATGAGAAACTGTTTTAGTATCTCGGTAATTCTAAAGTGAGCCCCAAATCCCACCGTCTTTCGTTTATACAGAAAGAGCTCTTTAAAAATTTCAAAGACAATCTTTGTATCAATTTCTATCAACTTGAAGAGACATCACTACAGTAGTTGGTAGAATGCATCAGTCAGTGTGTTACAGTGGCCAGGATTGCAAGGACTGGGGATTAACATATTTAAATTCCCACTTGAACACGACGACAACTCTAGACTAGTAGCGAACCCTACCATTGTGAGAGTGGAGCCACATAATGGCACAGCGGGGAAGCAACCTGCCTAGAGAGCAGGAGGCTGTTGGTTTGATTCCCCGCTGGGGTGTTTCCCAGAATATGGGAAAGTCCTATATTGGGCAGCAGCGATATAGGAAGGTGCTGAAAGGTATCATCTCATACTGCACGGGAGAAGGCAATGGTAAACCACTCCTGTATTCTACCAAGAAAACCACAGGGCTCTGTGGTCGCCAGGAGTCTTTTTCTGTGAGGGTAAAATGTGGGAAATCTCACACTCATGCACACCATTGAGGACACAAATGTGACTGATAATTTCTACCCAAACAAAATTATGCAAGGAGAGAGTGAATAAATGCAATGTGTGGGGTCGGAGGGGGGCGGGCGGGAGGACACACAGAAATGTTGATTAATCCAGAGAGTTATGATTTTAAAGCCATATTCACTTATCTCTTGAAAAAAAAATTTTTTGGTAAGGTTTGAAGATGGTGAAAAGCATTTTGTTCTCTGCAGTATTGGGGTAATGTTCCATTTTGTTCCGAGGTGATAACTTTCCAGCCACCAAGCAGCAAGCACAGGCAGTCAACTCAAAGCGTCAGCTGAAATTACACTGTACTTCAAATTGCATTTTAAGGATTACACACAGCAAGGAGTGCTTCCATTTCCTCAGGCTTGTGTTTAATTAAGGATGAAAGCAGACCACACTAACTGTAGGCTGTTAAATAATAAGTCCTCCCACACACACTGGTATGGCATTTCTAAGGGCAAAACTACACGTGGCACTCAAATCACATGGATTTCTTCTCCAACTTTCTTTTCTTTTTACACAAATACAATTCAAATCAAATCTTTATTGTTACAGTCATTCGACTAGCAAAACACAAAGTACAAAATCTTTAAATAAAAGCAAACATGGTCAAATAAGTAATAAACTGTTAAAACATAAAACAGAGCCATAACGCCTGAGTTCATCCATTACATAAAACAGAGGGTGCCATGCATCATAATAATCTAAAATTTAATTCTATCCAACCCCATATCTCGCTTCTCAACATTTCTTATCCTAGTCTTGTTAGCCCGAAAACAAAACTTTGCCACATTATAAGATACTACATCCCAATGGTCTGTTAAAAGTAATTCCAAATAGAACTGCTCAGAACAACTGGGGTATGCTGTTAAAAAAAGGACTTATCTCTCACACAAAGTTCAATAAAACTGACAATTCAAGATAACATGGGCTGTTGACTCAACTTCCTCAGAACCACAAGGGCAGACAGGCTCCTTGTAGGGCATCTTACAGTATCTCCCCTCCCAGACAGCTGTTTCTAAGGCATTACACCAGGCCAGCGTCAGAGCCCTATGGAAACTAGGTACTAATATTTTATTAAGGTATCTTGCTGGGCCAGACAGTGATGTATGATTGCTTAAATAAGTGTCAACCCCTATCTGGCTCCTGTCCTTCTGTTTCTCCATATCCATAATGAGTTGATGCAGCACAAATACAATTATGGATGCTGCAATCCCAAGAAGAACCCCAAGCCAACAAAAGAGGCTTCTCAACCCTTCTCCTTCCATTAGTTTTAATACCCATCTTTCTGATGCGTGGAAATGGTTGGGAAACCTGTCCACCTCACTTTCGTCTTCCATTGCAGCTGCATGTGAAAAAAAAACATGCAACTGAGCCTCACATTTCACTTGACTTAGTTCATAGGAGCCTTGCTGGATCAAAAGTTCATAGGAGCCTTGCTGGATCAAACTTAAGGCCAATCTGGTCCAGCACCCTGTTTCACACAGGGGCCCACTGGACACTTTGGGAAGCCACACAACCAGGACATCCCTCTCCTGCCTCTGTTCCTGTGCAACTGGAATTGGGAGGCATCCTGTCTCATAGAAGTAGCTTATAGTCATCAATTCTAGTAGGCACTGATAGACTTGTCATCCATGAATTTGTCTTAAGAGGCCCTGCTGGAAGTCATCCAAAATGGCGGCCATTCCAGTTTAACCTTGGTTGGAAGCAAGGTTAGAATTAAGTCAAGACCACTTCTGATCCATACTATGAGCATCCAACATAAGATGGAAAGCACTGCCTTTGTGATTACTTTGCACCAAGTATACATAGGAGCTATTAGAATGTTTAAAAGTTTCTACTACATCATAGGAGTCTGCTAATAAAACTGCTAATATTATAATGCCCTTATTAGAGTAACTGGCCCTATCCACCCCCAGCACAGTACTTCCAGTGACTGTAGCTGGGGTCTATCTTATGTTTCTTTTTAGAATGTGAGCCCCTTGGGGACAGGGTTCCATCTTATTCCATCTTATTTGTTATTTCTCTGTGTAAACTGCCCTGAGCCATTTTTGGAAGGGCGGTATAGAAATTGAATTATTATTATTATTATTATTATTATTAATAATAATAATAATAATACAAAACTATGGTGTGGCCACACCTGGAGTACTGCATACAATTCTGGTCACATCTTAAAAAAAGACATTGTAGAACTGGAAAAGGTGCAAAAGAGGACATCCAAGATGATCAGGGGCCTAAAGAACCTTTCTTATGAGGCAAGGCAACAACACCTGGGGCTATTTAGTTTAGAAAAAAGACAACTGCGGGGAGACATGATAGAGGTATATAGAATCATGCATGGTGTGGAGAAAGTGGATGGAAATTCTTCTCCCTCTCACATAACACTAAAACCAAGGGTCATCCCATGAAATGGATTGCCAGGAAATTTAGGACCAGCAAACAGAGGTACTTTTTCACACAATGCATAATCAGCTTGTGGAATTCTCTGCCACAAGATGTGGTGACATCTAACAACCTGGATGGCTTTAAGAGGGGCTTGGATAACTTCATGGAGGAGAGGTCTATCAAGGGCTACTAGCCGGACGACTATAGGCCACCTCCAGCCTCAGAGGCAGGATGCCTCTGAGTAACAGCAGGAGGGAGGGCCTGCCCTCAACTCCTGCCTGTAGGCTTCCAGTGGCATCTGGTGGGCCATGGTCTGAAACAGGAGGCTGGACTAGATGGGCCTCCTTGGGCCTGATCCAGCAGGGCTGCTCTTATGTTCTTAATTCCACTGAAAGTACTGCTACCGAAAGAGCAGGTCACTTATGCCCTTACGCTCAGTGTTCCTGCAATAAGACTGGACAGAACTTTGCTCTTCCAGAGGGATCTCCAGAACGGATGAAGCTTTAATAGCAAGCTTGCACGGCTTAGTGCTGTGCCCAGAACTCTGTGCGGGAGACTGCGCAAGGGATCCCTACAAATGAGAGAGTGTGTGGGAGCCACATCAGACCCCATGAAGTGCACTACCACCCAATTCATGTTGATTGGCACGGCCTCAAAAAGCAAAAAAGCACAGCCAGAACTACTACAGCTAGGTTTCAAATGCTGCTAGAAACCAAGGCGTACTGTTCAGAACATCTAAAACTATGGAGGGCAATGTAGATACTTTCAAAAGCCGAATGACTCGTGATAAACAGAAATCAGTGAAGGAAACAACTGTCTTCCAGGCCAGTCACCCAAGGCTGCCCCAAGGGACAAACAGTTTCATGAGTTGCCATTCCCAGCATGGAAAGAAACCCTGTAATGCGGGGCGAGCTGTAATCACCCTGTAATCACAGGGCGAGCTGCTCACAGGAGCAGATGTTTTACAGGGCAGGCCAGAGGTCATGTGAGTACAATGGGCATTCTGTCCGGCTACACCAAACAGTGCCATGAACAATGATGTGCTCCTCACTCTGGACTCCCTAATCCAGATCTTTATATAGCCACGCTTTCTCAAAGAACCTCCAAGACCTGAAATAACCTGAAGAATGCCACTTCCCCCAGCATATGAAGTGGGTTCTGCACAGGACTGGGATTGTGCCCAGTCCTGAGAAAAGCTGGACATGTGGGTGGCCATCCGTCACCCAGTGAAGTAAAGTAAGCAAAACTTTATGTCGGTCGTAGACCAGCAATCCAACATAAAACAGATAAGAAAATAATAGTAATAATAATAAGATAATCATATAAAATCAGACTACATTTATACGCATTTGACATATTATATAACAATATTTGGCCACAATATGAATAACATCCGAATTAAGATTAGTGCGCAAATAGTTTAAATAAAATCATCTCCACGACCCGGAAAATTAATCAAAAGTGGGGCAATTAGTTGGCGTCTTATGTCTCTATAAGTATCATCTGAACTTTCCCCTAAAAATCAAAACATCCCAAGTGTTGACATTAGAAAATGGAATACTTACTTATAGATCAATGAGAAGGCACTGATTTCTAGTTGTCCAGCACTTTCCTGTTTATATAGAAAAGAAGTTAACCAACTGCTCTGTAATCAAAGGTCAAAGAGCTTTGCATTGAATATTCTCCCAATATAGGTCCTGATCTAATTACAGAATGGATCAGTTATAAGGAAATCAGATGATGCTTCTTCTTGGTCAATTTCCCCCACTCTGAAACAGCCCCAATGCACCTCTAGTCCCCAAAAGGTGCAATGCTCTCAATAGCACTCCCAGAAGGAGCTCATTTGACAACAGCACCCCCTTTGGGAGAGAAATCCTCCTACAATGGGAACTGAGGAAGAGAATGGCTTTTAACATGCAGACACAGCCATCTACTTCCTCATAACAAAAGCCTTAATATTCCTGCAAAAAAGCTACAAGGATGCCAGTTAACCAAGATCACTTCCCCCAACACATTTGCCTCATCCAAAGTATACATTTTAAAATTACTGCTATGATTTATTTGTATTTTCAAACACAAATTCTAGAATACCCAACCAACTGTAGAAGGATCAACTGTGGAAGGACTCAAGAAGTTACCAGTTGCAAGGCACAAACCAGTGATTGGCGGTTACTATTCTGACCTGCTTTTGTTTCTTCCAACTAGCCTCTGTTAAGAGGCACAGAGCTAAAGCTTTGCTAGAGATGCAAAATCAGGGGCTGGACTATATTCTTTTCACCTCAGTACAGCTCTCAAAACATGGAGCAGCCTTACCTTGGGGTCTCCAAGCCTTTCCAAGTATTTTTCAAATGACCCTTCAACATACTAAAAAAAGGAAAAGGAAAAAATGATTTAACTTATAGTTTATCTTTACAAAACACACTTAATTAAGGGTTAGCTTCTGCACCTGGATCAAGAGATGATCTGGATCAAGAGATGATCTTGACACCAGAGACCTAAGTGCATGAGCTAGAGTGATTCCATTTTGTATGCCTAGGCTCCATTTCTGCTCTTTGCAATGAGTTGTTGTACCCCCTAGTCTGTGTACATGCATTTTCCTGAGCAGCCAGCCTAAGTGAGGCACTGAGTGCTTGTCAAAAGGATGAGAAGATACAGACCCTTGAATGAGTAACCACCTCTAGTCCTAGCAGGGATGTGGATTCCATTAAGAATGTGTGTATTGTAATGCAATCGTGTGCTGAGAATGATTAACCTGAAGCGCAGCCAAGGCTTGCTTTGATAACTTGATTCTCCAGCGCCTATTGCCTGTGCAGACAATAAACTTTTGATCAGATCTCCACCCTTGGCGTGTTATTGGCCACTGCATGCCAGGCAAGGAGCCTGGCTTTTGGGGTAACAATCTGGATCAACAGTGGCTAAGATATGTGCATTCAAACATGCATGTATCTATGTCTTCATATAAACAAGTGCCCAGGTCCTAAGAGTACAAATCTAAGCGTTTTGCATCATCTTATACAAAAATACTTACAGACTCAAAGTTAGTCTGGTTTTTCCTCAGGAATGAAACACAAGCTTTTCTGACTGACATATGATGAATCTGGCAAGCATATACCTAAAAAAAAATTGCAAACATTCCTTATAAACAGGATCTTTAAGGCAACAGCCAAACTGACTAGGCAGTAAGACTCATTAGGCTGGGTTGTGTTAGTTTGCAGTCAGATCCTGTGCATGTTTTAAAATTTTAATATTTAGCGTTTTTATCTATATTTTAAATTCTCTTAGTTGCAGAGTGGATTTGATTTAAATCAAACTAATTTAATTCACGATTTAAATCACGATTTAAATCACTAGTCAGTAAGGCTTGATTTAAATCATAGTTTTCTACATAAAGACTAATTCTTGCTGGTATAACTTTAATATGCAAGTAGATGAAGATTTTTAGAATAACAACTTTTCATATTAGTTTTTTTATCCCCAGTTTAATAGGTTAATCATTCATATTTGGACAACGTTTCTGTTGTACTTAGGAAGGAGAAAAATAATCATTACCTTAATAATAACAATTTAAATAGATTTATTCAACTGAAACAATAACATTACAGCATATGTTATTTGTTTAAACAAACATCCATGTTTGTTAACTAATTTGGCTAAATAAAATATACATATTTTAAGAAACTTAGACTGTCAGCCCAGCCTACACATGAAAAACTTAAATACTGTCCTCTGTAGCTCACTCGTCATCTTCATCTTCTTCTTTGTTCATAATCTGGAAAAGAAAAACAAGCTTTCCTGCTTTATCGGGTCCCAAACGATTTCTCAATTTAGAATGAATGAGTCCAAAGGAAGAGAATATTCTTTCAACGCCTGCAGAAGAAGCTACTGCTGTTAAAAGTGAAATCATTACTTGAACAGTCTCTAAATCCAAGTGCTTAAGTGACTTCCACCAGTTCACTGGTGTGACTTTCTTTAAAATATCTTCAGCAAGCATATATTTCTTGAATGGTTCCCCCTTAGCTTTGAAGTTTATTATAGTTGGCATTACAGATGGATGATTGCTGGATACCCATGTCATAGCTAACTCCTCTTCCTCAGCACTTAAGTCCAAAAAATGAGCTGGAGACAGTACTTGTCCTATTCGTTTTTTTAATGCTTGTAATTTAATTCTGTCCATGTGTAGTTCTGTTTTTAAGTGTTCACTCAGTTCCTTCCAAATTTCAACAGCATCAGCAATAAAACAGCTATTTTTCTGTATTTTGTTTAAAGATTCAGAGATGGGTTTCAGGATGCTCAGCATATGTTCAACATTTCTCTTAAGCCCAATGTTGAGGATTTTGGCCGTGACAGTGCCATCTATTTTATCTCGATTTTGTTCACAAACTGTCATCAGAATAGGCCAGTTCTTGATATACTGCTCAAAACAGTCCACCACAGAGTTCCATCCAACATCTTGTGGGAGCGTTAGCTTGGTTCCACCCATCCTTTTCAGAGCTGCTGCAGCAAAGTGATTGTTACGGAAGTATTTAGCAATTTCAACAACATTAGTCTTTATTTCTGGAACACTTAAGTCTTTGGCTAAGAGGTGCAGCAAATCAGCACTGCAACCATATGTTATTAGCTTTGTATTCCCTTCCTGCTCTTCTAAATTTCTTCTCATCTTGGATACATTTGCAGCATTGTCTGTGACCAAACTGCGTACTAGACATTTGAATTTTTGTTCACATGTTATTATAGCTTTTACTGCCACTTCTTGTAAGTATTCTGCTGTGTGTGCATTTCCTGACGTATCAATTGTTTGTGCAAGGAAGACTTTCCCTTCTTCTGTTGTTATACAAGCACATACAATAGGATCATTGTGGACATTACTCCACCCATCAATACTTAGGTTAACAATTCTACCCTCCAGAGCTGTTGCACATTGCTCCATTTCTCTGTCATACACTTTATCCAGCAGTTTCCCTGCAACATCTGCTCTGCTGGGTGGACTGTATCCTGGTCTCAGTGACTGAACCATATTAATGAAATGTGGGTTCTCAGTCAGACGGAAAGAAGAGTTCGTTGCATAAACAAACTGGGCAATTTTTTCATCAATTAACTCTTTTTCTAATCTGCTAGTTTTTATCACAAACTTATCTATGGTGGTTCCAGGAAGGAAGGATTTTTTCTTTCTTTTAGGTGATAGTGATATGTGGCTGTGGGTGTCTGATGATGATGCTAATGAAGCACTATCCTGGATGGATAACTCTGAAACTGTAGAACAGGAGGATGGTGATCTTGAAGGTGGATAGTTTCCAGAATCCATGAATTCCCCTAAACAAAAAAGTCAATGCTGTTATTTTATTGTTTATACAATTTCTGCTTATTGTACACAGCACTGCCGCAAAAGGAATATTTGCTTTTCTTCATAACTGTACCAAATGACAGTAACATGCAGTAATAATAAGAAATATAATTTTGCTCAAACATGACAGTTCAAGGCAGTCTTTAGAAATATTATATGATTCAATAAAAATGTTTACCAACCTGAAGATCCTGCCTGTTCAAATGTGTTTCTTTGGTCATCTTCATCACAGCACTTCTCATGATGTTGCCTCATTCGGGCCACCAGGCCTTGCATTTCTTTGTTGCAGTGTTTGCATTTTGCACGCATGCCTGCCTTACCGATAGGTAAAGGAACTTCATTAAAATATTGCCAAACTGGGTCTCTTTTACGGCCTGCTGCCATTATAGGTTTTTTCCTCCAAGGAAAGAATGTGATAAACCTCAGGTCATACACACAAAAAGATCCAAAGACTTGTCTGTCTGTGGCTATGCAGTATTGTGCTCAGAAAGTTTCACTTTCATTTTGTACTGCTTGTCTGCTTGCCCCTCCCTCCTCACACTTAGTTTCACTTTCTTCTTGTGCAGATCTATTCCACTCCAAACAATCAGAAAAATATTGTTTATATTCTATTTCACTGAACTTCTTGAAACTTAGCACTGAAGGGGTTGATTCTGTATTCATAGGTTTGTAGAACAATAGGATTAAGGTCTTTTTCTCAACTCTGTTCATGTCATAACATTTTTGCTGTGAAGAAGAGGCATGTGATCTCTGCTGAGTCAAATTCAGTTTTGAGAACTGCAGAAGTAAACCAAGCATCTGTGATAATATCTTGTAGGCAGAGAAACTGCCCAATAATCTTACAAAAACCTCTGGAAGAGCATGACATTGTGAATGGATTAATGGAATTTATTTACCAAAAAAATTAAACATATACAGCCTTATTCTACATAATTAAAAAACTAATCTTTATTTCATGATGGAATAACCTTTGGATGGTAATATATTTTCCTCAAAAAGCATTTTATTTTTAAAAATCCGATTTAAATCAAAAAAATCCGATTTAAATCAAAAAATCCAATTTTTTTATTTTTTTAAAAAAATCATTGATTTTTATCCACCCTGCTTAGTTGTGTTAATGTTTAGATTCTTCTTGTGTTTTAGATCCTAAACAACCCAGAGAATTGTATACAGGGCAGTACAGAAATGTGGCAAATAAACAAACGTTTACTGTGAAATAACACAGAAAGGTAGCAAGCATGACTTGTCCCCTTAGCTAAGCAAGGTCTGCCCTGGTTGCATTTGAATGGGAGACCACACGTGAGCACTGTAAGATATTCCGCTCAGGGGATGCTCTGGGAGCATCTAGGTTCCAAGTTCCCTCCCTGGCAACATCTCCAAGATAGGGCTGAGAGAGACTCCTGCTTGCAACCTTGGAGAAGCCGCTGCCAGTCTGTGAAGACAAAACCAAGCTAGATAGACCAATGGTCTGACTCAATATATGGCAGCTTCCTGTGTTCCTAAAGGCTATGAGGCTACTCTCAAGGTGTGCATTGGAGGATAGCATTGGTGTGCAAACCACTGTCTACAGTCCCCTCCCCTGCTTTTTTTAAAGTGCACACACTGACCAAAGAAGATACTCTCAGGACATTATCATGTGGATAAGTTGATAAATGATTATAAACGATGGACACGATCCTTTAAATCAAAGCACTTCTGAAGCCTGCTACTAAAGAAAGCGACACCAGAGGCCTAAGTGTGTGAGCTAGAGTGATTCCATTCTGTATGTCTATGATCCATTTTGCTCTTTGCAATGAGTTGTTGTACCCCTAGTCTGTATCCGTACATTTTGAGAAACACACAAATACCTTACTTGTTCTTTCTGGTCTTGAGCAGCCAGCCTACTTTAGCTACTGCACTCCAGGCAAAGAACCCGGCTTTCGGGGCAACAAAACCATGGTATTTCCCCGATTTAAAGCCATCCCAGAGCTTTAAAAAGCAAAAAGCCAAGAACTGGAGGAAGAGCCTTCACTGGAATTCCAAGCTCTTTCTACAATCCCTAAAAAAAGAGGTGTTTATGGATGCAACTAGGCACAACATGGGAAATCTCTGATCAAAGCCTCCCACTTAAAAATAAATAAATAAATAAATAAATAACAGCAGATGCTAGAGGGGATGTACAGCACTGGAGAAAGCCAGGAGATTAACGCACACACCCCACCACACACACACCAACACAGGTTCTCTGATTAAATTCACACCTTGCAGGAGAAACACACAGTTACAAATTTCTCCCCAACCACCGTTCCTATTAACTCACACACATACCCTAGGAGATGTGTGGTTATTACTGATCTCCTGAGCAGTATCCGGCTGCATGAATAAAGATTATGGTTGCAACTCTATGCACATTTATATGGGAGCAAGTCCCACTAAACTCTGTGAAAGTTACTTCTGAGTAAATGTGGATGGGTTCAGACAGCATGACTAGAATATTTAACACGAAGTAGGGTCTCCTTGAAGTCAGAGACACTTCTGAATTGTCATGTTTAGGGTGAAACCTTAACTCTAACAGTATTTCCATTGCATGGCACCAAAAGTGTATTTTGCATTTCCTGACAGCCTGCCATTCAAACGTAACACACACATTAGCATTCACTGGAGCACATAAGTGGCAGGAGAGACTCAACAGTGGCTTTTAATGTTATGCATGGAAATGCTTTTAGGAAAGTGCCCTCCACTTTCCAATCCACACCTTCTAACACACAAGTCTTCTTGAGGAGGGAAGGGGGGGTTACACTATCAGCTACCCTCCAAAACTGCTCTCAAGTCTAAGAGTGCCAATCTGGAAGGGGTGACAGATGGCCCTCCAAAGCACTAGGGTTGTGCGATGTTTTTTCCCCTGTTTTGTTTTTGGCCCGAATCTGAAACACCCCCATTTTGTTCTTTGTTCGAAATTGCAAAATCCAAATCTGAAACGTTTTGGATTTTTTAAAAATGGTACCGGGGGAAAACTAGTGGGTGGGGGTGGTAGTGCCCAATGGGTGGAAACTACCACCCAATTTTCAGAAGAATTGGGCAAAGGGCTGATCTTTGGTGAATTTTTGAAGTATAGGCTTTTTCCCACAGGGAAGAATGGAGGTTTCAGCAAAAGTATAGCTTCATGTTGGGGGGAAAGGGGTGGCCCAGAGCAGAGTAGGGTTGGTGGTAGTGCCCAGTGGGAGCAAAGAAGCTGCCAGAATTATTTCAACGGAATTGGGCAGAGGGCTGATTTTTAAAGATGTAATGGAGTCTGCACGTCTATAAAGTTCTTCCCCATAGGGAATGATGGACCTCCATAATTCCTGCCCCATAACTGCACGTGGGGGGCACCAGGGTGGCCCAGACCGAGTGGTGGTGTAGATCACATAGGTTGCCAACCACTCCCATGGGTTGCTAACCCATGGGCTGCTGGGTTCTGTTGTTTCTGAGATGTTTTGAGTTTAGATTCTCTGGTAGCATATGAGAGTGGATTCATGGTTTGCAACTGAAAATTTCATATGCTACCAGAGAATCTACACTCAGAACACCTCAGAAACAACAGAACCCAGCAACCCATGGGAGTGGTTGGCACCCTATGTGCCCTACACCCTATGTGCACTACTATGTGGCACCCTATGTGCACTACTTGCTCCTGGCCACCCCAGTGCCCCCCAGGTGGAATTATGGGTCTGCTCAAACCTCCATTATTCCCTAGGGGGAAAAAACCTTAAAGAAGCGTAAACTTCAATGATTCCTAAGAAATCAGCCCTTTGCCCTATTCCTTTGGAATCTGGGTTGGGGCAGGCACCCCTTGGGGCACTGCCACCCAACCCACTGTTTTGCCCCGAATCTGCCCCAAAGACATGTCAACTTCAGAAGTTCTTTAAAAATTAGCCCTTTTCCCAGTTCCTTTGGAATCTGGGTGGCAGCAGGCACCCATTGGGGCACTACCACCTGACCCACTCTTCTGCCCCCAAAGTCCCCTTTCTGCCCCGAATCCACCCCAAATAACATCAACATCACACATCAACAGCAGCAGAGCTTTGGAAAAAAATCAGGCAGATTTTTGAGACCAAAGGTCATGCACATCCACAGCCCCCCTGCCCGAAATGCAATTGATCTACACACAACAGTGTGAAACAACAACAGTGAAATGCACACTGCCCCACTGGCCAGTGAGGGTAAAATTTACCCTTAAATTTCCTTAAAAGCAGTAAGGAGGCAATTGCCAGCATATCAGCCCATGCTTTCGCTGGCCAATCTGTGGGCTGGAAGGGCTGGAAATTCAAACAGCTGCCAAAACTCAAAATGGAGACTGAAGGAGAAAGACTTTTTGCAATTGCAAAATGGAGTTCCAAAACAGCTGAAACAACAAAACATTTTGTAACCGAAACAGGGACATTTTGTTTTGGCTACAAAATTTTCTGTTTTGAGTATTGGGCATTCTGTTTTGGCTACAAAACAGCCAAAATGGCCTGTTTTGTGCACAAAACGTTTTGTATCCGAAACAAAACGCACATCCCTACAAAGCACCACTTCTAAACGGTTATTTATTCTGTCTTTAACACTTTCAAAGCACTTCTGTAGACCAGTAATCCACAAATTGAACTAAGAAAAGCAAAGCACTTTTAATTAATTTGGTTTGGCTACATATTCAGGATCTGGTACTTTCACACCCACTTCAGCTGGCAAAAGTCTTTAACCCCTAGATTCAAACCTCACCTCTGCTATGAGCTCCCAGAAGCTCTCAACTTTAGCCACTTTATCTGCAATCATATGGATCTATCTTACAAGGGCATAGGAACATAGAAAGCTGCCATATACCGAGTCAGACCATTGGTCCATCTAGCTCAGCGTTGTCTACACTGACTGGCAGTGGCTTCTCCAAGGGTGCAAGCAGGAATCTCTCTCAGCCCTATCTTGGAGATGCTGCCAGGGAGGGAACTTGGAACCTTCTGTTCTTCCCAGAGCGGCTCCATCCTCTAAGGGGCAACTCTTACAGTGCTCACACATCTCCCATTCAAATGCAAGCAAGGGCAGACCCTGCTTAGCAAAGGGGATAATTCATGCTACATGGGACACTGTGGATATAGAAAACCCTAAATACATGCTAACAAATGCAGGGCCCCACCAAGTGAGCAAAAACACACCTTTTAAAGCAGCAGTTCTTTTATACTGAGCGGGCAGGGGTCGGGGAGGTGAGCCACTGGTCCTGCTCAGTCAAATGTAGCACCCCTCCCACTGGCTGTTACTGGTCTTCCCATATTTCTTTTCAGAAACCTTTGGGACAGAGTACCCACAGAAGTATCTGGCACAAAGTTTGGGAAATCACGCCTGCTAACCAGACCAAGAGGCACCTTTTAAAGCAGTGACATCGCTGTTTATATTATTATTATTATTACATTTATATCCCGCTCTTCCTCCAAGGAGCCCAGAGCGGTGTACTACATACTTTGGTTTCTCCTCACAACAACCCTGTGAAGTAGGTTAGGCTGAGAGAGAAGTGACTGGCCCAGAGTCACCCAGCTAGTTTCATGGCTGAATGGGGATTTGAACTCGGGTCCTAGTCCAGCACTCTAACCACTACACCACACTGGCTCTATATTATATAATGTAGGGAAAAAACAACCAACCCTTAAAAGCACAGGAAGCTGTCTTAGACCAAGTCAGACCATTAGCCCATCTTGCTGAGTATTGCCTACACTGGCTGGCAGCATCTCTCCAAGTTTTCAGGCAGGAGTCTCCCCCAGCCCTACCAGGAGATGCTGCCAGGGACTGAACCTGGGGCCATCTGCATGCAAAGCAGATGCTCTACCACTGAGCTATGGGCCCCATCCCCTAAGGGCGGCAATATCATAGGAACATAGGAAGCTGCCATACACTGAGTCAGACCCTTGGTCCATCTAGCCGAGTATAGTCTACCCGGACTGGGAAAGGCTTCTCCAACGTAGCAGGCAGGACTCTCTCCCGGCCCTATCTGGAAATGCCAGGGAGAGAACTTGGCAGATGCTCTTCCCAGAGCGGCCCCATCCCCTATGGGAATGTCTCCCATTCATACGTAACTAGGGCTGGCCCTGCTTGGCAAAGGGGGCAAGTCAGGCTTGCTCCCACAAGACCAGCTCTCCTCCTGCATCTTATATTATCTTACAGCACTCAGGTGCCATCTCCCAGCCCAATGCAAGCCAAGGCAGACCTTGCTTAGCAAAGGGGGCCATTCATTTCCACTCCCACCAGACCAAGCCTCTAACTGGTCTCCTTTGGCTAGTGAACCACTGTGGGACAAGGAACCACCTTCTCTGTCCTTTGGCTGCAAAAACTCTTGGGAGAACCTTTTCTGGGGTGGTGGTAGGGGAGTCATTCATAGCCACCGCCCCAATCAGCGCCTCCACAGCAGCACTTCTGCCCCGCAAGGCGGACTTAGGGCAGGCCATGCTTTCCCAGCCCTTCCACCTGCCGCAGGAGGAGCAACCGTGGCCTACCTTGCAGGGCTGTTGTACACATGACCGGGCAAGCAGAGACTCTCCCACAGCCTCTGGAAGCCACACTGCCCGCTTCAGGGATCCCCCCCCCGCCCCCGCATCCACCTGAGGAGGGAGCTGCTTGCTGCTCTCAGGGGTGGCAGCTTTGTGCGCGCAAACTCGCCTGCACGCGCGCCCGCCCCGGGGGTTCGCTTGCAGCAGCTGCGGCCTCCGCCTGGGCGTTACCTGCTCGGAAATGGCCCGAAAGAGGCAGGTGGCGTCCTTGGCGGTGAGCTTGCGGTAGAGCCCCAGGCTGCCCAGGTACTCGTCCATGGTCACCTCGCTGAGGGACTTCTGGCCGAAGTACTTCTTCCAGCCCTTCTGCATGGTCGTCGTGGCCCGCTGCTGCTACTGCGCGCAGGGCGAGGCGAGAAGCGCTACAGGCGGCGCAGACGAAGCGCGCGCATGGCGCTCCCAGCGGGGCGGACAGCAGAAGCGCGAGCAGCTCGGCGGCGCCACCAAAGGGCGGGGCGCAGCGCGGCGCGGGCTCTTTGAAGGCGTGCGCGAGGCGCAGCCCAGCTGGGCGCAATCAGGCGCCAGCGCACGAGGCAGGCGGCTGCGCGCGCACGCGCACGCGCCCGCCCGGCCACCCAGGCGAAGCCCCCCTCCCCCGGCCAGGGCGTCAGCTGGGCGCGCGCCTGCGCAGCCGCCTCCCGCAGCTGCAGCCTGCTCTCTTTTGTGTGCCGCCTGTCTGCAAAGCCGCGCCAGGCGGTGGGGAGCAATCGGCATCCCCCGACTCTCGCCTTCCTTTTAGAACAGCATATACTTTTGCCTCGTGCATTTCTCACCCGTCTCTTGGAGAAAGGGCTGGCGCAAAGCTGCATTCGCCTTAAAACACCCCCCCCCCAAAGAAAAAAACCCCCACATAAGACAAAATGAGCAAGAGCCGGAACGGTGGGGCAAACTTGCTTTAAGAAAAAAAATCAATTTAAAACAAAAAAGTCAATGGCAGGATACAAAGTTAGTCCGGCTGAAATCAGTGGAGCTGGACCTCCTTAGTCCCCGTGGTGCTCAGGCCTCCTGACTAACTGTCCTGGAAGGTGCCCCCATCTGTTTAGGGGATTGTGTTAATTGGAATGTTGGGGGTCATTTGTTCCTGCACTTTAAATAAAGGCTAACCACAAAGAAGCAACCACCAAACAAACCAAATCATAAAAGAGCTGAACAGAGGAACATGTTTGTTATTTGGTATGTGTGTGTCAACATTTTGAACTGCACGCCAACTTCAAGGGCCTGGAAATAAAATCCAGCTTGTTTATTTAACACATACAGTACAGTATATAAAATCTCAGGGCAGTTTACAATTTAAATGATCAGCAGCTCCAACTAAAGACTTCTATAAAGCAGATTAAAATTACTGTAACTAAAACCTAAAAAAAACCATAAACTAAAAGCCTGATGAAACCAGAGTGTTTTCAAAAGTCATTTAAAAACAGCCTAGGTTTGCTCTAGGTTGCCAACTTGGACTTAAGCTATTCCCACGAATTGTTAAATATTGTTCCTGGTATTTTTTATCATATCAAGACACTAAAATAGGCAGGCTTCCTTTCAATAGATAGTCAGAGATGGATGCCAATCTCTGGGGACTCCGGGGCAATTCTAGAGGGTTGGCAACCCTATCCACTTGGTTCAAGAAGACTCATTTCCTAGCAATTGTGTAGGATTACACACTTCCTTTCGCTGGCAACCAAGTCAGGTGGTCCTAGCTCAGCCTTGCCTACCCCAACTGGCAGTGGCTTCGCCAAGGTTGCAGGCAGGAGTCTCTCTCAGCCCTGTCTTGGAGATGCTGCCAGGGAAGGAACTTAGAACCTTCTGCATGCAAGTATGAAGATGCTCTTCCCAGAGCAGCCTCATCACCCAAGGGGAATCACTGATTAGGGATGTGCACAGAACCGGTTCAAAGGACCGGCGGTTCCGTCAGTTCGAAGGCAGCGGGGTGTGTGTGTGTCTCTCTTTAACAGCAGAGGAGGGTGCACTTATTCCTCCCGCCACGTTTCCCCCCCACCGCCATCCGTATTTTGCAGAGCCAATCAGGGCAGCAGCGTACCTCCCTGCCGCCCCGATGCCCTCGTCTTCTGGATATGACCAGAAGCCACCGACATGCCTTTGTAAAATACGGACGCCAGCCGTGGGAAAGTGGCAGGAGGAGAAAGTGGCAGGAGGAGAAAGTGGCAGGAGGAGAAAGTGACCCCCCTGCTCTTAAAGAGAGATCCCCGCTGCCTTCGAGCCTGTCTGCCGTGGTTCCATGCACATCCCTGATGGTGCTCACATATAGTCTCCCAGCCAAATGCAAACCAGGGTAGACCAACAATTAATGCTTGCTACCACAAGACCAGCTCTCCTCCACCTTGCAGCTGTGCAAAACGGTACTGCTTATTTATCTTAAATAAACTGACAGTTTCTCAGTTTAACCACTTCCAAAGCTAGTTTAACCACTTCCAAATAGGGATGTGCAAACAGGTTCGACCGTTCGGGGTCGAACCGAACCATCCCGTTCAGGGAGTTCACTGGCTTTTGGGGTTTTTTGGAGCAGGCATGGGGGCCTACAAAATGGCCACTTTAAAAAAAGTTTTTTTTATTTTTTATTTTAAAAATGTTTACATAACCCCCCAGACTGAACCTAACGGGGGGGTTCAAGGGGGTGCAGGACCAAACCGGCCCAGTCCAGTTCAGGTCTCGTCCAGTCTCGAACCGAACCAGACCAGCCGGTTCTGTACACACCCCTACTTACAAATTCAAGGACAATACAAAATAAATAATCAAAAAAACAGTTTTAGGAATAGCCCAGCAGATGAACCTTATTACGGTTATTGACCAATACATATATACAAGTTGTTCTAGTAAGAACTAATCTGCCAACTTTCCATTCACTGTCTCTACATTTGGACTAAATCTGGTGCAAATTGAGGTCCACAATTAGATCTCTTACGCCTCAAATGTTCATGTGTCCGCCGTCTTGGATCAGGGTGGATGTCATCATCACAAACTGCACCACTGAGGTGTCCCTGTGTGTCACTCACTACAACTGTACCTAATTTGGTTCAAATCAATTAGACAGTCCACAAGTTAGCCCACTTGCGCCTCAGATGTTCACACAGTCACCATTTAGAATTGGAGTGTATGACATCATCACACACCCCGCCATTTGGGCATCCCTATGTGTCCCTACAGCTGTAGCAAATTTGGTTCAGATTGGTTAGGCGGTTCACAAGGTAACCCACTTGTGCCTCAAATGCTTATGCATTCGCCATCTTGGATCGGGGTGGATGACATCATCACAAACTACGCTGCTGAGGTGTCCCTACAATTGTGCCTGATTTGGTTCATATGGGTCTAGGAGTTGCAAAGTTGATAGCGGGGGACACACGGACGGATGGACGGACACCCACACACACAAAATGCCAGGTGATCTCATAAGCCTACCAGCCAGTAGGCTAAAAACAACAGTAATATCATGCATTTTACAGCAGCAATAGATAGCAAATAACATTACTGTTTCAACTGTAATAATGCTGAAACATAGGAACATAGGCAGCTGCCATATACTGAGTCAGAGCCTTGGTCCATCTAGCTCAGTATTGTCTTCACAGACTGGCAGCACCTTTCCAAGGCTGCAGGCAGGAATCTCTCTCAGCCCTCTCTTGGAGATGCTGCCAGGGAGGGAACTGGGAACCTTCGGCTCTTCCCAGAGCAGCCACATAGATGAAAAAACAAACGTGACTTGATGAACTAGAATAGGAATGCTCAAAAACTCACCCCCAATTTTATGTGGTACATGTATCTGAACAGAAACAACACACACCAACTCTATAAAGCAAAATACATACAAATGTTGAAAAGGATCTTGCACAACATATATAGTCCTCTATGAGACTTGGGTGTGATCAGAACAGTTCTTATCTTTATAATCCAGGAAAATGAATTATAAAAGGAAAAGGAAAACAACAGTCAGTTAAGGAGTGCAGTATACAAATCAAAATAAAATAAGGAAAAAGGCCTGGGGGAAATAGAAAGGAAAAGATGTCAGACTTGGCACTAGGTAGACCTGCCTGGAGAGAAATCCAAAAAGACTCTCAACACAGATGAACATATTTTTCTTTGGAAGGTTGTGTGGGCAGATTCAGATGCCACGAGAGCTGTTCTTGTGGTAGCAAACATGAATTATCCCTTTCGCTAAGCAGGGCCCACCCTGGTTCACATTTGAATGGGAGACTACATAGGAGCTCTGAAAGGTATTCCCCTTAGGGGATGGGACCACTCTGGGAAGAGCACCTGCCTGCTTGCGTGCAGAAGGTCCCGGCTTCCCTCTTTGGCAGCATCTCCAGACAGGGTCAAAAGAGACTCCTGCCTGTAACCCTGGAGAAGCTTTTTCCTGGTAACATGTTTTCAAACTGAAATTAAAAGTTATTTTCATTGTGGTTTTAGCCTGGTCTTTTAATTTTTCAACACTATTAATTTTTTATCCTATAGTGTATCTATTTTATGAATGCTGTAAGCCACCCTGATAGCAGTGCACTGAAGGAGAGCTGGTCTTGTGGTAGCAAGCATGACTTGTTCCCTTAGCTAAGCAGGGTCTGCCCTGGTTGCATTTGAATGGGAGACTAGAAGTGTGAGCACTGCAAGATCTTCCCCTCAGGGGATGGAGCCTCTCTGGGAAGAGCAGAAGGTATCAATTTCCCTCCCTGGCAGCATCTCCAAGCTAGGGCTGAGAGAGATTCTTCCCTGCAACCTTGGAGAAGCCGCTGCCAGTCTGGGTAGACAGTATTGAGCTAGATGGAGCTATGGTTTGACTCAGTATATGGCAGCTTCCTATGTCTGTGTAGACAATACTGAGCTAGATGGACCAAGGGTCTGACTCGGTATACAGCGGCTTCCTATGTTCCTATTGCCTGCTGGGCCCAGGACAGACATAACACTACATGACCTTTCCCCCTTTCCTCCCTCGCTCACACACAAGCATCTCTCCCCCGTTCCATGTTGGATCTAACCATGGTTAGCTTTACAGCAGGATGCCTTCTGTCTTATTGTTGAATTAGGCCAAACTACAGTATGCCAACAGGGTTAGAAGAAGGTTTCCAAATGGTGTGGATACTGTTAACAAAGGTGCACTTAAGAGACAATTCCTGCATGAGAAGGAGAAGAGGGGAGTGGGGAGCCTGCTAGCTGTTCCCAACTGCCTAACCTAACCATGGTTAGGAGATTAGGCAGCATCTCATCCGCACTGATGACAAAACCATCGCATGTCAACAGCTGATCTTAGGACTGACAGAATTATCTGCAATTCAAGTCACCAAATCAGCAAAGCTGCACAGACCAGGACACAGCATGTAATACTTTTATTTATTTACCTATCATATTTTTATACCGCCTGATACGTACATCTCTAGGCAGTGTTCAAAACTGCCACTTCACTACAACCTTGGCTGCTGGAATATACTTGTGATCAATGGCACAGACAGAAGACATTTGTGGTGTGTCGTGCCAATAGCAAGAAGACCCACAGGCCTAGTTGTGCCGTGAGTCAGTGTGGACTCCTGGCGCCCACAGAGCCCTGTGGTTTTCTTTGGTAGAATACAGGAGGAGTTGACCATTGCCATCTCTAGTATGAGTTGATGAGGCCTTTCAGCATCTTCCTATAGTGCTGCTGCCCGATATAGGAGTTTCCCATAGTCTGGGAAACATACCAGCAGGGATTCGAACCAACAGCCTCCTGCTCTCTAGGCAGATTGCTTCCCCGCTGCAGAGGCCTAGTGAGGGAATGGAATTAGGCAGTATTGTATGCCCCTTCCGCCCAGTACTGCTGCTGGCTCACAGGACCAAAGAATCAGTGAAAAAAATGGGAAGCATCCAATGCAAAATCAACAAGGAAGACATGACTTGGTCTTCCTTGTTGATTTTGCATTGGATGCTTCCCATTTTTTTCACTGATTCTTTGGTCCTGTGAGCCAGCAGCAGTACTGGGCGGAAGGGGCATACAATACCTGCTTAAGATGCTGGAAACTGTATGCAAGCTTCTTCCTTCTACATCAGTAAAGAAGCTCACATACAATTTCAGCATCTTGAAGACTTGGGTCTTTCTCGTTGCTTTCACAGGACCAGAGGTAAGACTACACCAAGCTACCTGTTAAATCAGGGGGTCTCAAATTTGGATCTTGCTGGACTCCAGCTCCCATTGCAAATGAAGAGACAAAAAGTCCCACGGTGCTGAAAACCTATTTGTTTGAGCCCAGTGCGTTTCGGCCAAAGCCTTCTTCAAGAGCAAACTAGGACACATAACATGAAAAATGTTAAAATATACCATCATAAAACTCTTTAAACACAATAATATCAAAACAACCGGTTGTGAAAACTGTAACCCTTGTGCACTTACATCTTATACAATGGATTATGCATTGGATAAGATGTTATCCAATCTTATACACTGGCTTCGGTCGAAACACGTTGGGCTCAAATAAATTTTCAACACCGTGGGATTTTTGTCTCTTCATTTGCAACTGTATTTGGTGCTTGTCGTTTTCCTTCACCTAGAACTACAGCTCCCATCATCCCCAGCCACAACCGTCTTGGCTAGGGCTGCACAGTTTTGGCCCTCCTGCAGATGTTGGACTACAGCTCCCATGATCCCCGACCAGTGTTCCCTCTAACAGGGATTTCCAGATGTTGTTGACTACAACTCCCAGCATTCGCAGCTGCAACAGCCTTTGCTTGGGGATTATGGGAGTTGTGGTCGACTATATCTGGGAATCCGGGTTAGAGGGAACACTGTCCCTGACTATTGAACACTGTGGTTCAGGATGATGGGAGTTGTAGTGAAAAAGCAGCTGGAGGACCAAAGTTGAGTAGTCCTGCTCTTGGGAGTTGTATCCCAACATCTGAGTTAAATGAATGCTGCTTTCTCTTGACACTAAAAAGTACATAAGCATAATTTCATTCAGTGTTTCCATTGGTGAACAAATGGATGTCTTTTATGGACCAGAGTGGCCAACCTGAGGTTGTCTGGTATTGGACTACAACTCCCATCATCCCCTGCTGCAATTTACTGTTGCTGGGGGTGATGGGAGTTTGAGTCTAACCACAGGTGGAGAGTCTCAGATTGGCCACCCCAGACTACTGGAACTGCTTATTTCTATACTATTACTGCTTTATAGAACAGTTCTATTGCACGATTATGAAATATTTAAAGGAAGCAATTTAATTACTATATACTGTGTTGAAGGTCTACTGAAATCAAATGAAGTTGGGATTTTTTTTGCTTCTCTTACAAGGTTGATAAAAATAATAAGTTTTTGGTTTTGTTTTTTTGTTTTTTAAATGCGACTTTGCAAACACACCCACACCCAGCCACACTGAACTTATATAAACAGGATCAGTTCCAAACATGAGAGCTTTCTGTTGTAGTCCATTTATTCAAACCCCAGTCACTTTGTCCAGGAATGCAGCAAATCTTTCTGGCTGTCCAGGAGGAAAACGCTTTAGGCTCGTCAAGTCCATGGATTGAAGTGTCTGCACGAGGGTCCTACAGAAACAGAACAAGACAGAATGGGTTAGGAGTGGCATGACCAGTGACCTTCATGGGACTTGTTCAGTCCAATGGGACTTCGTGGGCACCTGTACCCCAGAGTCCAAATTCAAGCACACAGTCCAAATTCAAGCACATTTTATGGCAGAGGACCTAATCCTAAGAACTATACCATCACAGGCATCCTAGCAAAACTATGGACATGTCCACTCTAAGCTGACTTGGTCTTCTCCTTACATACTCAAGGGTTGCCAGGCCAATCCTATCAACCGGCCATCGCTTGACTATGGTCAAACATTCAACAAAGCCAAAAACGTCTAACTGTAAGAGATCTTCAACAATGGGGCGGTCTGACTCGTGTAGAGCCAAAATCTTCCTCACTAGAGGTTTCCAAACAGAAGCTGGACAGCCCCATCTGCCAGGGATGTTGTACTCCTCTTTATCTCTTTTACAAGGGGGTGGACTAGAAGACCTCCTAGGTCACTCCTACTAAACGTCTATGGTTCCACGGTGTACGTGACAGCTTACCCTGGAGACCCCTCTCAGCAGAGAGGTCCGCTTGGGCATGCAGGAATATTTCTACGGGGATCAGTACCGAGGACAGCTCCCAGTGCAGACTCCCAGGAGCAGCAGAAGCTACTGATATAAGCAGCAAAAAAATTCCTCCTTTGTGCCCCTTTTTACCCTCCCCATAGCCTCTGTGGGCTCACTCCCCACCCACCAGTGCCAGCAAAGAAAATGCTAAAGAATTGTACTCCGTCACCACCTCATAAGAAAGGCCCTGCAGGATCCAGCCAAGGCCCAGCAGGGGGAGAGCAACTGGCCCTCTTCATCCCCAGGACAGCATCCCTCCAGTGGCTGTTGCTGGTGTTTATCTTGTGTTTCTTGTTTTAGACTGTGAGCCCTATGGGGACAGGGAGCCAACTTTATTAATTTATCTATCTATCTATCTATGGCAGGCCTGCACAACAAGCGGCTCGGGGGCTGGATGAGGCCCGCGAGGCCTTTTTTCCTGGCCCCGGGGGCTATTTCCTCTTCCTCCCCCTGCTGCTTAAAAAACACCTCCTAAAAAAAAATTCCAGCCGCTGCACAGCCGAGGAGATGGCTGCGGGGGTGCGGGTGTTCTTCATTACCCTCCCCCACAGCAGCAGTGGCGCACAGTGGAAGAAACCAGAGCGACACTCGGGTCTGCCATTTGGACCAGTGTTGCTTCCCAACTGCAAGGCGCACCTGCACAGTTAAGTCTCTTAAGTCTCTCTCTCTCTCCCCCACCAAGACTACTCCATTCTCTCTCTCTCTCTCCCCCACCAAGACTGCTCCATTCTCTCTCTCTCTCTCACCCACCAAGAATGCTCCATTCTCTCTCTCTCTCACCCAACAAGACTGCTCCATTCTCTCTCTCTCTCTCTCACCCAAAAAGACTGCTCCATTCTCTCTCTCTCTCTCTCTCACCCACCAAGACTGCTTCATTCTCTCTCTCTCCCTCCCACCAAGACTGGTTCATTCTCTCTCTCTCCCTCCCACCAAGACTGCTCCATTCTCTCTCTCACCCACCAAGACTGCTCCATTATCTCTCTCTCTCTCACCCACCAAGACTGCTCCATTCTCTCTCTCTCTCACCCACCAAGACTGCTCTATTCTCTCTCTCTCTCCCTCCCACCAAGACTGCTCCACTCTCTCTCTCTCACACCCACCAAGACTGCTCCATTCTTTCTCTCTCACCCACCAAGACTGCTCCATTCTCTCTCTCTGTCACCCACCAAGACTGCTCCATTCTCTCTCTCTCTCTTACCCACCAAGACTCCTCCATTCTCTCTCACACACACCAAGACTGCTCCATTCTCTCTCTCTCACC
Source organism: Hemicordylus capensis (assembly GCF_027244095.1). Classification (NCBI taxonomy): domain Eukaryota; kingdom Metazoa; phylum Chordata; class Lepidosauria; order Squamata; family Cordylidae; genus Hemicordylus; species Hemicordylus capensis. The sequence goes on from NC_069667.1 coordinate 5,141,226, forward strand.
CACCAAGACTGCTCCATTCTCTCTCTCTCTCTCTCTCTCACCAAGACTGCTCCATTCTCTCTCTCTCTCTCTCACCCACCCACCAAGACTGCTCCATTCTCTCTCTCTCTCTCTCTCTCACCCACCAAGACTGCTCCATTCTCTCTCTCTCATCCACCAAGACTGCTCCATGCTCTCTCTCTCTCTCACCCACCAAGACTGCTCCATTCTCTCTCTCTCTCACCCACCAAGACTGCTCCATTCTCTCTCTCTCTCACCCACCAAGACTGCTCTATTCTCGCTCTCTCTCCCTCCCACCAAGACTGCTCCATTCTCTCTCCCTCTCTCTCACCCACCAAGACTGCTCCATTCTCTTTCTCTCTCTCTCTCTCTCTCACCCACCAAGACTGCTCCATTCTCTTTCTCTCTCTCTCACCCACCAAGACTGCTCCATTCTCTCTCTCACCCACCAAGACAGCACCATTCTCTCTCTCTCTCTCACCCACCAAGACTACTCCATTCTCTCTCTCTCTCTCACCTACCAAGACTGCTCCATTCTCTCTCTCTCTCTCTCTCTCTCACCCACCCACCAAGACTGCTCTATTCTCTCTCTCCCTCCCTCCCACCAAGACTGCTCCATTCTCTCACTCTCTCTCACCCACCAAGACTGCTCCATTCTCTCTCTCTCTCACCCACCAAGACTGCTCCATTCTCTCTCTCTCTCTCACCCACCAAGACTGCTCTATTCTCTCTCTCTCCCTCCCACCAAGACTGCTCCATTCTCTCTCTCTCTCTCACCCACCAAGACTCCTCCATTCTCTCTCTCTCTCTCACCCACCAAGACTGCTCTATTCTCTCTCTCCCTCCCTCCCACCAAGACTGCTCCATTCTCTCACTCTCTCTCACCCACCAAGACTGCTCCATTCTCTCTCTCTCCCTCCCACCAAGACTGCTCCATTCTCTCTCTCTCTCTCACCCACCAAGACTCCTCCATTCTCTCTCACACACACCAAGACTGCTCCATTCTCTCTCTCGCTCGCTCTCTCTCTCACCCACCAAGACTGCTCCATTCTCTCTCTCTCTCTCACCCACCAAGACTGCTCCATTCTCTCTCTCTCTCTCTCCTACCAAGACTGCTCCATTCTCTCTCTCTCTCTCTCCCACCAAGACTGCTCCATTCTCTCTCTCTCACCCACCCACCAAGACTGCTCTATTCTCGCTCTCTCTCCTTCCCACCAAGACTGCTCCATTCTCTCTCTCCCTCTCTCTCACCCACCAAGACTGCTCCATTCTCTTTCTCTCTCTCTCTCTCTCTCACCCACCAAGACTGCACCATTCTCTATCTCTCTCACCCACCAAGACTGCTCCATTCTCTCTCTCTCTCTCTCACCCACCAAGACTGCTCCATTCTCTCTCTCTCTCTCTCACCCACACACCAAGACTGCTCTATTCTCTCTCCCCCTCTCTCTCACCCACCAAGACTGCTCCATTCTCTCTCTCTCTCACCCACCAAGACTGCTCCATTCTCTTTCTCTCTCTCTCTCACCCACCAAGACTGCTCCATTCTCTCTCTCACCCACCAAGACAGCACCATTCTCTCTCTCTCTCTCACCCACCAAGACTGCTCCATGCTCTCTCTCACCCACCAGGACTGCTCCATTCTCTCTCTTACCCACCAGGACTGCTCCATTCTCTCTCTCTCTCTCTCTCACCCACCAAGACTGCTCCATTCTCTCTCTCTCTCTCATCCACCAAGACTGCTCCATTCTCTCTCTCTCTCTCACCCACCATGACTGCTCCATTCTCTTTGTCTCTCACACACACCATGACTGCTCCATTCTCTTTCTCTCTCACACACACCATGACTGCTCCATTCTCTCTCTTTCTCACCCACCAAGACTGCTCCATTCTCTCTCTCTCTCACCCACCAAGAGTGCTCCATTCTCTTTCTCTCTCTCTCACCCACCAAGAGTGCTCCATTCTCTTTCTCTCTCTCTCACCCACCAAGACTGCTCCATTCTCTCTCTCTCTCACCCACAGAGACTGCTCCATTCTCTCTCTCTCTCACCCACAGAGACTGCTCCATTCTCTCTCTCTCTCTCACCCACCAGGACTGCTCCATTCTCTCTCTCTCTCTCTCTCTCTCACCCACCGAGACTGCTCCATTCTCTCTCTCTCACCCACCAAGACTGCTCCATTCTCTCTCTCTCACCCACCATGACTGCTCCATTCTCTCTCTCTCTCTCTCTCCCACCATGACTGCTCCATTTTCTCTCTCTCATCCACCAAGACTGCTCCATTCTCTCTCTCTCTCTCTCCCACCAAGACTGCTCCATTCTCTCTCTCTCTCTCTCCCACCAAGACTGCTCCATTCTCTCTCTCTCTCACCCACCATGACTGCTCCATTCTCTTTCTATTGCTCTCACCCACCATGACTGCTCCATTCTCTCTCTCTCTCTCTCTCTCTCTCTCTCTCTCCCTCTCCAAGACTGCTCCATTCTCTCTCTCTTGCTCTCAGGCCAAGCCTCCTGCTGTATCCTTTCCATCTTTCTTTCCCTTTCTCCATTCTTTTCCAAAATTATGAGAAGAGGTTCTCATTTCTTTTCCCTTAAAAGTGTTCAATGTTTTGTGTGATGATTTGGCAGAGGTGGAAAGGAAGAACAATGCATTTTATTATGTGTTTTGCACAGAATGTATAATATTTATATTATTAGAATGAATTTTAATTCAACTTATTTCATATTAATTTAAATCAATCTTGGCCTGCCAGAACCTCAAAAGTTAAATATTGATTATATTCATTTTAAATTCATTTCACTTTAATTCAGTTGATTGGTTGATTGATTGATATTAAGTGTTACTCTAATAATCAGCACCCTAGGAATTGACCTCAGCCCCCATGAACCAAGTCACGGTTAGTTTCTGCCCGCCAGGTCATTTGAGCTGTGCAGGCCTGATCTATGGGAACTTTTGTTGAAAGGTAAAGTGTGCTGTCAATTCGGTGTCGACTCCTGGCGCCCACAGAGCCCTGTGGTTGTCTTTGGTAGAATACAGGAGGGGTTGACCATTGCCTCCTCCCGCGCAGTATGAGATGATGTCTTTCAGCATCTTCCTATTTCACTGCTGCCCAATATAGTATCCAATGGGATTCGAACCGCCAACCTTCTTCATTCATTCATCATTCATTCGATTTCTATACCACCCTTCCAAAAATAGCTCAGGGTGGTTTACACAGAGAAATAACAAACAAATAAGATGGATCCCTGTCCCCAAAGGGCTCACATTCTAAAAGAAACATAAGATAGACACCAGCAACAGTCACTGGAGGTCCTGTGCTGGGGGTGGATAGGGCCAGTTACTCTCCCCCTGCTAAATAAAGAGAATCACAACGTTAAAAGGTGCCTCTTTGTGCCAAGTTAGCGGGGGCTTCTGTTTGTTAGTCAAACATTTCCCCACTGCGCCACTTAAGGCAAGCAGTATATAAATAATCATTGTATTCATATTTGTATTCATCTGTTCCAACATCCCGCAGTGGCACTAGGTGCTTGTGGGAAACCCATAAGCAGTGGGGGGGGGGGGGGAGAACTGTCCGCTCCCGTTCATGTTCCCTAGCCCCTAGCAACTTGAGTTCAAAACATGCTCCGCCCCCGAGACAATGGCCAGTAGCAACGATAGCCCTACCCTCCTCCATGAGCCCTTGCAGGTCCTCCTCTCCTCCCATCTGTTCCATCCAGAAATGGGAGCTTCCCCGCTCAAGGTAGCTACATCATTGCTGGGGCTTCTGGGTGCAACCTCCCATTGTGTGGGCAGGACAAAGAAGGAGGCAGTGATGTTGAGCAGCAATCTTGTCGCTGCACCTTCAGCATACAAAGGCAGGTCCCGCTGCAGGGAGATGGTCATGGGATGTTGCAGCACGAAACATACTCCAGAAGAAGCCACATTTCCAGGAAGGCAACCACATGGGATGAAAGGGGAGCCGTACCTGCTCGTGCAGTAGAAGAGATGTCCATCCCTGCAAAGCTGCCTGGCCAGTTCTAACTGGTGATTGTCCATCAGCTTGTCGTTCACAACCACAAGTAATGGTTTTCCGGCTTCCAATACCTCCAAGCAGCTTCCTGCACCTACAGAAGGCAACGGGTAGCAAGGCCAGTGAGCAGAGAGTCGGACAAGAACAAACGAAGCTGCCATATACTGAGTCAGACTCTTGGTCCATCTAGCTCTGTATTATCCAACCAGACTGGCAGCGGCTTCTCCAAGGTTGCAGGCAGGAGTCTGCTCTATCTTGGAGAAGCCAGGGAGGGAACTTGGAACCTTCTGCATACAGGTGCTCTTACCAGAGTGGCCCCATCCCCTAAGGGGAATATCTTACAGCGCTCATATGTGGTCTCCCATTCAAATGCAATCCACAGCAGACCCTGCTTAGCCAAGGGGACAATTCATGCTTGCTACACAGAACGTTTTCCTACAGTATCTCAGCTCTAAAGTTCGTTCATTCTATGGATTGGCCTTCAATCTTCAGTGTTAATAGACGCCCATCTCACCCTTGCAGCCATTTTCAGGACAACTATTTATTCTGAATGGGGATGGGGGTATAACTGAGTGGTATTGCATCCGCTTTGCATACAGAAGGCCCCAGCTGAGACTCCTGCCCGAAACCTTGGACAGCTGCTGCCAAACAGTGTAGACAGTACTGAGCTAGACAGACCAATTGCCTGACTCCGTAGAAAGCAGTTTCGTAAGTTCCTACGCTCTTCTTCACCAGTGCGTATAAAGGTTGTGCTTGCAGCTAAAGTGTGGTTATGGTACTCAGCCAGAAAATCACACGGAACAAAATTAGGAGGTTACCAAAGGGAAGGTAGGTAACATTTACCACCTCCACATGTATGGGGACGAATGTACTCTTCTGTCTCTTGTCATCTCGTTTTTGTTGGCTGAGCAAAGTGAGACCCACTCATGTGTTTATCCTGTTCACTGGTAAGTTTGTTGCCAAGCAAGATTCTGCTAACTCAAATCTGAGAAATCTTTACCTGCGTGACTGATGACGAGGTCTGCTTTCTGAACATCTTCCGACAGCGAGTTCTTGAATCTGAACACATCCAGGGTAAACGTAGCTGTGCTGACTGAATCTGGACATACTGCTCCCCTGCCAACCTGAAGGACTAGTTTGTTGTAACCCAGATTTTGTAAAACCTGTAGTGAGAGGGGAATTTACATTCATCCGTGGTAAATAAATAAATAGCTGAATGAATGAATAATAAACAACTTTAATAATAATAATAAACAACTTTGTTAGCTGCCCCATAGCAAGTTGTTCTCTGGGGGGCTCACAACACAACATTAAAATATGAAATAACAAGTTGTTCTAGTAAGAACTAATCTGCCTGCTTTCCTTTCACTATCCCTACAACTGGACTAAATTTGGACCAAATCAGTTAGGCAGTTCACAAGTTAGCCCGCCTGCACCTCAAAGTTTACGCGTTCGCCATCTTGAATCGGGGTGGATGGCATCATCATGAACTACGCCATTGGGGTGTAACGATGTGTCCCTACAACTGTACCTGATTTGGTTCATATTGGTCCAGGCATTGCAAAGTTTATAGGGACACACACACACGGAATGCCAGGTGACCTCATAAGCCTACTGGAAAGTAGGCTAAAAACACACACAACACAGTAAATTGTAACAGAACAAAACGGGGGAAAAGAAAATACAAAATACAATAAAGGTAAAGTATGTCGTTGAGTTGGTGTTGACTCCTTGCGACCACGGAGCCCTGTGGTTGTCTTTGGTAGAATACAGGAGGGGTTGACCATTACCATCTCCCGCACAGTCTGAGATGATGATGCCTTTCAGCATCTTCCTATATCACTGCTGCCCAATATAGGAGTTGCCCATAGTCTGGGGAACATACCAGCCGGGATTCGAACTGGCAACCTCTGGCTTGATAATCAAGTCATTTCTTTGCTGTGCCATTACAAAGCTGTTTTAAAAACTCTTTTTAAATCAGTTGAAAATCAAATTTGAAAATCAAAATTTCAAAGGTAAAGATGCTGCAAATGTAAATCAATTTGCTTCCAACTGGGCAAAAACCAGCCAGAGGTGGATACACATAACAATTTACCAAGCTTATCATGCACGCAGTCCCTTACTGGGAGGGTTACTACCCTGCTAAGCAGCAAAATAGCTTAAATACATTATCAGTAGAGCCAAAATCAGAGTGAAGCTACTGCCTCAAGGCCAGTAAGATCCTCAGCCAGTGTCTGGAGAGGCTGGGAGCTGTGGTACAAGGACATCTGGGGAATCCAGCTTGAGTATATGGGCTCTAGTATGTCTGTATACACATACACACTGTTTTTGCATGTCTCTGTGTTATATCTAGATATAGATATCTTTCTCCCCAAAATAAAAGGTCATAAGGTTAACCAGAGAACCTGCAATCATGCCTAAATACACATAACAATATTTATTATTTATTTATTTGATTTATATACTGCCCTTCCAAAAATGGCTCAGGCTGCCCTTGGTGTATATAGAATTCGTGAGAAAGAAAGAAATGATTGCATCATTTAAAAACAACAACAACTCCTTTTGCATCACAAGAAAAATATACTTTTGGGGATCTTGAGTGCAATGATTATCAGGGGTCTGCGGGTTGGGGAAGAAGGGGCGTCCGATGGGACTTTCTGGTTTGTGAAGAAACCTGCTGAGAGGGGCGTGGATCTCCCTCCACGCCGGCCTCTTACCGCCCCCAAATGGAGGGATCGGTTTATTTCACTGCAGAATTCTTTGCATTCACATCCCACCCTTCCTCCAAAGAGCTGGTGGTGGCGTACATTTCTCCCTCCTGCATTTCAGCCTTACAACTATCCTTGCAAGGTACCACAGGCTGAGAAACAGCGACCGGCCTAAAGCCAGCGAGCCAGCCACTGAACTGGCTGAGGGCGGACTCGAACTCGTGGCTCCCCAACCCTGGCCATATGAGGGGGCGGGGCCCAGGGAAGAACCGGAAGTGACGTGCCTCAGGGCGAAATGTCGCCTTCTTTCCGTCCGCCGGGCCTCACCTGCAGAGACTCCGGGGCCGTCACGGCAGCGATGAGTTCGTCGAAGCTGGTTGTGCCCACGGTGACGAAGGCGGACTTCATGGCCGCAGCGGTGCCGCCGCAGGCAGAAAGACGCTCCACCAGCCGGAACTTCCGACGGAAATGGAGTGCTACGTACGGTCGCTCTAGCCTTTGTCTTGCTCTATGGCCACTGCCGGTGCCTTCCTTTGGCAGGCGGGCCGACAGCGCCATCTAGAGTCACCCTGCGGGAAAGGCAGGGTTTCTGGCTGCCGTTGGTGTATATAGAATTCGTGAGAAAGAAAGAAAGAAGAAAGTTGCAGGGAGGGAAGGAAATTAAATATGCAAAGGAAGGAAGATGGGCAGAGAAAAGAAAGGGGGAAATGTGCAGGGAAAGAAGGGAAAGAAATGCACAAAAGAAGGGGAAATAAAGAGAGAATTTCCAAGGAAACGAAACGTCCTGGCTTATCAGTTTCAAATCCGATCTGCTCTCAGTTCTCTAGCCCCGCCGCTCCTTTAGCAGTCGATACAGTTGTTACGTTTAGCTGCTTCTCTTTCCACTAGTCTTGGCAGCTGTCCACAGCTTGGCAACTCTGTTTCTTCCAAGCCATTTCCTCTCTGTCTCTCTCGGTTCTCCTGATTCGAAACCTGTGCATTTGCAAATTGCAGTGGAAGCCGATCCCACTGGATTTGGTGGGACCTCTATCTATGCCTGAATGGCAAACCTCCGGTTTCCGGGAGAGAGGCTAGAGAGAGAGAGAGAGAGAACCGGTGCTGCCACAGCTGCAGCAAGAAAACGGCTGGACAAAATTATTGCTATTATTACGAATATGGATATACAATGGCATATCAACATGCCCACTTTTCAACAAGAAGTCCACACAGTGGTTTTCATGACAAAAGGAATGAAAAGAGGGCTCTCTGCCCCTAGGAGCTTACATTCTGAAAGGAAAGGGCTGAGTAGGGACACTGTTACTCTGTTTCTGCTAAATATAAGAGAATTGCCACTCTAAAAGGAGCCTCTTTTCCTTGTTAGCAGGAGTTGGTTTGTTCGGCTGGCATTCTTTTTCATCGCCCAGTTTGGCTGTTGCTGCCAAAGTCCGGTATTAATTACAAATCATGGTCCCCACCCCAGCATTTTATGTAAAAAGCTTGGAAGAATGTGATTTCTAGTGAGTGGTGAGCACTGATCTCTTTTCTTGCTTAAGCATTTACACTTTTCAGATATTTGGGACCATGGCACTGGGGAAGTGGGGTTAATCTTCCCCATCATGTTCTTCCCCCCTCTGAACATTGCTCTTTGCCCTGCAGAAGAAAACATTCAGGTGGTACCATGTGGGTATCTGGATATTTTCCCCATAGGCTAAATAGCAGCCTCAAGGAAGTGGATTTTATTGGGGAAGTGATACAGGTGGTAGGGGGTAAAAACCCTCTCCAGTGCCATGCTCTTGATATGAATTAAGCTTTCTTTGTGTACACACACACACCTGCTATTAATCTTTTTAAAAGCAGACTATCTTATTATCAGATCTCCCATATCAGATCTCCCACATTTACAGATCTCCCACATTTCAAAGTGGCGCTCTCTTATCTTTAGCAGAGGGAGAGCAACTGGCCCTATCCAACCCCAGCACAGCATCCCTCCAGTGGCTGTCGCTGGTATCTTTTTAGATTGTGAGCCCTTTGGGGACAGGGACCATGTTATTTATGTATTATTTATTTTTCTACATAAACCACTTTGAGAACTTTGGTTGAAGAGCAGTATATACATACCTGTAGTAGTGGTAGAAGCAGTAGTAGTAGTATCAGGTCCTATATTACATCTGAATTTGACCACAGTGTGCCTCTGAAGTTTGGAAAGCCATATTTTATTTATTATTGATTTGATTTGATTTGCTTTGATTTTACCTCTCCGGTTGAAATATATTCCTGCATCTCCTGCTTTTGAGCTGGCGGTGATTTTGCTGTCTTCTTCCACTGTTGATCTGAACCTGCCTCAGAGCACCCAACTTGATATGAATTAGCAGTGAAAGAGGGCATGCGAAAGAGCCACGCCGGGTTTCCCGCACAGCATCGTTTCTGAAGGGAGCAGAAAATTGCCGTCTGCCCCTGCTTTGCCCTTGGAGTTTATGAGATTAAATTGAAGCCCTTGCCTTCTGCAACTCCACCCTGTTGCAATACAACAATAGCTTGATTAGATTTAGGAGACAGGTGCAACAGCTCCAGTAGTGAGATGCTGCAAAGGAATACCAGCTATCGTGGCCGCTGAACTCCACGACCTCTGTTAAATCAGCCTCCTCAATATGATGACAGTCTTGCTTTTCCTCTCAGGAGGTAGCTGTGGCCGATACAGCTGCAGGCCGTCCAGGGGACTGGGGGACCGGCAAACATATTGGGTGGGCATAGCTCAGACGAACATTACCCCTCCCAACAGGGGAACTGCTTCGTTTAAGGCCAGTTCTGACAATAGGAAACTGGGTAGGACAGGTTGGGATCCGTGTCAGCAAAAACCTAGTTAGGAGGAGGGGGACATGACTGAATGCCAGGCAGGCACAGGCTTCGACAGCACCATCCTACCCAGAATATTATCGAGGGCGGAGGAAATGCTGTCAGAGTTTGTGCCTGCCTTCCACATGATCACTCCCCTCTTCCTACCTAGGTTTTTGCTGACAGAGGACCAACTGTCAGCAAAAGTGTGTACAGCTCCCAAAGCTGGTAGGATTCTTTGTCCTTCCCAGTATACCATTGTGAGAGGTAAGAGGTAAAGTGGGCCATCAAGTCGATTTTGACTCCTGGCACCCACAGAGCCCTGTGGTTTTCTTTTGGTAGAATACAGGAGGGGTTTACCTCCTCCCACACAGTATGAGATGATGCATTTCAGCATCTTCCTATACTTCTGCTGCCCGATATAGTACCAGTGGGGATTCAAACCGGCAACCTTATGCTTGTTAGTCAAGCATTTCTCCGCTGCACCATTAGGTGGCTCACCATCGTTAGAACTGGCCTATACTTTATGTATTGCCAGATTTGTAGACTGCCTTTCATTCAAATAACCTCAAGGGCTTTCATTCAAATAACCTCAAGGCAGGTTCAGATAAACAGCATCTTTAAAACAATGCAATTATACAAAGCACTTAAAACTGTTTACGTTTTAAACAGTACTTAAAATTGATTCCCTAGATCAGAATTGCTTTGGATTTATTATGGATTTCTTTTATTGTACAAGGATATTTTGCCGCCTGCTTGGATATTAATTGTGAGGAATAGCACTATGAAGATATGTTAAAATAACCATCTATCAGTCATCATGCTTGTTTGTATAAAGTTGGCCTAGCTCGGATATCCATACCAGAACAAGAGTATGGATTAGTCAAAAACTTCAGCCTTTCCATGACTTCTGTTCAATGCTTCCACTCTGTCTCAAGACCTCTTGTCGGTCCTAAATTTCTTGGCAATCAGTTTCATGGGATGCCCCTTGGTTCTAGTGTTATGTGAGAGGGAGAAGAATTTCTCTCTATCCACTTTCTCCACACCATGCATGCTTTTATAGACCTCTATTATGTCTCCCTGCAGTCATCTTTTTTCCAAACAAAATAGCCCCAGGTGTTGTAGCCGAGCCTCAATGAAGGTGCTCTTGGCCCCTGGTCATTCCTCTTCGGTACCTTCTCCAGTTCTACAATGTCCAGAGAGCTATGGACCGATCCTAACATAGGTAGTTGCCAATTACTGAGTCAATCCATTGGTCCATCCAGCTCAGTATTGTCTACACTGGCTGGCAGCAGCTCTCCAAGGTTTCAGGCAGGGGTCTCCCCCCCCCCACCTGGAGATGCTGCCAGGGAGTGAACTTGGGATCTTCTGCATACAAAGCAGATGCTCTTCCATGGAGCAATGGCCCCATCTCCTAAAGGGAATATCTCACAGCACTCACATGTAGTCACCCATCCAAATGCAAACCAAAGCATACCCTGCTTAGCAAAGGGGACAATTCATGCTCTCTACCACAAGACCAGCTCTCTTCCCCAAGACCCAGAAAGAAAACCAGGTAGCATATTTGAGTGTTTGCTGCTCACTCAGATTCTTTGAACCCAATTTGCACTTGCATCAGAAGCTCGGAGAAGTAACAAATAAAAGTCCTCCCTGACACTGGGATTTGCAGCAAGCTGTGTCCTGTTGGGGATAGGTTACATGCTTCTTATTGTTTTCTGTTTATAAACAACTTGCCCCGAGGTGCTAATTAACTGCAAGTATATAACATATGCAAGCAAGGCAAATACTACAGCGTTTTTCCATGCATATACATTTGTGATCAAGGTGAGTGGGTTTGTTTAGGTCATTTACACCCTAGATTTTGGTGCAGTGGGTGTGTGTTTGAGAGAAGGCTGTTGCTAACAATGCTTCCGAGCAGGCATCCCCAAACTGCAGCCCTCCAGATGTTGCTGAACTACAGTTCCCATCACCCCCAGCTACAATGTATTGTGGCTGGGATGATGGGAATTGTAGTTCAGCAACATCTGGAAGGCCGCAGTTTGGGGACGGCTGCTTCTGAGGCTTGGGTGCTGGGGGTGTGCTGTGCTTTAATCAGAGCCGAGAGTCCAAAGGTTACTTCTTGTCCTTGATCATGATGCTTTTCACTGCTGTGGTGCTCCACACCGCCAGTCTGACTTAATAAGGGTGCATTTTCAGCTCTGAATACACCATTACAAGTTGCCTCCAGTTTCCAGATGAATTAGAACCACTACGCAGTAGCCACAGGTGCCTAACTCTAAATGTTGCTGTACATTCCTCATCGCAACAGAGGCGCAGAACAGAAGTAGAATCCTACTGGTTCAGACCAAGCATCCACCTCAGGTTCCTATTTCTGGATGAGGCTGCAGTTAATTGGTAGAGAGCATCTGCATTGCATGGGACACAACGGTCTCTATGCTGTGATGTAGAGAGCGAGGAGATACCCTCCATGGATTTATCTGGCACAAATGAACACCAATTACAGTGTTTACTTTCCACCGGGGGTTTGGGCCGTTCTTTTGTCTAATTATGGCACGGATTGTACACTGAAAAAGCCATCCTTTTTTAAAGAACGGATTCCCCGAGGAAATCCTAAAAATCTGGAATGCCAATTATGAAACACTTCCCAGCATGCTAGCCGTAGGTAAAAATGTGCCGCTAACCCCTAACTATAGTAAGCCAGTCCGTGTATGAGCAAGATGGGAAATAGATTGTTGGCAATCCATCGCTGGGAGGTTGGACACTGCCAACTATCAAACCTTGTAGATGAGACTTCCCATGGTGGTTGCCTTGAAGTCCATCCTGCAAGCTATAACTCCCACTGTGTTTAATTTTACGGCATGTTGGCCTGACAGTATCTAAGTGAAGCACACACAAGGCTCTCCTGTCGTAAACCCACCACACTCAATGAGCCGCCCGTAATTTACAATGCAGTGGCCCCTCCCAAGTGCCTCCTCCCTCCGATCACAGAGCGGGCCCTCAGGGTCCTCAGGTAAATTCACTGCCTCCCCCTCCTCTTCTGAGTCCTCAAATGAAGGCATGACCTCTCCTAATGAAACAGATGGGGCGGAACTTCCTTTTGTGCTAGTGGAATCTGGCTAGATCCTACGGTGCACGGCATTTGGTGATGGGCAAACCCTCCCCAGCATGATTTCGTATGGGCTCTGTAACTGCAAGCCTTCTCAGCAGTCATGCAAGAGTCTCGTTCTGATGATCATTGACTGGGTAGGACACGCGCATGTTCCTGATTTCCAGCCGTGTGGAAAAAACAGGGTAGGAGGCAGTAGGTGTGCACGGTCATCTGCTCACCCCAGCTAGGTAGGAGGGTTCTTCCTCCTACCCCGTTCAGAAGCGGGGGACGGAATCTGCCTATGTCACTCATACATGACAAAAAATCAGGATCACGCACACCTCGTCCTGCCCTGTGCATGGTTGTGTGGACAGGCCTAGGATGTGTCCATCAGAGCAATTTCTGGCAATTGTAAGGACCCTGCTGAATGCCTGCTCACTGCTTTGGATTCCGACTACTGTTGTATGCAGAACTGACCCACACTCCTGGACCCTGGAAGGAGTTGGGACACCAGCAATGACACCCTGACTTCTGTGGCTTCTAAGGGGCAGGAGGCCCCTTAGAAAGGACCACTTTCCAGGTGTGCTGCTGTGACGCCCACCTTTCCCCTCCTCAACGATCCCTAAGCCAAGAACCCAGGGTGGTACAAGAGGAGGAGATAACCCATATCCCCAGGGTTCTGAAACTTGGGTCCCCAGATGCTGTTGGATTACAACTGTCATCATCCCTTGACCGCATTTCCTCTGGGCAAAAGTGCCAGGTAGGATGGCACCGACATCCCACATGATCAAGTTGTTGGAGCTAGGACCCTGGCAGCATCAGCTCTCAGTGACAATGTCTCATAGTGACCACTGGGGGGCGGTGGTTAGGGTCATGGTGGATAAAAGTGCTGGACTCCTCCCCGCTTTGTTCTTCCAGGGTTAATCTCCATTTTGTCTCTCCAGAGATGGCTGTTTGTTTTGGTCTCTCTCTTCAGCCATGAGCTACAGCTGAAATTAAGCTCCTTCACATTTGTTTGTAACCTTTTCTTTAAATAAATCCTTGTAGTTTCTCCAATACTAAAGATCTGTCTCAAGACCTCTTGCTTTGCTGCTTTCTCACCCAACTGGTTTTGCTCTGCGATTTGGGGTCTGGACTGCTACGCTTCCCCTACACACGCCCCCCTCCTCTCTTACCTAGGCTTTTGCTGACAGGCCAGCAAGAGCACGCACAGCTCCCGAAGCGAGGTAGCACACCTGTCCAACCCAGTTGGTTTATTATTTTATTTTGTCACATTTATATATCACCCCATATAAAATCTCTGGGCGGTTTACAAATTGAAAAGTCTTGACCATCGCAAAAGCCAGCCTTATATGACCATTTTGTTCCTAGCATGTGTATCCCAATAGGCAAGGGCTGGCCCGCCTAAACTGTCTTGGCTGTTTGCTTTTCTTACCCTGCTTTGGAGATGGAGACCGATGCCGCACGCTGTGGATGGCTTAACAAAAGCGTTAAAATAACCCTGATGCTCTTCTGCAGAGATCTGGAAAGGTCACTTTCTTTGCAGATGTAAATAAGATCATCAGCATTCTTATCGCATATTTTTTCTCTTGTACACAAAATTAAATCAAGCTCCTAAAAAGCCACATGCTGAAGAAAGTGTGTGTGTGTGTGTGTGTGTGTGTGTGTGTGTGTGTGTGTGTGTGTTTGTGTGTGTGTGTGTGTGTGTGTAAAACCCAACTCCATTACTATTTGGAAGGCTCTGGATGTGCATGTCGTACTTATTGTTGCAAGCCAAGGGCATCTGTCTAACTGCTAATTTTAGCATGACTTATGTTTGGGGAATTCGTACTTTCGAGGTCCATGGAGAGAGAGGTGCGATTGCAGGTGCATGTTATATAGTATGATTCCCAACCCAACACACACTGGGACATGATTTCTAGCCTAGATTGCATGCTGGAGTCGGAGGTTAGATCACAACTTCACATCCATTAGAAATTAAATGTGTTGCAGAAATGGTTTTGCAGCTTTCCCCCTTCAGGGCAGCAGTTTAGGGCCTGATTGTATCGATGAGGCATTTTGGGAAAGCATCTGAAATGCAGGAGTAGGGTTCCCCTGCTTCCTCCGGAATCCAGGAAAACATTCCAGGTGTTACCATGCTTTTCCCTAACGGAGACTAGAGGGTTGTCCCCGCATTGAGAGACTGATTTGGTTTCTTTGGGTGAGTTCTCACAGTTGGAAGTAAGTCAGTAGAGCATCTTGCTAAGATTCGGGAGCTGTGTACACTCCCAATAATGGAATGCGTCCATCATCCCCCTCAAAAAAAGCCCAGTTGGAGGACCAGGAAGGGAACTTGGGGAGAAGCTACCCTGGCCAGTCAGTTTGGGCAACCAACCTCCTCCAGCCTACATCAAATTTAAGATTACCCGCCATGTCCAACCACGCCGACCAACCAGGATGGCTCCTCCCGTTGATCCATCCACTGGTCACTTCCAGGTGGTCCTGGTTTTTCACCACTCACACAATCCATTTTTGGGAGCAGGCAGAGCTTCTTAATCTTAGCTGGATGATCTGCCAACTTACTTCCGATCCACCAGTCTTTAGTGTCTTAAGGAATGGAGTTCAGATCCAACCATACCCATTCACCCTAATCAAGAGAGAAATATGCATTCAGTCACATTAAGAACATAAGAACAGCCTTGCTGGATCAGGCCCAAGGAGGCCCATCCAGTCCTGCATCCTGTTTCCCACAGAGACCCACCAGATGCCTCTGGGAAGCCCACAGGCAAGAGCTGAGGGGCATGCCCTCCTCTCTCCTGCTGTGGCTCCCCTGCAACTGGGATTGAGGCATCTTTTCTCTGAGGCTGGAGGTGGCCTATATCCATCAGATCTCTGTGCAGACATCCAGCACAGGGGTACAGACAGAGGGAAAGCTTGAGGAGCAAGTCCTCACTTAAATTTTTTTGGGGGAAGAGGAGAGACACTAGGGATGCGCATGAATCACGATTCGAACAGCAATTCACAGCACAGACCCGACACCTTTAAATGGGAGGAGAGCAGGTCCATACCTGCAACTCCAGGGCTCACTGCAGCTTCCAGCGTTTGGTCAGCACACACTCCAGCTGCCATCGTGCACCAGTGGGACTCCCCGCGGCTGCTCTCATGTGATGGCAATAGGCAAATAGCCACCACGCATGCACAGAGGCCGCGTGCATGCCACCGTTGTGCAAGGGCAGCTGGGGGACACACTGCCCAAACAAGAAGTTTGGCAAGCAGCAGAGGAGTAGGTATGGACCTGCTCTCCTCCCATTTAAAGGTCCCCAGCTTGTGCTGCGAGTCGCTCTTTGAATCGCGATTCTTGCACATCCCCAAAAGACACTTTTGGAAGGAGATCTGGGTTACTAGGTTTGGCAGTGGGGAGTTCAGGAAAATGAGGGGAGATTCCTTAAATGCTTAGCAAGGGAAGAGCTGCACCCCTGGTCCTGTGATCCCACTCATTTGGACAGAAGAAGCCAATCCATCCATCTGAAGATTATCTCCCCCAGTTTGAGTGAATGGGGAAGCTCTTCTGGTCAGGGAAACTCTATGTTTCAGAGCTACAACAGAGCACTGAGTTGGCAGTATGTATATCCCTTTCCCAGAGAAGCTGGATTCTGCAAACCTGTGAAGAGATGAGCATTTAGGACTTGCTTTCTTTAATGCAAAGAGCCATATGGAATTGCTAAGCCACTGTTTGTAAGTAGGCAAAGGTTCTCTCTGAAATGATTAAAAAATGATAATAATAACCCACAACTTAGCAGTTGTGTTATGCTTTGGGTATTATAACTAGGCTGAACTTGATCATCAGTTATACTGTCCAGAAACTACATCACTACATCCTTGCAATTATTGTTTGCATCACTTTTTTTTTTTTTTGCCTTTTTGCCTTTGCTTTTATTTGCTGCTGTAAGGTTTTCAATATGTCCTCCATCCTCTCCTGGAAGGAAGTAGCTAGGATACACAGTCCTATAAGGATGCCAGTACCTTGGAGAGCTCCTGCCTATCCAAGTGGACAGTGCCAGGCCAAAGGAACCAAGGATGTGACTCAGAATAAGGCAGTCTCACAGGTTTATATATGTTGATTTGCAGACCGGTTGTAAGTAACCAAACAGCATGACATATGCTGCTTTTGCCTCTCTGAAGTGACTGGATATTGGATTGGCATTTCCAAAGTCAAATGAATGGTCCATTCTTGAAGGCCTGTCCACATTTTGATCCTGGGCGAAAGCAGTCTCTTACTATCCCCCACGCCACTGACTGGAATGTGTCCCTTGCCACAGACACGTTTCTAGTCAGTTGCTTCTAGCCTCCTATGCACTAGGGATCTGGCCGTGCATTTCCACGTCCGTGAACTCTTGGATGTTCTCAGTGCTCTCGGGCGATGTGGTGATGGGAGAGATGACGTGTTTCAGCCGCAGAAGCATTGTGAAGAGCAAGATGAGGAGGATAGCCAGTAGAGTTAGGAACAACCCTACATACATGTATAGGTTGGAGTATTTATCTGCCGTTGAGACTTCTGTAGCTAAGGTTGGAGGGTGAGAACGGCCAGTAAGATTTCCACGGAATCTGAAATTGACCTCAGTCATTGCTTACTGTCCATTTTCTCTGTTCAGTAAAAAAAATGTTGCTCTTTCTTTGGCAGCATACTAGAGATGATCTTTAGATGGTGGAGAGTTGGATGGCATTTGCCTAATTCTGAAATCTTTAATTTGGATGGGGAAACTGTTCTCACAAATGGGCCATTTCCTTACATGGTTCTAGGAAGTGAAATGGCAGTACCAATCAATGTAACATTCCCACTGGATTTTCAGTCTATTTATATCTCAAAGTCTTTTCGGTTGAAAAATATTTCAGTCCTCTCTTGGAAGGAACAGACATTATCTGAGGTTCACTTCTGGAGTATATTTGCTGCCAGCAGGGTCACACAATGGATCGCGTCTCCCATCCATTAATTTCTGGCTTGTCTAATTCTGGCACCAGTCTCCTTTCCTCACCAGAAGGCTAAGCAGCAGTGGCAAGCAGTGGTTATTCTTCTAGAATAACCAGAGTTAGCAACATTTTTTGACAATGCTGTCTTTCTAGAAATAAGAGAGAGAGAGAGAGAGGAGGGAAAGTTATTTTGCATTGCTTCATTGTTGTAACTTTATAGCAGACCGCTTGGTTCTGAAAGATATGGAGAAATTTGTATAGGCCTCCCAGATGATGTTTCAGTAATACCCCTCCATTTTGTCCTCCATTTTGTTCAGTAATACCCCTCCATTTTATTTTACTTGGATGTTTGGAAGCATGCTAGCTCTCCGTCGCCAAGTTTCAGGTAGATAGGTGATTGGGAGCACTACACATAGTAACATTACGCTGGAAGAAGTTGTTGTTGTTATTATTATTATTAATTCGATTTCTATACCGCCCTTCCAAAAATGGCTCAGGATGGTTTACAAAGAGAAATAATAAATTAATAATAAATTAAAAAGTTGCCATATTCCCCAAACCCTCTCCTCTCTTCTTTATCTGATTTCCCCTAAAAGTGCATTCCTGAGGGACAAGGGATCTTCCAGAACATATTTTCAGGCAGGGAGCAGCAGAGTGAAGGGGGCTTGGAGAAAATGGCCCCTCCTCTTTGTGTAATTGTGATATTACTCTGTAAGTCACCGTGACTGGAAGCCAATAGAGATGCAGACCAACCAATTGCAGCCCTATTTCCTCAGCTGCAAGCCTACATTGGCAATATTGTTACATTTAATAGCCTGCTCTTCCTCCAAGGAGCCCAGAGTGGTGTACTACATACTTTTCTCCTCACAACAACCCTGTGAAGGAGGTTAGGCTGAGAGAGAAGTGACTGGCCCAGCGGCACCCAGCAAGCCCCCTACTAGATACATCATGTCTTGCTTGCTAGGGATCTGGAGGAAGCATCTGAGAAAAATTCTGCAATATTTCTCCTTGTGAAGAACCCTAAAGTGATATTCAAATTTCATTTTGGGAGAAATTGGGGTTCCTCTAATTTCCACCATTCTTCATTGCTGAAAGTTCTTCTCTGTCCTGGGTGCATTTCTTCTGCAATGGTCTGTCTTGCTCTGGTTTTAAAAGCAGGATATTTTAGTAAATTAACCATAACACTTTCCTTTAAAAAAACATCTCAGAATGTTTTTAATCTCACTGTGTAACATTCCTATCTTGTTGTACTTACAAAGCAGCTGTGAGTCAAACATTGTTAGCCATGTTTATTATCTGGATAAACAGATATGTGGGGTGATGACAGAAGAGAAGCAATGCACTAGCATTTGATGTCCACATTCCCAGCTTCATTCGCATGTACACTGGAGTCAAGTTGTATCCACAACTCTCAACTAAATCCAAACTAAATCTCCATTTACTTTCTGGAAACTAGGGGAGTGGGCTGAAACCTGAAAAATGAAAATAGGTGTGTGCATACGATCAGAATTTTTAGATTCCCAATCAGTGTTCCCTAACAGGGATTCCCAGATGTTGTTGACTACAATCCCCAGAATCCCTAGCTGCAATGGCTTTTGGTTGGGGATTCTGGGAGTTGTAGTCCACAACATCTGGGAATCCCTGGTAAAGGGAACAATGAATCAAGCCCATAAATGTTGGCCAACTGTAACATCTCTGGGGACAAATGCTTATCTCTAGAGGGTAGGCATTTTTGGCAACGTTTACCTCCTTAGAGATGGGAAATAGGTTATAGCATCCTTGTGCTTTCTGAGTGTTAATCCCTTCTTTCTCTCTAACCCCAAACGATTATGGTAAAATTGTCATCATTTTTGGACAGAGGAAAGGGATAGGATAACAACGAGCAAATTGTTGTGCTGTCTCCATGGAGTAATCTTTGGAGGACATCCCTGCCCATTTTCATTTCCATCTCTCTGACAACAATAAAACTTTATAGTCGTCTTTGTGCTTTAAAAACTTTTAAAAGCTTTTAAAACACCATTGCCAATTGGGCGGCTGTGGGCCATATGGTCAAGAGAATAAAAGCATGCTCACACACTGAAAGCTGATAGTATTACAATGCTATCACCTCTTTTCCATCTCTAGGGGCATAGACCTCCTCAAAAATCACCATGAACATTTGTTCCCCCAGATGGTTCTGATCAAATAATCCCCACTGGCTGATGTACTCTCTCCCCCAAAAGCAAAATAGTGGTCTCAGTTAACCATCAAGGGCAGATGGGAAACACAACTGGGATGGAACCTGGTAAATCAGGACAATTGGGGACACGGGATATGGCCATGTGGGCCATAATACAGACTGGTTGGGTGTGGCCACGCCATCTCCCGTTTTGTCTGCCACTATTTCAGCTGCGAAAGCCATTTAATCCCGAAAAGCCGCTGTTGCTAACCACATCACAACAATAAAGGATGTGATGTGGTTACCAAAAAAACTAGGTAACGTTATGCTTAGAGCATTAGCCTGCAGTTCAAGTCTTAATATAATCAATTACAAACTGAGGGCTCTGATTAATGAGCCTCTACTGGGCAGTTTTAAATAAACGGAAGAGATCAAGGAGCGGAGATAATTACAAAGAGGAAGAAGACAGAGGCGTGGATGCCTTTCGGTGAGTACTCCACCCTGTCGTACCCACATCCGTAACTTCCTCCGGCTCAGGGAGGAAGTGGATGAGCACAACCAAATTCCATGTTTACAGTAAGGCTGGGCTCACGAGCAGGCCAGCTCAGGTAGGGCAGTCCAGCCTGGGTTGGGCTGCTCGTGCGGAGTGCCAGGATCGAGTCCGACCCCGACCTCGCAAATAGCTTGACTCTCGATCCTGGCCTTTAGCCAGGGTTAAGGGGGTGAGCACACCCTTAAATCTGGCCAGGGTCTTATGTGTGCTTGCAGTGGCCATCGCCTGAGCACACATAGAGTTGGGCAGCAAGAGTGCCCAGCTGGGGGAGGATCGTGTGCCTGGCACAGTGCATTGAGGGATGCTGGAGGACTTCCTCCTGCAGCTCCCTGCTCTGCTGCTCGTGTGCCACAACCAGGGGTGTAGCCATAATTGAGTGGATGGATTCAAAGAACCCGGGCCCCCCAAGCTCCAGAGGCCCCCCCCAGCTCCACCCCTCCCTATTTTATTCATTATCTCCCTCACTCTGAGGGGCTGCTGGGGAAGGGACGAACATGGGCCCCCCTCCCCTGGACACACCCCGGACCACAGTGAGCAGCAGAATGAACTGGGGAGCATGATCGTGTGCAAGGAGGCAGGCAGGAGCCTTCCTGCCCTCCCGCCCTCCCCAGAGAGGTCGTGTGCAAGGCCTCATTGAGCACTTTTGTTGCCTTCTGCATCGGGGGATATTTTGTGAGGTCAAGAGGCAAGCTACCCCCTGCTCGCCACATCTCCCGACTTCGAGAAGGTTTTTAGGAACCCTTTTGCTTGCCCTCTTCCTTGTTCTGATTCTTTTTGCGGTCTGAACCACTTTATTAACTTTTTGTTGAAATGTGTGCATTTGTGTAATATATTACAAATAAGGCCACAAAGGAGGCCTTGGGCATGCATACCCAGTCTTGGACATGGAGTCAGAGAGGAGGAGGAGGAGGAGAGGAAGAGGAGAGCTGGTCTTGTGGTAGTGAGCATTAATTGCCCCTTTGCTAAGCAGGTTCTGCCCTGGTTTGCATTTGAATGGGAGACTACATGTGAATGCTGTAAGATATTCCTTTTAAGGATGGAACTGCAATCCAGGGGTAGGTATCTGCTTGTCATGCAGAAAGGTCCAAGTTCCTTCCCTGGCATCTCCAGAGAGGGCAGAGAGAGACTCCCACCCGTAACCTTGGAAAGCTGCTGCCAGTCAGTGTAGACAATACTGAGTTGGTTGGATCAATGGCCTGACTCAGTTTAAGGCAGTTCCCTATTATCCTATGAACCGGTCCCATCTCCTCTTAATTGGTTTTTGATTTTAGTTGTTACATATTTTTTATTTTAGGGTGGCCATTTTGGAGGGGCAGTATATAAATCGAACGAATAAATAAAAGAATTTTAATTAGCACACCAGAGTGTTACATGCACTCTACTGTTCATATTTTATTTTATTTTATATTAATGCCCTGCTTTGCAGCCAAGACTGCCTCCAAAGTGGTTTATAATCAAAATCCATCAGAAGATACAATATAATTAAATGGGCGTGTGCTTGTATAGTGAGGAGAGGAAGAAACATTGAATTCCGACGGATATAATTATCTTTCTTAGCACTGTCCAGCTTTGCACTTGGGAATTCTCTTTTCAGTCTCCCCCCACCTCTGCCACCAGCAAACCTGCAAAATAGATTAGATCAAGTGAACATGCTTTTGCACACTGTCACCAGCTGCACTGCACGACTGCACAAGAATTTGAACTCAGGACCCAAATTCCAGGGTTCCAAATCCAACAGCTGACTGATTGCAGCACCCTGCACTGGGGCTACATGAAAGAGGAATCCTGAGTGCAGCAAATAATTTAATGCCAATAGCTGCCCTGTGGGTAAAGGTAAAGTGTGCTGTCAAGTTGATTTCGACTCCTGGCGACCACAGAGCCCTGTGGTTTTCTTTGGTAGAATCCAGGAGGGGTTGACCATTGCCTCCTCCCACGCAGTATGAGATGATGCCTTTCAGCATCTTCCTATATCGCTGCTGCCCAATATAGTACCAGTGGGGATTCGAACCAGCAACCTTCTGCTTGTTAGTCAAGTATAGTAAGACACAAAAAGCTCAGAATAATCAGTGATCTGTTTTTGATCTAACCAACCCTGAACTTACAGGTAAACAAAAAGAAAAGGGAAATTGGGTTCCCCGAGCCCAGAGGCCAAATAATAAGACTCTCCTATAGCTAAGCAACTGTGGCAAACATCCTTGGCATAGCTAGACAAGTAAGCATTTCTTTGCTACCTTGCAGAATAAGTTGACGTTCTCTTAACAGGTTCACTGACTTTTCCAGAGCTAGTTTTGTTGACTCAGAATGCGGTGATGGTTACAAGGAGACAGAGTGAAATACAGCTAATGTGACAGTTCTTAGGCGAAGAATTAATAATCTGCTGCTTAGCAAAACAAAAACAAAAACAAAAAGCCTGGTGGAAGCACTCAGATCTTCTAGGCGGCGTGGGATTTTTGAGACCAGGCCACCTGGCTGGTCTGCAAGCGAAGGTGCTTGCATTTGATCTGATTCGCTGCCGGTGCAATCGATACCCTGGCATAGCTGGTTCACAGTATACAGCCTTTGAATCTCCTTAGTTCTCTCAGGGGAGAAAAGCTCTACGCAAAGTGATACCTTAATGCATGCTTTTCAACCCAAATCTGTCGGGAGTTTACGCTTTCCATCTTTTGGTGGCAGATGGTCTGTTTCTTGCTTTCATGTCAAAACCATTGAGAGAGAGAGAGAGAGAGAGAGAGAGAGAGAGAGAGAGAGAGAGAGCACTCTAAGGTTTTGCAGGGCTGACAGAAAGGAAAACCGATTTTGCAAAGCACAAACAATTACCTGTCATTGTAAGCGGGACCAAGATGCCAACTCCCAAGATAGCTGCAGGTCGACTAGAAGCTTGTCCTCTAAGCTGCCCACGCTTGGCCAGAAGACCTGGCTCCCCCAACAGCACCCTGTCAAAGTCCACTTTCTTCTTTTCTCCTTGGGAAGCCACGGTTTTGCATTGCGACAGGCAGAGATGTTGCTTCTTCCTTCGACACCGGTTGGCACTGCTGGTTTCACGGGGCTGATAGTTTTCTTTTCACAGGAGGCAAATCCATCTGTCTTGTGGATAGTCAAGGTTGCTCCTTGGTTTCTCTTCTCCGGCTTCTACAGGCAGGGAAAAGGAGGTTTCTTTCTGGGCAGGGAAAGGATTTTCTCTAGTGCAGCTAGCTTCATCAGTAGGGAGAGGAGAGAGAGAGCAGGCAGAAAAGAAGAGGAGGCTGCTAGTGATACTACCAGCAAAGTTTCTGCAAACCCTTTTAACACCTCCCATGCCACAGACTACAAATCAAACTCCTCCTTTCTTTACTGGGCAGCCAGACACAAAGCCAAGGCTGGATCTGGGAGGCACTGCTAGCTCAGCCATGTCATTTAGGGACACCACTGCTGGGGTTTGTTTTGTTGTGTTTAAACCTGAAAAGCTTATTCGGTGTTATTTTCAAAGAAACCCATGCAGCTGATTGAGAGCTGATGTTAAGCTTAATGGGCCACATTCGTCATGAATAAATTCTGTGAAATAAATAAGTTAACCAAAACAAACTTTTCTCGTGGATTTCAGGGGTGCTTCATCGCGACTTAACTGCTAGAAGGTTGCCCAAAGCAGTGGCTAAAATTGGCCTTACTGAAAATGGTGGTGGGAAAAAATAAATAAAAATAAGTACCAATGATGGCAGGATGGTAAGTGGTGGGGGGGGGGAGAGAAGGAAGGAAGGAAAGGCAGGGAAGGGAGGAGAGAGAGAGAGAGAAAGAGAGAGGAAGGAAGGAAGGAAGGAATTGCTTTTAAGACAAACTCATCTTTGGTGCCTGATAAATGAGCAAAGAGGCACCTTTTTAAAATGATCATTTTAAAAATGATTCTCTTTATTTAGCAGGGGGAGAGCAACTGGCCCTATCCATCCCCAGCACAGCATCCTTCCAGTGGTTGTTGCTGGTGTCCATCTTATGTTTCTTTATGAGATGGTGAGCCCTTTTGGGACAGGGAGCCATCTTATTTGGGAATCCTTTTGTTGAAAAGCAGT
The DNA here is from genome assembly GCF_027244095.1 of Hemicordylus capensis. Lineage (NCBI taxonomy): Eukaryota > Metazoa > Chordata > Lepidosauria > Squamata > Cordylidae > Hemicordylus > Hemicordylus capensis. The sequence goes on from NC_069667.1 coordinate 5,165,537, forward strand.
ATATAAATATTTGTCACTGCCGTATATATTTTCCATGAAGCTGCTATAGGACTCAGACAAATTGGCCAACAAATGTTCTTGTTTATTACATTTTGGAATGACAAAAGTTCAGGACATCCAACCAGATCTGTATTTTTCAGTGATATGTAAATCAGCCAATAATGTTCTGTCATCATATGCCACATTTTTTCTGTGTTGTATTTTATTATAACAATTATAATAATGGAAGCTGAAAACATAAGCTGTGCGGGTTTCCTCAAAGGCTGGAGACAGACTATCCCATTGTCAGAGAACTGAATATCTATGGTTGTTTTAGTCTCCCAAGCTGCCCTGGGAGATCTTTTAAAGGGCAGAAGAAAGAAAGAAAGAAAGAAAGAAAGAAAGAAAGAAAGAAAGAAAGAAAGGAGGGAGGGAGGGAGGGAGGGAGGGATGGAGGAAGGAAGGAAGGAAGGAAGGAAGGAAGGAAGGAAGACTCAGCCACTGGATTAGGGCAGCCCTTTCATGAGGCAAGGTGAGACGGTGACATCAGGCGGCATGCTACCGAGGCACCAGTGGGGCAGTAAGATGGGGTGAGGCTGTAGCTCAGGGGAAGAGCATCTGCGTTGCATGCAGAAGGTCCCTGGTTCAGTCCCTGGTGGCATCTTTGGGTAGGGCTGGCAAAGACTCCTGCCTGGAGCCTGCAAGAAGCTGCTGCCAGTCAGTGGAGACAGTCCTGAGCTAGAGGGACCAAAGGCCATGGAATATATTCCTATGGCCATCGGGAAAGAACCAGTGCATTTCAGTGGGCATGTCTGGTCATTCGTTTTAGGATGAGGCTGTAGCTCAGTGTTAGAGCATCTGCTTCTCGTGCAGAAGGTCCCAGGTTCCCTCCCCGGCAGCATCTCCAGGTAGGGCTGGGAGAGACTCCTGCCTGATACCTTGGAGAGTCACTGCCAGCCAGTGTAGACAATCCTGAGCTAGATGGACCAAGGATCTGACTCCGCAGAAAGCCGCTTCCTGTGTTCCTGTGCCTCCCACCATGGCAATCGGATCAGCGCTTTGGGACTGACCTGTCCCTTGCAAGCATTGAGTGGAACGCCTTCCTTCACACTCCTTTCAACCAGTGTGCCCTCTAACAGGGATTCCCAGATGTAGTTGACTACAACTCCCAGAATCCGTAGCCAAAGGCCACTGCAGCTGGGGATGCTGGGAGTTGTAGTCAACTACATCTGGGAATCCCTGTTAGAAGGAGCAGTGCTTTCAATGCTTGCAAGAAGCACAAGGAGAGAAGAGGAGACTTCTACCAGCCTCCCCCCTTCCCTGCCCCCCACAATATATTTCCAAAGATTTGCGAGGTTAGTTCTGAAAAGGGGGCTGGCCAGGGCGTGGGGCACCTTACCTCCATCATAAGAACAGCCCTGCTGGATCAGGCCCAAGGCCCATCTAGTCCCGCATCATGTTTCACACAGTGGCCCACCAGATACCACTGGAAGCCATGGGCAGGAGTTGAGGGCATGCCCTCTCTCCTGCTGTTACTCCCCTGCAACTGGTATTCAGAAGCATCCTGCCTTGGAGGCTGGAGGTGGCCTATAGCCCTCCGACTACTAGCCATTGATAGATCTCTCCTCCATGAAGTGATCCAAACCCCTCTTAAAGCCTTCCAGGTTGGTGGCTGTCACCACATCTTGTGGCAGAGAATTCCACAAGTGGATTATGCGTTGTGTGAAAAAGTATCTCCGTTGGTTGGTCCTAAGTTTCCTGGCAATCAATTTCATGGGATGACCCCTGCTTCTAGTGTTATGTGAGAGGGAGAAGAATTTCTCTCTATCCACTTTCTTCACACCATGCATGATTTTATAGACCTCTATCCTGTCTCCCCGCAGTCGTCTTTTTTCTAAACTAAAAAGCCCCAGGTGTTGTAGTCTTGCCTCATAAGAAAGGTGCTCTAGGCCCCTGATCATCTCGGTTGCCCTCTTCTGCATCTGTTCCACAATATCTTCTGCACAGGTTCCACAATATCTGGGTCGGCCCCTTTACTGGATGTTTGCAGCTTTTCGCTTCACTGGCTTCTGGCCCTGGCTGCAAGAACCAGACATCTCTCTGCCTTGCCTGACAGATTGCTGATGGCATTGCAAAGAACGGTCACCAGGTGGGTGTGCCATGCTCGGTGAATTGTTTTCTACCCTTGGAGGAACAATTTCTCCCCTCTGAGCGGGGCTCCCCCACACCACCCTGGGTCGTTGAATTCCGTTTTTGGCCCCAGTTAACAGAAAGGCCACATGGCTTCCAGATCGTCTGTCGCCCCAAGCTGAGCTGCTTCAAGGGTGTGTTGTCTGAAGTTCTCCAACCAAAACGGAAGCCTCCTCTGCTGACGGGAAGGTTGCTCCTCGTTCTCAAGTGAGAATCACAAGGCCCTGAAGTGTTTACATCTTCCGAGCTGCAAATGTGTCAAATGCTGTGCTGTAAACAAGAAGAGTCGTTGTGAAGCAAGCTCAGGCTGAGAGAGCAGATTAGATGCAGCCATTTTTGTTAGGCTGTGGCCTGGTCCACACAGTCACTCAAACCCAGGTTCCATGTGGGTTACCAACATCAGTGGGATTGTGTGAACCCACACCAAAGTGGCTGATTGCCCGAGACGAATCTGAGATGCCTGCCTTGGGGTGGGTTCACACAATCGCTCTGATGTTGGTAACCCACCTTAAACCTAGGTTTGAATGACTGAGCCCTTGCTCGCAATCCTGTGAGCTGGCTTGAGGCCAGGCGGTGGGCAAGGCTAGAGGAATTTACCTCCCCCACAGACGATCTCGTAGAGTTGCTGGGTGCTCAGATTGCACATCCTGATGAGCCCCTACTGCCCCAGGCAAGTGCACAGTGCATTGTGGGGATTCCCTCGGTGACAGCCAGGAGCCCGCAGCTGTGCTGACCAACGAGCAGTTAGCCTGAGTTAAGGGCACACTCACACCCTTAACTTCGACTAACCGGCGGGCTTTGTAGGCAGGTTTGCCGCCGGGGAGCCCTGGGGCTCCTGGTGGTTCTCACGGGCAGCCAAGCTTGGCTTTGTCTTCCTTACAGACTTTAGGGCTGTTCTCGGGACCCGAAACAGGATTGGAGAGCATCCAGCCAAGGGAGGAGAGCCATGAACACTCCTGATTGGCAGCTGAGGGATTGTGTGGGAGCTGGGGAGGACTAAGCTACAGAATTCTCATCTATGGAATTAATTAACCTGTGGAACTCTCTGCCACAGAGAGGTGCGTCATCCCATGAAACTGATTGCCAAGAATTTTAGGGCCAACAAAAGGAAGTCCTTTTTCACACAACGTATCACCAGCCTATGGAATTCTCTGCCACAAAATGAGGGGATAGCCAACAGCCTGGATGGCTTCAAGAGGGGTTGAGATAATTTCACGGAGGACAGGTCTATCAATATTATTTATTTATTTATTTATTTATTTATTTATTTATTTATTTATTTATTTGATTTATATACCTCCCTTCCAAAATGGCTCAGGACGGTTTACAATTTAAAAAGCTACTTAAGCTACTTTAGTAGCTACTAAATATAGCTACTAGTCTGGTGGCTATGGGCCACCTCCAGCCTCAAAGGCAATTTGCCTCCAAAGACCAGCTGCAGGGGAGCAACAGCAGGAGAGAGGGCATGCCCTCATCAGCTCTTGCCAGTGGGCTTCTCAGTGGCATCTGGTGGGCCACTGTGTGAAACAGGAGGCTGGAATAGATGGTCTTCGGCCTGATCCAGCGGGGCTGTTCTTCTGTAGGATGGCTTTTCATCCACCCTTTATAAAATCCTGTGGACAGAATGTGGCTTGGGTATGCCTGTACCACCCAGCTCCTGGCTCGCACACGATCACCCTCCCCACTTCCTGCCTTGATCTTTGCAAACACGGGGTCCTGAGATCAACCCCTTGGACTGCCTGTCTGGTGACACCAGCCTAGACCAGGTGATAGCCCAGGCTGGCAGCAGCATCAATGCTGCTCTCCATTTCAGCAGCACTGGAAGACTTGAATGCAGTTCCTTCCCTGACTTCCATGCATGCTTTAGGTCTGCCATGCCAGTCGATAAATTTGCAAGCATGGATCTGTAAACCTATATTTATGTATGTCATATTTGTCCCCCAAGGTCAAATAGAAACAAAGTTGATCCTCCACTCCTGTAGACGGTGTTTATGCTTCAGAATAACTGAAGGGCTCAGTGCTCCCCCAAGGTCAGTGCCCCAGTTATCTGGGTTGACTGGACCTAATTTTGGACCTGATGCTACAGCAGGGAAACTCAGACGAGGTTGTCAGCAGCTGATCTCTGCCTCTCAGTGGATCAGTGTTCTCGAGCTCTTTTGGAAGGGAGATACTGTGGTCTTCCTTGTGTGAATGGTTAGTGTCCATGTCAAATGAGGAATTTGATGCAACTCTATCCTGAGGCCATTCAGCCTCGGAGACATAAACAGCCCAGAGACGTAGGTTTGGGGTGGTATAGAAATATTTTAAATAAATAAATATCATAAATAAATAAAAATCCACGCAGTCCAAAACTGCATTCTATCTGGGTTTGGGAGCTGTGTGTGCTCCCAATTTTCGGTTGTGTGGAAGCAAGATCAGAGGAAACCCTAAATAGCTTTTCTTCCGTCCTTGCTTCCACACAATCACTTCTACCCAGGTTTTCCTCCTACCTTGCTTCCACACAACCAAAAACTGGGAGCACACACAGCTCCCAAACCCAGGTAGAACACAGTTTTTGATTGTGTGAATAACCTCATAGTCTTTGATTGCTTCTATGTAACCTAGTCCATTGCAAAGTTCACAATTTCCCCCATTCTTCGTAAACAATTTCCACCAAATCCTCATTCAGCCATGAAACTCACTGGGTAACTCTGGGCCATTCACTTCTCTTTCAGCTTAACCTACCTCTGAGGGCTGTTATGAATATAAACATAACCTCTGGGTTCCTTGAAGGAGCAGTGGGATAAAAATCTAAAAATGAATTCATGGGTATTGCTCAGTGTAATGGTGTTTAAACTTAACTGCAACGATAACAATTCATTCTTAATGACCTAATTATTGGTCCCTTTTGTGTATTAACTTTTTTTTTTTTTTTGCATTTTACAGGATTGTATATTTGTTTGCAATTTTTAAAAATGAAAATTTGTGGACTGTTAATTAAACAAACCTGAATCTAGTGGCCAATGCCATCACAATTTTTTGTGGCGGTGAGTTCCACCAGTTAGTTGTTTGCTATTTGTAGAAGTCCTTTATTTTGTCCGTCCCGAATCTCCTTCCAGTCTCTTTCTTTAGAGGACCCTGAGTTCAGGTGACATCAGCATGCGTAGTGGATTCCATTTTGAAGCAGAGTGTGTTGGCGAAGCGTCTCTGCAGATCCCCAGGGAAAGCAACTTAATTTTAAGGTTACAGATTTCTGGCTCCACTGGTGCACTGAATATGTCAGAAAAAATAAGAATCACGGAAGTTAAACTCTGAAGCTCCCAAATCCATCAGCTTGAGGCATCCGTTGTCACTTCCTATGGCTTACCTAGGTCAATGTCACTCTTCACTGCCCTTCTTCTTGACTAATTGCTCACTCAATTTCTTGTTCTAGGCTGGGGTTGAAGGCTGTGCTGGGACCTCTGATGGGGCAGGAGTCTGGATGCTGCTCAGGAGGCAGACTCTGGATAGTTTCGAGGGGAGTCCAGACTCCAGACAGGTAAAGAGTCAGGACTTCATAGGAACTGAGGAAGTGGCTTTATATCGTCAAGCCCTTGATCCATCTAGTTCTCATCTCCGAGGAGAGGAGAGCTGGCCTTGTGGTCGCAAGCATGACTTGCCCCCTTAGCTAAGCAGGGTCCGCCCTGGTTGCATATGAATGGGAGACAAGAAGTGTGAGCACTGGAAGCTATTCCCCTTATTAGGGAATGGAGCTGCTCTGGGAAGAGCATCTAGGTTCCGAGTTCCCTCCCTGGCTTCTCCAAGATAGGGCTGAAAGAGACTCCTGCCTGCAACCTTGGAGAAGCCACTGCCAGTCTGTGAAGACGATACTGAGCTAGATAGACCAATGGCCTGACTCAGTATATGGCAGCATCCTATGTTCCTAGTTCAGGTTTGTCTACACTGACTGGCAGCAGCTTCTCCAAGGAGACAGGAGAAGCATCCTTCTCTCCTGAAGTTGCTGACAAGGAAGGAACCTGGGCCACACTGGTTCACGGGCCGCTTTGGGGATACTTGTCAAGGGGAATCCCTTTGCACACAATTTGCATAGTGATGCAAATGGCCTCTGCACATGCACAGAGGTCACAGAAATGGCCTCTGCATCAGTGTTCCCTCAGAGTTCCCTCAGTGTTCCATCTCTGCATCAGAGATTCCCAGATGTTACTGACTACAACTCCCAGAATCCCCAGCCAGAGGCCACTGCAGCTGAGGATGCTGGGAGTTGTAGTCAACAACATCTGGGAATCCCTGTTAGAGGGAACAGTGCTCTGCATGTGTGCAGAAGCCCAAACCGGGCTGCAGCTAGACTAGACTGTCATTGGCTTGGAGGAGCCCTTGCCACCACTGCCTCCAATGTCTCTGTCACTGCCTTGCCACCTCCACTAAAGGTATGGAGACCCTTTTCCCTCACAACCCCCCTGGCACCTTTAGGATAAGGATTAGGGATGCCCCCTTTACCAGTATCCCCAAACTGAATCGCAAACTGGTTCTTAGAACTGGGGCCGGTTCGAACTTGGACCTGCCGATCCGGGCCGGCTCGATTCAAACCACAGTTCAAATCAATCCAGCTCACACGTCTCTACCCAAAGCGACAAAGGCTTTGACCCAAAGGGACAAAGGTTTGTCCTACCCACTGAACAGTCATGTGAACAAGCCTATGGTCAGTCAAATGTTTCCAAAGCCTCTGTCTACCTCTTTAGTTAGCAGTCTAATGCTGCTTCCCAGTCCTTCCCATTTTTGTGTGCTCTGTGGGGATTTGGCATTTTTGAAGCTCAGCTGTGTGTGTGTATGTGGTATTCCCCTTGTTGTGTCACATGCACATCAAGCAGCGCAGTTTTAACAGGAAGGAATTTATTAGGCACTTTGTTTTGGATCTGCCCCACTGGGGTCAACAGATTCTGCTTTCATCTCCCCTTTGCTATTATTAGATTTGAGCAAAACAACCCCAGCCCTTGGCAAAAGGCAACCAGAATTTTCAGGTTTTGACTCACATCAGAACAACTGGGTTTCCTGTGACCTCCTCTGTGATCCATAGAACAACCCAGACTTGATGGGAAATTTCGCCCAAAGCATCTCGGAGGAAGACGGGTTCTTGACTATATCATTGTCTTGGAGTCATGGGGTTGAGTAAACTCTGAATGGAGCTTACAGTTATTCCCCCCCCCTCACCCCCAGCTGAGTCATTTCTGGCTAGCAGCATATGATTTTATTCTGAATATGCCTTTATATCCAAACTATTAGAAACTAACTTTAAAAACATGGGCTGGTTGGTACCAGAATATGCTATCAAGATGACATAGAGAAGCAGATAGATGTGCAAAGGAAGACGGAAGGGAAGTGGGAAGACAGACAGATCAGATAGGGAAGGAAGACATGACCAGCAGCTAGTCTGAAAGCTAGAAACATGTAAAAAAAAATAAATGTCAGCGACTGAGTGTGTTCTCTGCCCAACTTCCAATGCAGGTTTGGTGGAGAATACTGTGCGAATATCGGGAATCTAGCATAGGAGCTAGACTTGGGCAGTTTTGGACCCACCAGGAACACACTCTCTCAGATGTCGACATTTTATGGACATGTTCACAGTGTATGGACTGGCTAGTGGTTATGTGAAGTGATAGATAGATGGATGGATAGATTAGGAAATTATGGGAGGGAGGGAGGGAGGGAGAAGGAGAGAGAGGGGAGCGAGCGAGAGGAAAGGAGGGAGAGGGAAGGAGGGAGAGGAAGGCAGGGAGGGAGGACCTATGGACCAAATTGGGTCCTTAGGCCCAAATTGCATGCCTAAGAAAGTGCCAACCTTACACCAGAATACAGAAAGGGAGGGAAGTAGAGAGCTTTGGTTGTATACTGCTTCTCAACATGAATGTGAGGCTGTTCTCACGACCAGCCTAACCCGGCCTGGGGCAGCCCAGCCTGGGTTAGGCTGGTTGTGAGAAGCGGGAGGGTCCTCATGGATCCCTCCGCTCCGCAGCTGCCTCTGAACCCGGCTGCTTTGTATCGTGTGTCTCCTCTTCTCGTGCGCAGCCTGAGAAGACACAGAGCTGGGCGCCTAGCAGACCCGTCTGGCGGGGGAATCTCCCAATGCAACAGGCACGCGACATGTTGAATGGCGGGATGCGGGCAGCTGGAAGGAGTTCCGGCCGAAGATCCCTTCCGTGCTCCATAGTGGAGTGCGGAGCGTGTGGCTGTGCGCGGAGTTCCCCGAAGACAATCTGCTTGGTTGTCTGGCGGGAAGGTACATTAAAAGCAGCCTCTCCCCTGCACCTTCCCCTCCTGCCCATGGTGATGGTGAGAATCGCCTCTCTGCCATAATTACATCCAGTGGGGAGAAGTTCCATACCTTAATTGCTGCAAAGTCCTTGCCTGTCTTGAATCCACTGGCCATGGTTCTGCCATTATGAGAAAGGGAGAAAATCTCAGACCACTGCTTGCCTGGCCATACAGACAACCATCCTGGCTTGCACCACATCTGCACTCTGGGTCACGGATTCCTGGTGGTGCCGTCTCGGTTTCCACTTGCAGAACTTCCACTGCATGGGCATATGCGTTGAGGATACGCCATCGTGCCAGGCAGCGAAAGCCTCCAGGCATTTTGGAAGTATCTGCCTCTGTTGTTGAGCTGGGATTAGGAAAAACAAATAAAATAGGATTATAAGCCTCTGGTTTGTGTACAAATGATTACCGTTCTGTGGCACACACACCGGGCGCTCTGCTCCAGCACAGCTCATGAAATAACTGGAGTGCTTTAATGTCTTAACATGTCAGCCCAACTCGCACAGAATTCTCCTTCTGAAGCTCTCTGGGAAGTCTCTTGACAATAGCAGTAACCAGGAAGGCGCTGGTGGGAAAGACCTCTTTCGAAGTGCAAGGGTGGTGCTCACTGACAGTTGATGAATACAGGGTTCACGTGACCCTAGAGGAAGGGGTTCACAAACCTGGGTTCACAAATGTTGCTGGACTACAACTCCCATCACCCCCTGTCACTGTGGCAGGGCATGATGGGAGTTGTAGTCCTGCCCTAGTTGGAGAATGAGGACAGTTGGAAAAGATCAGACTTCTCAAATGGCGACAGTGTAGAGGAGAGCTGGTCTTGTGGTAGCAAGCATGACTTGATCCCTTAGCTAAACAGGGTCCGACCTGTTTGCGTATGAAAGGGAGACTAGAAGTGTGAGGACTGTAAGATAGTCCCCTTAGGGGATGGAGCCGCTCTGGGAAGAGCATCTAGTTTCCAAGTCCCCTCCCTGGCAGCATCTCCAAGATAGGGCTGAGAGAGACTCCTGCCTGCAGACTTGGAATAGCCGCTGCCGGTCTGTGTAGACAATACTGAGCTAGATGGACCAGTGGTCTGACTCAGTATATGGCAGCTTCCTATGTTCCTATGACTCTGTGGGGAAAGTGCTAGTGTGTCATGAGAAATCCTTTCATTCAATAACTAAACGCTCCTATGAGCCCAATGCGAAGGATGCTGACCCCTAGGTCTCTGAATGAGTCCCTGCTCTGGCTGTGCCTCTTTCTCATCAGCCTTTGCTGGGAGGCCATAATTCTGCTGCACATCTATTAGATTTATAACCCACATCGAGGAGCTCAGGGTGGTGCACATGGACGTAACAGCAGCCCTGCTGGATCAAGTCCATGGCCTATCTAGTCCAGCCTCCAGTTTTGCACTATGGCCCACCTGATTCCTCTGGGAAGCCCACAAGCAAGAGAGGAAGGCTGTTGCTTCCTTGCAACTGGTCTTCAGAGGCATCCAGCCTGGAAGTGGCCTATAGCCATCACAACTAGCAGCCATATATATCCCTATCCTCCATGAATTTGTCCAAGCCCCCTTTAAAGTCTTTGTGTCCTCACAACAACCCTGTGAGGTGGGTTAGGCTGATCTCTCTCTGCTGGCTGTGATGGGATTCTTCAGTCACTCCCAAAGAAGAGAAACAGCAGCATTGTCCTACTCTTAGGGGATACTCTCTGCTGCATCTCTGTATGAGTCACTGCTATAGGCTTTCTTCTTTCCAGTCAGGAGAAACATACAGATCAGTGTCTCAGACAGAAACTAGAACTGGGCCAAAATCGAGAAGGTGGGAACCGCGAAAGGGGATGAACACACCATTTTTTTTGAGGGCAAAATTGTGGTCACCCAATATAAAGTTCTTCCCAGAAGTTGGAGACTATGAGATCATTCACACAATCAAAAACTGTGTTCTATCCAGGTTTGGGAGCTGTGTGTGCTCCCAGTTTTCAGTTGTGTGGAAGCAAGGACGGAGGAACAGCTACCCAAGTTTCCCTCCTGCCTTACTTCTACACAATCACTTCTACCCAGGTTTCCCTCCTACCTTGCTTCCACACAGCCGAAAACTGGGAACACACACAACTCCCAAACCCGGGTAGAACAGAGTTTTTGATTGTGTGAATGACTTCTATTTCTTCCCAGTTTCCCTAGAATGGTAAAAAAAAATCTGGTGAGACCCTAACCTGTGCTTGGGTTGCACCATTTTTAGGATGCTTGGAGTGTGGGGGCTAGCATAGCCAACTGTCAGCCAGCGGGGAACTCCGCGCCCCACTCCAAATCTCCTTCACCCCTGAGAATCTCTGAAATAGCACTTCACTTTCACAGCCTGTGAATGAGTCCTGAAATGGAGGGGGTAACTGGGGGGGGGAGGGGAGATTGTATTCCTTTGCTCTTACTTTGCTTCTTGTGATAAGTGAGTTAAATGTGATGTCTTAATAATATGGCTATTAATGATTAGTTTGTCTTTGAATCAGTGTGAAATCCTTAGTATTAAGGCCCACTGGGAGTTTCTTGCTCTCTTTCTGTCATTTGAACTGTCTTTCTGAAAGACTAGAATATGTTCCAAGCAGTGACACAGTTTTCTCTGTATATTCTTTAATTATTTTCAGAGCATCTGGGAAAAGTCCAATTCACCATTTATTTTTAAAACGTATGTAATAGTGATGCTACAATGCATAGTAGAGAATTAGACAAGCACTTCTGTTTGGTTTTCCAAGTACACCTCCACATAGTATTTGTGTATTTCATGAGCCCCAGCATACTGAAATTTGTAGTTTTCCAGCATTTTTGGGTCTGGCTACATCCACTGCTAAATAGTTTTTGAAATATTAAAAGATTAAGGAGCTTGACTTGTATTTTTCAGCTGATCATATGTTAAAGTTATCTGAAAGATGGGTGTCAGATGTTTGGACAGGGGGCACAATTTCTGCGCTTGTCCTAGGCACTATTTTCCCTAGATACGCCTCTGGTCTCCCTGTCTTTCCAGACACATCTGCTTCTCATGTGATTTTAAGCAGAATTTCAGACCAGTTTTTCAAAGACAGCCTTGTTGACTTCTCCTTGCCTCTTTGGTGTGAAATGGCCACTACTAAACTTAGCTTAAAGTTGGAGGAAGAAACATCAATAACCTGCGCTACGCTGATGACACCACTCTGATAGCTGAGAATGCAGAATGAAGGCAGCACTGAGAGATAGCGGGACTATGACAACAACAACAACGACAAATATTTATATACTGCTCTTCAACAAAATTCTCAAAGCAGTTTACACAGAGAAATAAATAATACATAAATAAGATAGTTCCCTGTCCCCAGAGAGCTCACAATCTAAAAAGAAACATACGGTAGACACCAGCAACAGCTACTGGAGGGATACAGTGCTGGGGATGGATAGGGCCAGTTGCTCTCCCCCTGATAAATATAATCACTACTTTTAAAAGATTTCTCTTTGCTCAGTTAAAGGGCTAGATAGGCCTTGGGCCTGATCCAGCAAGGCATTTCTTATGCACTTATGTTTTTAACTCACTCGGGGTAGCCAAGGGATAGCAAAGAAATTTGTTAGGGGAGCGAGGATTCTGCTATATATTAAATAACGGTTTAATCTGTCCACCACATATTACCATGTTATTCCTTTTATAATAACATTCGATGTAGTCCCGTTACTCCCTTGTTATTACATTACCCTGGCTGAATTTTATGTCAATTGCAGACAAGAAATTTTCTTCCACACACAAGGCTGCTAAATTTTGTGTGGCCACTGTTAAGATCTGCCAACAATTAATGTCTACCCTTTAGATCTTACCTTAAAATGTTTACTTTGTTAGAGTTCTTATCTGAATGTTGTAAAATTTGTTGTGTTTACATCTGATCTATGATTGTAATAAAGCTATTCATTCAGTACTGATAAGGGAACTGATGTTGGCAGTCTGTTTAGGAACATAGGAAGCTGCCATCTACTGAGTGAGACCATTAGTCTCAGTCTTGTCTTCACAGACTGGCAGCGGCTTCTTGAAGGTTGCAGGCAGTAATCTCTCTCAGCCCAATCTTGGAGATGCTGCCAGGGAGGGAACTTGGAACCTTCTGCTCTTCCCAGAGCGGCTCCATCCCCGGAGGGGAATATCTCATAGTGCTCACATGGAGTCTCCCATTCAAATGCAACCAGGGAGGACCCTGCTTAGCTAAGGGAACTTCCTTTCCAGTACTTGGAGGTCTACAAGATGCATCTAGAAAATTTACTCTACTGTGGAAAATGAAGAGAGCTTAAATTGAATGAAGGAGCATGATTCCCCCCCCCCCCCTGTTTGTTTCCATTAATTACTGAAACATTGTCCTTCAGGTGGTTGAGGGAGTTTCATATTTCTTTAGACATCAATAGACGCCGGAGCTCTTGCAGAACACCTTTGATACTATAAGAATTCTGCCATTTTGCTAGGATTGATATGGCTCTGGGATCCACCACTCCATTAGAACCATTTACTCCATTCATATTAATTTTTGGTACAAATCTTATGAATGGAGGTGCTTCCGTATATTTAGGCCCACATTCTATTTCAAGGCTGTATATTCTGTTTTCGTAAATTGTTCTTGGAGGCCCAATAATCATGCCTGTCCATCTTGTAAGTGTCATATCTTCGTCATCTTCAAGACCCCAGCTAACTGTCCCATCTCCTACTCCTTTCTGACCTTCTTCAAGTTCTTCCAACAGTCAAAATTTACGAGGAACTTTGACTCCCGAGCCCATGGTGGCCGCCATCTTGCGCTGCTGTCGCTGCTTAGCTAAGGGAACAAGTCATGCTGGCTACCACAAGACCAGCTCTCCTCTCCTTATATTACTTACTTTACTTTATTTACCTTCCTCCAAAGCTTCCTTGACATGTTCAAACTTATCCAGTCAATGGGCCAGATCCCTCTTAGAAAACACTCTTTCTGGATAGGACATACCTTCCCGCCTGCTTTCCATGCTTGCGAGCCTGTCCAAGACCATGTGGCATGAAAGACTGGGTTGGTGGGGAGAAAGATCTGGAGCAGGCCAACTGGGATCTACAGGGTAGCGGAGCCTACACTCCACTACACACATGGAGGCTATTCTCATGATATGCAGGAAATGGGCCAACGGAGCCCAGCTCGGGTTCTGCAGGCCGTGTCCCGCCACGGAAGCCATCCGGCTCCTGGCAACCAGCCCTTCTACGTAAATACCCCCTCCCCTGTTAAGCAAGGTCAGCGGAGTGTGTTTCACGCTAACCCCCTCTACCTGATCGTGGGTCGCTGTGGCACAGCTCCACACCACAGCGACTCACAAGGAGGCCCCCAATGGGGAGGCAACAACAAGCCGCCCTGGTGTCGGGAGGCTCCTCAGAATGCCCCACGCACTGGCAGGGGGCATTCTGGGACTGCCTGATTGTCTGCGGGGAGAACAGGTCAAGCCCACTCGCCTCGCCAAACCCCCTATGGCTCTCCACACTGCTCGTGTGAAGAGCCTCATGGTCTTGTCCAGCCCAATGCCTAGCTAGGAAGGAAGCCAAGGCGTTGCCTGGCTGCTGGGAGGCTGAAAGGGTCTCCTCTCTACCGGGCTCCAGTGGCTTCTGCTGCTTGTTCCGGGATCAATGAGTAAGTGAATGAGGCTGGCTTACTTATTTACTTACTTACTTACTTACTTATTTATATGCTGCCCTTCCAAAGTGGTTCAGGGCAGTTTACAACAAGGTAAAAACAATTAAAACCAGTTAACAGTTAAAATCAAAACTATAAAAACAGAGTAAAACCAATTCAACAGCTAAAAAAAAAAACCCTGGAGAACCAGGGCAACCATTTAAAACAATTTTAAAACAATTTTTCAATCATTTAAAACCCTGGAAGGCCAGGCCAAACAGATAGGTTTTAAGGACTCTCCTGATGGACAGTAATGATCTCGAATTACGGATTTCTGCCCGGAGTGCATTCCACAGCCCAGGAGAAGCTACAGAGAAGGCCCACCTCTGAGTCGCCACCAGACGAACCGGTGGTAACTGGAGACGGACCTCCTCCTCAGATGACCTTAACGTGCGGTGGGGATCGTGCAGAACAAGGCGTTCGCTAAGATTAAACAATAGAGGGCTTTTAAAATAATGAATTCAAAATATAGGACCAGAATATAAGATGACTGTATTGTTTGATATTTCATTGTAGATTTCCAGTTTGGTGGATGGGGGAGCGGGACATATTTTGGGGGAGCATCCACTACTCCTTGCTACCCCTTGACGCCATCCCTGATCAGGGATGCTGTAGCAGTTTCCTACACTGTATTGGGTTGGACTAGATGGCCTCCAAGGTCCCTTTGAACTTTAAAATCCCACCATGCTATGACCCATGATCCTTCAGCTTATGGCATTGGTTTGGGACCATGCAGATGTGGTGCAATCTGGCTTCTAAGAATGAAAGAAACCAAATTAATTTGGACTGTTTGAGTATGGTCCTCCTACTAATGCTCTCTGGGGCCGTTCACACAATCAAAAACTGTGTTCTACCCGGGTTTGGGAACTGGGTGTGCTCTCAGTTTTCGCGTGTGTGGAAATAAGGTAGGAGGGTAGAACCTGGGTAGAAATGAGCGAGGCTTTTCTCACGAACCCTAACCCTGGCTGGGTTGCCCCAAGCAGGGTTAGGCTGGTTGTGAGAAGTGGCGGGATCCTCTCAGATCTCCTCCAGCCTAACCCCCTTAATAAACCCAGCTTTTAGCCAAGGTTAAGGGGATTCTTTCACCTTTAGCCCAGCTACCAGGAATCGTGTGGTTCCTGGGGCTACATGTGCCCGAGGAATCACAGAGATGGGCTTGCCGAGTGTCCGCCGGAGGGGGGAAATGAAATCCCCAATTGAGGGACACCTGGAGTTCCGGCCCCAGATCCCTCCTCCCTGCTCTGTACTTCATGGAGCTGCGTGGAGCAGGGCTCTCCAAGTGGGCATGCAGGAGGCACACCGAAGCCAATCTGCTTGGTCGTCTGGGGTGGGGGGAGGTAAGTCGAAAGCAGCCTTCCCCAGGCGCCCTCCCCGCCTGCCCGGGACGATCATGAGAATCTTCCCGCACTGAGATCATTAATACAATCAAAAACTGGTCGGAAGAAAACTTGGGTAGAATCAGGGCATAGCAAGGTTGGAGTGGGCCCAGAGACAAGATAGATATAGACATAGATATAGATATAGATATAGATATAGATATAGATATAGATATAGATATAGATATAGATATAGATATAGATATAGATATAGATATAGATCTCCTATGTGTCACAATAGATCATCCTAAATTATTTTTTAAAAGGTTTTGTAAATTGTGGGCTATGCAAGCCATTTTTGGAAGGGCGGTATAGAAATCGAATAATAATAATAATAATAATAATAATAATAATAATAATAATAATACCAGAGAAAGACATGCTGTTCTGGTAGCTCCAGGTCTTAACACTCACATCAGTTTCGGAGAATGAATACAACTGAAGGAAGCCCGGGCGATTGTGTGGCTGGGGGAGTCAGTCAAGTGACTTGCCTCTGGGGGGGGGGTGCCCAAGGCGGTGGGCCCCCAGACAACTGTCTCCTCTTGCCCTATTATAGTTACGCCCCTGGGTAGAATTGATTATGTGTAAGCAAGGGAGGAGGAAAAGCTACGCAGGTTTCCCTCCTCCCTTGCTTCCACACCATCACTTCTACCCAGGTTTCCCTCCTCCCTTGCTTGCACACAACTGAAAATTGGGAGCATGCACAGCTCCCAAACCTGGGCAGAGCACAGCTTTTGATGTTGTGAATGGCCTCTCGGTTTCACACAACAGTGAAGGCCTGCTTATTGCAGAATAACAGAGTGCAACATTCAGCAGGCAGAGAAGGGTCCTCAGAAATGGGTCTTTCAGGAGAAGGAAGGAACACAATCAGTGCGGCTTGGCATGAGAGCAGAGGTGTTTATTTTTATTTTTTTTATTTAACACATTTGTATACCGCCCAAAACGCAAGTCTCTAGGCGGTTTACAACAAAACAATAAAAACAACAGATAAAAAGGTCAAAACATTACAACAATTTAAAATTTAAAATGTTAAAACTATTAAAACCACAATTAAAACAACATCTAATTAAAAGCCTGGGTGAACAAATGCGTCTTGACTGCCTTTTTAAAAGCTGTAAGAGATGGGGAGGCTCTTATTTCAGCAGGGAGCATGTTTCAAAGCCTCGGGGCAGCAACAGAGAAGGCCCATCCCCAGAGGAGCCGGTGGTAACTGCAGACGAACCTCTCCAGATGATCTCAATGGGCGGTGTGGTTCATAGCAAAGAAGGCGTTCTCTTAAAAGGTGTGAACAGCACACTGGAATGCCCTCATTTCCTCTGTGAAATGTTGGTGGGTGAAGGCTGGTTCCTGTTTAAATGACTCAGTATCAGCAGACGGTCCCCAGCCTGTCTTGGAAGGGATCTATTTTTTCTAAGTGTAACTGGAACATGGCATCGGGCGAATGATTCCACAATTGCACAGACTGACACCTCATTACCAAGCATGGATTTCTCTAGCATCTCCTTCAAGCAGTCAGTTTGGTTGTCAAGATCTAAAAGAAAAGCCTTGGTCTTACCTGCCATCATTCAAAGGCATCTTGAAATGTGATAGGGATGAAGATCTCAGCCAGAAGGAGAATGTGAGGCTTGTAAATAAAATATATATTTATAATTAGCCCTTTCCAGCCATGTGGCTTTCTGCATTCAGTTCAGTTTTATTTCCATGTTAGCCATTATAGCCACTGGGTTCATATTAGGCATGTAGGCAATAACAGAAATGCAGAACTCAGTGATGCACAACATAGCTTTGTGCTAGGTTGCATATTTTGCATGCAGTACCAGTTGAAGGATATTTTGGAGGCTGCCACGCATGCGCAATGGGCCTCTGTGTGACCTGGGTCATGACCTGGCCAGGCAGGGGCCCATTGTGCATGCATGGCAGCTGCCGTGACAGGGGAAATGGAACGGGCCGAAGAATGCCCAAACCAGGCACTTTTTGACATAAGGAAGGCCAGCGGAGGGAGAGGGACCTCCGTGGACCCTCCTGTGGCCTCAGAGAAGCCCCCCAGAGGGGGTAAGTACACACACACACACATACACACAGGGTTCAGTCTGTGGTCAAGCCGAACCACCCCTGGTTCAGCTCAACCCCAAACTGTCAAACCGAACCAGTTTGATATCGAGCTGGCTTCCACACACTCGCTTCTACCCCAGTACCTGGGTTTGTGGATTATTTGTCCGCTTTCCATTTCCAAGTCCTTTGCTGGTCAATGACCGAATAAACTTATAACTTATAACTTTCCAAGTCCTGGCAGCCGGCCACCAGCCGACATGTTTTTAAGAGAGTGCAAGAGCTAGGGGAGCTGTGTTCTCTGAATGTGCCACTCTGCACAGCCCACTCTATGATCACTTGCTTGAAATGGCTTGAATGGGGCTAGTCCCACCCCCTCCTCCTTGTAGCTACTCTGAGCGTGGCTGCTGACGGCATGGGTTTTCCCTGCTCCGGGCTGTGTAGTGCATTGTGGGAAGATTCTCCAGATTCCCAGATACCTTGCTGGCTCCAAGCTCACCTGTGCAGCACTCATCTGGGAATGGGGGTTGCAGAGCCCAACAGAGGTTGTTTCTGTCTGCCTAGGAAGGGGTAAGGACTCTTACTAGCCCCAAACCACCCCCTTCTGATCATGTGCAAGCACCCTAGAGTGGTGTACATAAAAAGGATAAAATGAGCAAGACAGTAAAACCATCACTAGGTAGTTTGTGTGTTTAAAAAACACATTTCCCCCCATTGTGGATATATCTGTCCCTAAATAAATATTAACTAATGACAAAAATAATACCTCTTACCAAACTATGGGATGATTGAAATAATAGATTGGGATGTGAGACAAAGAATAGTGCCATTTGTCCATTCCAACTACAGTTCAGTCACCTGAATCTTCCTTCTGACCCTCTTGGGTTCTTTGAGCTTTGAGGTTCCAAAGAGATGCCTTTTCCAGTTCCTCACTTGCCTCTGGGCAAAGCAGATGCACACACATTCTTGACCAACAGCAACAAACGGTGCTGTGTGCCTTCTGGAGGAGCGGGGACAAAAGTGATGGTGTTGTGTCTGTGTGCTTAGTTTCCACGCTTGACTCTCCAAAGGCAGATCGCCAGACTTTTCTTCCCCTTCTCAAAGCCCGTCCCATTTCCCTGCTGTCCCTCCCCAGGGCTGATTGCCTGGGAAAATGAGAGCTGAAGAAGCATCTGAACATACAGCTTGATAGAGTGACTAAATCCGTTCCCTTTCTTTAGAAAACCACAACACTCGGGCCTCTGTTTTTATTTTTAGCTTACGATCACAAAGGTTTCTTTTTCTGCTTTCCTCCTAGAAGAGCCATTATATCCCCGTGTGGCACTTTTGCTTTTTGGTCAGGCTCAGGCCTGGTGTTCTCTCTTTGATGATGAAGAATGTTCCTTTTGCTTCCTGCCTCAGGCCCCTAGACTACCAACAATCCAACACAACCAAATATGGAAATGTATGTCCCATCGTGTGCATTCAGATGTGCTCTTTCAAAGCCTAGCCGTGGCTGCTTTCTTCTATGTTACCTCTTACCTTGCATCGGGTTGAGTGCCAGGATGCACCGGTAATCCATTACAGAGGGCTAACCACTTTATATTTGTATTTATTCATTCATTCATTGTTAGATGTATAAACCACCTTTCATTACAAAACCCCCGCAATTAACTGAAAAAACAATACACAACGATTAAACAGTAAAAAACAACAACAACAAATGTTAAATTGGAATGTAAGAAGAATACAAATCTATTAAAAAAGTTAAGGAAACATATACACAATAAAACCATGAGACACAACACAGAAGCAATCATAGAACAAATCGATCCAGAATTGTCACTCAAGGCACAAAGGACCAGGCTCAAACTATCATACTGTGGACACATTATGCGAAGACCCAGCTCCTTCGAGAAGTCCATAACGCTGGGAAAAGCTGAAGGAAAGAGAAGAAGAGGATGACCAGCAGCAAGGTGGATGGACTCGATGACGACAGCAATGAAGGTTCCACTGAGAGACCTTCAAGGCCAAGTGGAGAGAATCTGGAGAGAATCATCCTGGGGAGAATCTATCTATGTGGTCACTAAGAGTCGACATCGACTTGACGGCACATGATCAATCCATCAATCAATTATAATATTAGCATTTTTCTCCTCCAATGAGGAAGTCTAAGATCAGTCATTGCCATATGAGGGAGCTACTATCCAAAGGTATATGCAGACGGATGCATCCAGTGCTGTGTGCTGTTCTTGCACCTCCTCCTGTCCCATGGGGACCACAGCAGCATTTCAAAGCAGTCCTCCATGCTTAACTGGCAGCGAAGGTCATGCCTGGATCCAGAGAGAGTTTGAGATGCTCATTATTCAGGCGCAGCACATTCAGGCAGCCGCACAACGGAGAAGGACAAGAGTCCTACCCAGCTTCAGATGCTGTGTGTGGTCTCGCTTTCTTGTTGTGTGTCAGCAAAAACCAAGCAAGGAAGAGGGGAGAGTGATGGTCTGTGGGAAAGGAGCTAGGGAGAGCAGCACCATCCTGACAAACTATTGAGCCCAGCATTTTATCAAAGGCAGGCAGAGAATCTTCCTACCCAGCTCCCGTCTCACAGACGATCACTCTCTCCTCCTCCGACCTAGGTTTCTGCTAACACACAACTGGAAATCGGGAAGGCACACCGCTCCCGAGCCAAACGTGCAATCATGTGAACTGGCTGGATAAGAGTGTGAAAGCCACAGACAGGAGGGATCATTTATGAAAGCATTCTTCGCAATGTGCTCTGTATGTGTGTGCATATGCGCAGACACACATGTGCCCTCCCACCGTGAACTGCAATTTTATTTATTTGTGTGTTTGTTTATTCAGTGTATATACTGCCCTTCCTAAAGTGGCTCAGGGAGGTTTACACTGAAATCACAAACACATCACAAAACAATTAAAATCAGGAGACATTTAAAACAGATTAAAATTAAAAATAAAACTGGATATCATGAAAAGCCAGGCTAAAAAGATTTAAGGCTCTCCTGAAGGCCTCCAAGGATGATAATCCTCTTATATCCACAGGGAACATGTTCCACAACCCAGGGGTGACAACTGAGAAGGCCCGATCCCAGGTCGCCACCAGATGAATTGGTGGCACCCAAAGATGGACCCCTCCTGATGATCTTAATGAGCACTGGGGATCCTGTAGGGAAAGGCGCTCTCTCGGGTAACCTGGACCGAAGCCATTCAGGGCTTTGAAGGTAATGTCCACCACTTTGTACTTTGCCTGGACTCTTATTGGCAGCCAGTGCAGCTGTTTAAGAACAGGCATCATGTGGTCTCTCTGGGATACCCCACAGACCAATCTGGCTGCTGCATTCTGAACTAACTGAAGTTTCTGAACAACATACAAAGGCAGCCCTACAAAGAGCGCATTGCAGTGGTCCAACCTGGAGGTTACCAGCTGATGCACCACTGTTTTCAGGACATTCTCCTCAAGAAACGGGTGGAGTTGTTGAATCAGTCACAGCTGGTAAAAAAAAAAATGCTCCTGGCCACAGCCTCAACCTGAGACACCAGGGTGAGAACCAAGAGCACTTCCAAGCTACAGACCTGTTCTTTCTGGGAAAGAAAGTTCTATCCTGTCTTGCAGATTGTGACACCCAACAAACACCTCTGTCTTGCTTGGATTCAGCTTCAGTTTATTATCCCTCATCCAGCCCATTACTGCCTGTAGGCAGGCATTTAAGGGGCTAACAGCGTTTCCTGATATTGATGACATGGAGAAATCAATGTGGGTGTCATCAGCATATTGATAACATCCAGCACCAAATCCCCTGATGACCTCACCCAGCGGTTTCCTATAGACGTTAAAAAGCATTGGTGATGGCATGCAGCCCTGAGGGACTCCATATAGTAGCGCCTGTTTTGAAGAAACAAAAAGCAAATGTTAATGGTTCTACCTGATGAATCGCCAGCCTGCAGGCAGCATGGCTCTCAGGTAGGGTGGGAGAAAGAGGAACCATATGAGTTGCCTCCTTTAGTACCCTGCCCTCAGCTCATTAGGAAGAGCTACTACTGGTTGGCATTGTAACTGAGAGGTGGGCAAACCTGGCCCTCCAGCTGTGGTTGAACTACAATTCCCATCCTCCCCTTGTGGCTGGGGATGATTGGAGTTGTAGTTCAACAATGGCTGGAGGGCCAGGTTTGCCCACTCCTGCTCTAACCACTACATTCTTGCTTTTCCTTGTTCCGATCCTAGTTACTCTGAACTTTCCCCAGCAGTTCCTTGTTGGCAACCAAACTTTCCGTCTCTTCACCACCAGGCAGTACCCAAATGCAGAGAGAACTAACCCGTCGGGCGCCTTGGGAACTGTAACTGTGGGTTACGTGCCAGGTCGCTACGCAGCCAGCCAAACCTCCGGAGGCTGGTGCTCTGAAGGAGCCCTGAGCCAGGGATCGCTGCTGTCCAGGTAAGCAGCTCGGAGCTCTTAGCCCAAGCACTGAGGGACCAGCCTGAATTCTCAGGGCTCCTTCCTGGAGTGAAATAAGAACTCTCGATGCTTGAGCAGCCCTGTGAGGAGTACGGCTGACAAGCCTAATCAAGGCTTGAGAGAATCAGGCTAAGAAACATCACTGGCCCAAAGATTGAAGGGCAGAGCAGAAGTTGGACTTTTCCGGCACGGACTGGCTCGTCATCCTTCTAGAGATTCCTGGTGGCACACGCTTCCATTTAGCTCCTGTTCTGCTTTTTTCAAGAAGCCTGAATTTACAGGTACGCCATCATGTTATACAGGGACAGCAAGGGAGGGAGATGGGACGTGCAGTTCCCCTTCCCTACCACCAGGGGGCAACATTAAAAAGTCAGTGGATGCAGAGGCCAGGGACGTGCGAACCGGCTCGAGGTCGAACCGGACAGGTTTGAAAGCTCGCCCTCGAGCCGAATCGGTCTCCTCGAATCGGCCAGTACGAGTTAGAGGCGAGCCGCCCCCCAGGTCGAAGCCCCGACTCGCGTACCGGCTTGAGGGGCATACTTGTAAAGGAGAGTCCTTCCAGATTCCCCTTTACAAGTGAAGGGTTTGGCCAGTAGTAATTGTGGGGATGGGTGGTGATGAAAAATGCTCTTATTTACCCTCTGAAACTGCAAGCGGATGGAAGCTGGGTTGATCAATGGTGGTCGCGGCAGGGTTGGCGGGGGATGGAGACCATGGTGGGGGCAGCAGCAGGGGCTCTTCCAGCCCCACCGCCAGCCTCTCAAATCACAGGCCTGGTCATGCCTGCACTGATTCCGGGCTGGCTTTGGGTGTCAGAGCATTACAGTTGTCCTAACCCCTGGAAATCCCACAATGCACTGCTTGAGCGCATGGGACAATGTGGGGATCCACATAAAAGCAGCTGGCGCTGCCCATGGTCAGGGGGAGGTGCTTCAGGGACCACTTGCTCCCTAGGCGAGTTTGCCACCAAGGTGCTGCTGGGAGCCAGTTGGATCCCGCGGATTCCCACCAAAGGTAGATATAGTCACAGACCTTGGGGATCAGGTCCATGGCCTCCTCTGTCGGGTGGGGGGGGCTCCAAATGATTGGGGGGCCTCCCCAGACCCCCACCGCCGTGCCGCTTCCCCGCGCCAGCCCCACGCACGCTGCTGCCCCGCTGATATTTGTTATACTCATGGCCGGGGGTGGTGGTGGTGAGTGGCCAAGCGGAGCAGGGCTTCCCCCCGGTGGTGGCTGCGGTGGTGACAGGCTACGGACACAGTGGCTGGCTAGCCTGTCGGCAGGCGCTCCTGCCCAGTGCGTGTCAAGCGTCGCGTGCCCGTGACGTCACTGGCATAGGACACTCCTCACTGCACAGGCTCGCCCGCCAACGGGCCAACCAGCCACTGCGTCCATGGCACCACCCTCGCCGCCACCATCGGCGGGGCAGCAGTGGGCGTGGGGAAGCGGCATGGCAGCGAGGCTCTGGGGAGCCCCGCCGGCCACAGGAGCAGCAGTGGCGGTAGCCACAGGTTAAAAAATAATAATAACGGGGGACTTTGCGACTGGCCTCCAAAGCCCTTCAGGTCCAGGCTGCTTTTTGCCCGAGGTGCGCCTCTGGTTCCAACAGGTGTCCACGCCCAGGTTTAGCTTCCTAGTCAGTTCTTGGCGGCTTGTGAGAACAGCCTCATTGTGTGACGGAGGCCTACGATGCTTGAATATCCCCTCCAAGTATCACGGAGGGAAAAACAAGCCCTTGACATTCATGAGAATCCCCCCTAAAAGATCTCAGCTGCACATTGCGCCCTGAGGTCCCACAGACTCCCTGCATCTGGGGACGCTTATCCGCCCCCCCCCCCATGCCCAGTGGTGGTTATGCTGGCCACCGGCCACCACTGGATGACCACTGGATGAGGTTGGACAAATGTTTCTGGGGCATGGCCAGTGCAGGGTAGCAGTGGCAACAGGGAGGAGTGTCGTGTCCACCTTCACTTGCCAGCCCAGGGCTGCCTCCAGCTTTCCTACACCCCTGACGGAAGCTATGCCACTGGGGAGAATGTGGACAAATTGGCCGGAGATCTTGCAGAGGCTCCTTGGAACCTGACCGTGCAAGTTCAACATCGGCTGCAGTCCTGCAAGCCACCACAGTGTGGCGCTGCTATCTTCTTTGTTACATCAACGGACCTGAAAGGCATTCCGAAATTAATGAATGAAGAGGAGAATATGAATGTCTTGATGTGAATCGGAAATGGCTTCCGGATTTCACAGTGCCCGGGTTGATGCAAACATCCTCTGCATGCTCCCTTCCCACACCAATTCACGCCCACTTAGGCATTCCGTTCCATTCCTGGCTCGGTCTTTGGGCTTGCTCTGCAGACCTCTCCTTCCCAACTTGGGTTTTACTGGGAATTAAATTTCTAAAATTTAAATCCAGAATTGTTGCGTGCACAGTTGGCCTCGGTGTTTGGTTTACCAGCTTCTCCCTGCCTCATGCTGCTGACGTGTATTGATGAAAACCTTGCCAAAAAACAAACAAACAAACAAAAACACCCCAAACCAAGCAATCAATAAATGCTTTGATTACACCCTTTGTGTGTAGTTCACCGATGTGAGTTCTTGCGTGTTGAGAAAGCCATGCAGAAAAAATGCTGATACCACTGCATGCACAATCACATCAGGTTTGCTTATATGCCATAGGGCAACCAAGATGACCAGGGGCCTAGAGCACTTTCCTTAGGAGGCAAGGCTAGGACACCTGGGGCTTCTTAGTTTAGAAAAAAGACGAGTGAGGCAGAGGTGGAAGGAGGCCAGTGGGAGCCCAGGTTCAGCCCGCTGCCACAGCCCCCTAGCCCCGCCCCTGCATCTGATGGCAGACACTAAGCCACGCCCCCTCTGTCTGATGGCAGATGCCGGGGGCGTAGCTTTTCTTGCTCCGCCCCTGGGCTGAGGGGAGACATGATAGATGTCTATAAAATTAAGCATGGCATGGAGAGAGAGATATTTTTCTCCCTTTCTCATAACGCTTGAACCAGGGTCATCCCATGCAGCTGATTGCCAAGAAATTTGGGAAGCACTTTTTTACACAACGTATAACCAACCTATGGAATTCTCTGCCACAAGATGTGGTGACAGCCAACAGCCTGGAGGGCTTTAAGAGGGCTTTAGATGAATTCATAGAGGGCAGCTCTATCAATGGCTACTAGTCTGAGTAACCTTTCCTCCTACCTTTCCTTCCACACAACCAGAAATTGGGAGCACACACAGCTCCCAAACCCGGGTAGAACACGGTTTTTGATTTGTGTGAATGCCCTCCTTATGCTCATATGTTCTTTGTGTCGGACAACATTTCTAGGTCTCTTTAAGCAGCAGAGGTGCTTCAGTAACAGCGGCCACTTTCTCACTCCTTTCTGCCCCTACCTGGCTATAATGGAGCCCTGCGGGCTGGTCATTCCTCCGGGAGGGGAGGGAGATCCTCAACTGGGAGAATGACCAGGGATTTCCTTCCCCTACTGAATGAATTACCAGCCTGCACAGCTCAGTCAGAATTGTGGCTGAAACGGGGGGGGGGAGTGGATGCAAGTACCAAAGAAAGCAGCTGAGAGAGAGAGAGAGCTTCCTAGGACGGGCCATCACTGTCTTTAACCCAGAGAAAGCCCCTCTATCTGTCCCCAGTCGCCTAGTGACCGAGGAGTTCAATTCCCAACTGGGGAGGGCCTTTTGTGGGAGGATTGGAGTCTATAGTTCAACGCCTTCCACATGCCACCGGCTGAAAGGACACAAGTGAACAGGGTTGGGAAAGGCCTGTTTGGGTGGATGGATTTAAATCCCATTTTTATCAGCATTCTTCTGCAACTCATGGCATACAGATGTCAAAACAAATCCATTTCTTATGGTTTGATTATGGTGTGTTTAGGCTAAATATATTCGCACCGAGTTAAATTGGGGGTGGGGGGAACTGGAGCAGGAGGGAAATCATGCAGCGAATGTGTGAAGAACTCGGTTTCCGGACCCCGTCGGAAAGTGGGAAGTGAGAGTGCCGGGCAGAGCTCCCTCCCGAGGGATTTCCAGTTACTGCAGCTTAGCCAAGACCTCGGAGAGCCAAGCCAGATAGGCCATACTGGGCCCGATGAACCAGTGACCTCACACCATATAAAGAGAGCCAATGCAGTCCTCTGTCTTGCCGGGGCTCTTGCTTCTGGAGGATCTGACCAGTGCAGGGCGCTAGATGGGGAACTCAGGAAGCTGCCTTATTGCTCCATCCAGTGATTGTCAACACGGACGGGCAGCAGCTCTCCAAGGCTCCAGACAGGAGTCTCTCCCAGCCCTACCCCGAGATGCTGCCAGGGACGGAACCTGGGGCCATCTGCTTGCAAAGGAGATGCTCTGCAAAGGTGTGTTTAGGCACGGACCCCAGGGCAGGGGTCCGTGGCCTCCTGCCTCCTGGAGCGGGCCCCAAATGCTCAGGGGGGGCCTCCCCAGAGCCCTGATGCCTCACTGCTGCCGCCTCGCCCCGCCCTGCATAGCCATTATTTTCCCTTTTTAACTGCCAGGGAGGGTGAGCGGAGCAGAGCAGAACGGAGCAGGCGACACCCTCCCGTCCTTGGCCTGCGGTGACCGGCCTCCTCGGCCTGTGTGTGTGCACCGTTGGAGTATGGAGTGTCGTATCCGGCCCGGGCAGGTATTTAAAAAATTAGGGAGGACTCGCGCGCGGGGGGGGGGGGCTCCTAATCCCTTCAGCCTCCGGTCCGGGCACCCAAATTACCTAGGTGCGCCCCTGTTTACTACTGAGCTACAGCCCCGTCCCCCTAAGGGGAATATCTGACGCTGCTCCCATGTAGTCATGCAAGCCATTCCATGAGAGCCGGCATGGTGTAGTGGCAAGAGCGTTGTCCTAGGACCGAGTCCAAGTCCCCATTCAGCCAGTAAGCTCACGGGGCGACCCTGGGCCAGTCGTGTATCTCTCAGCCTAACCTACCTCACAGGGTCGTTGTGAGGACAAAGATAAGCTCACAACGCTCATAACGCTCTGGGCTCCTTGGAGGAAGAGCAGGGTAGAAATGTAAAACAAATATGTACATAGTCACCCATCCAAATGCAAACCAAGGCAGACCCTGCTTAGCAAAGGGGGCAATGCGTGCTCACTGCCGCAAGACCGGCTCTCCGCCCCATAAAAATCTCCCAGAATAGGAACATAGGAAGCTGCTATATATACTGAGTTGGCCCATCTAGCTCAGTATTGTCTTCACAGACTGGCAGCAGCTTCTCCAAGGTTGCAGGCAGGAATCTTGGAGATGCTGCCAAGGAGGGAACTTGGAACCTTCTGCATGCAAAGCAGATGCTTTACCACTGAGCTACGGCCGCACCTCCTGATATACATTAATCCTACGATTCTTGCAGAAAGTGGAGCTCATTCCAAACACAGCCAAGCTGTATCAGATGGAAATATTTAGACAGATTGTGTTCGCCATTTTCTTTTCTGGGATAATGATTATGAAGCATGAATACAAGGGCCTGGGTTTTGTTTTTGTTTTTTTGCTTAATAAGGAAAATTAGCCCCCCCAGCTCTTTGTATGTATTGCTCATGTGAAGCAGAATAAAATCATAGCTTTAGTTAAGAGAGGGACACCACACCCTCATTATTCTGACCACCGCCACAAGAAAATGTTGAAGGAACCCAAACAAGCAGACCTCTATTTGCCGCAGTCTCTGGGAACGCAATCCAGTTTCTGCCCCCTGAAATGCAGGATGCTGTTTCCAATTAAGCTGTTTTTCCAAGAGGCTGATATTTGCAGTTTCGCTGCTGCTAAAGGGACTTGTGGAGTGGCGGTCTGTGCAGAGCTCAAATAACATCCAAGGGATACTTCATCATTATTACCCAAATTATTAAAGATTGGCTAAAGGTTTTAACTGGGGCACCAACCTGCACCCACCGCTAGGGGTGTGCACAAACCCGGTTTGCCCGATACGGTTCGAGTCCAAACTAGACGTGAACCGAACCGGGCTTGTTCAGTTTTGTGCCCCCGGAACAGACCCCTGGCTCGGCTCAAATTTGAGCTGGTTCAGGGGTCCTAAGGTCTTGTTTTGTTTTAATAAAGGACTCACTGCCGAGTCGAGGAGAGCTGCCATGGCCACGGGGTCAGGGTGGTGTCTCTGCCATCTCCCCCTCCCCCACTGGCCTTCCCCCACTCTTCAAAGGGCTGTTTGGACCCATTTCCAGGCTCTTCCGGCCCTCCTTCTGGTGGCGGTGGCCATTTTGGAGACAGAGATGTCCATGCACCCACAGAGCATTTTTCAAGTCACATCGAACCTTTAGCCCTGTTTAGAGACTCAGGAGAGTGGTAGCAAGCATGACTTGTCCCTTTAGCTAAGCAGGGTCTGCCCTGGTTGCATTTGAATGGGAGGATAGAAGTGTGAGCACTGGAAGAGATTCCCCTCAGGGGATGGAGCTGCTCTAGGAAGAGCAGAAGGTTCCCAGTTCCCTCCCTGGCAGCAACTCCAAGATAGGGCTGAGGGAGATTCCTGCCTGCAACCTTGGAGAAGCCGCTGCCAGTCTGTGAAGACAATACTGAGCTAGATAGACCAATGGCGTGACTCAGTTTAGGGCAGCTTCATATGTTCCTATGAAATCCTGCCTTGAGGGATGGTGCCAAAGCTCAATAGAAGAGCATTTGCATGCTTGCATGGAGAAGGTCCGAGCTTCAATCCCTGGCAGCATCTCCATGTAGGGCTGGGAGAGATTCCTGCCTGCAACCTTGGAGAAGCTGCTGCCAGTCTGGGTAGACAATACTGAGCTAGATAGACCAATGGTTTGACTCAGTATATATCAGCTTCCGATGTTCCTATGCATCTGTGTAGCAATGCCTCCTATAGGGAGGAGAGCCTTCTTGCAGTAGCAAAGACAAATTGTCCCTTTGCTAAGCAAGGACCACCCTGGTTTGCATTCGGATGAGTGAGCACATGTGAGCACTGTAAGATATTCCCCTTAGAGTCTGGGGCCATAGCTCAGTGGTAGAGAATCTGCTTGCATGCAGAGGGTCCCAGGTTCAATCCCTGGCAGTATCTCGAGATAGGGCTGGGAGAGACTTCTGCCTGAAATCTTGGAGAGCTGCTGCCAGTCAGTGTAAACAATGCTGAGTGAGATCGACCAACGGCCTGACTCAATAGAAGACAACTTCCTATGTTCCTAGACTATGTGTGTGGAGCAAGGGGTGGGATTCCCATTCCTGGCCATTCCTATATCCACAGAGCCGATGCATGGTCAACTGGCAAATAGGTAGACTCTTTCTCTGCAATTGGGGGCCCTGTGTTATGCAGCACTGTGCAGAGCTGAAAGAGTGGAGCCCTTTCTGGAGTCCCCAGAAAGACACCCTGAAGGAGCAGCCTCTCCGACATGTGGAATTTTGCCATTCCCAGCATCTGCACGCCAGCAAGAGCAATGGATTTGGCAGGATGGTATGGAGAAGAGGAAGAATGCCAGACTCCAGGCCAGATGGCTGCCAGTTGAAGCCTTCCCGTCACCAGGTAGGGAGGTAGCCGTGTGGTGCCCAAGAGAGCTAGTTGGTGCTTAGAGGAATTGGAGGGCTAGCATTGCCACACCTGCCCCTCGGAGCTGTCTGTGGTGCTGCAACCCAGCCTCACTTTCTTTTGCTGCCATTCAGACCCCATGGGGCTGTGTTTGAGAAGTGAGACAACTTCTTCTAGATAGCCTCATGCTCTCCAGGCAGGAATTCATGGAGGTATCTGGGGGTGGGTGGGGTGGGTGGGTCTGGCACTCCCATGGAATTTATGGCAGA
Organism: Hemicordylus capensis; assembly: GCF_027244095.1. NCBI lineage: Eukaryota > Metazoa > Chordata > Lepidosauria > Squamata > Cordylidae > Hemicordylus > Hemicordylus capensis. Next base: position 5,195,303 of record NC_069667.1, read on the forward strand.
GGCAGGTGGGACTATTTCCGTTTTGGTTCCCTCTCTGAAAATGGTTTGCTTTCTGGTTTCCCCAGCAATATGGATTCACGGTAAGAAGGGAAATCCCTATTTCCCTGGGGTATCTGTCAGACTGCACTGCTCAAACCAACTTACCAGGGCCCTCCGTTCAGAATCTCAGCACCTGCTCAGGGCCCTGCTGCTGCTGGACATCCAGTTGGCAGTGTCTTTTTGGTTGTGGCCCCTCAGCTTTGGGACACCCTCTTGGAAGAGCTCCTCCATGCTCCTGCCCTCCAGGTCTTTGAGAAATGGTTGAAGACCCATCTCTTTAGAGGGGTGTTTTAACATTTGCACTGTAACTATATCTGGTGGGTTTTTAAAAACCTTTTAACTTGTAATTTGAAAACTGAGTTTTAAGTGGGCATCTGTTTTTAGTTTTGTTTCTACTAATGTATTAGGATTTTTTGGAGTTTTTTTTAACAGTATATTTGTTTTGGTGATTTTGTGAGCTACCCCAAGCAGAAGGGTACTGAAGGGGCAGAATATCGGGGTTTTAATCGATTAATTGATTGATTAGATATTATAATTGTTTGGCATAAAAGATACAGAGCACAATCCCACAAGTTCTCCTGCATTTTAGTGCTTCTGCACAGCTCTCCATTTGTTTCCATGAAGTTTGTGCAAGAGAACTTCCTCGTTGAGCATGCCAGAAAGGAGCCAGTGTAACAGATTCCCTGAAGGCCAAAAGCAGTGACAATACAGGTCAGCATCACAACGTAAATGATCAGCATCTGGTCCTCTTTGTCACCAAAGAATTTTTACATCCTTGGGTGAACCTTCTGGTCTTGCTGAAACATTGGATAATAAAGATCATTTCCAGTTTGCCACAGATGCCCTCGTAATGGATTTTGTTATTAGAAGCAAAGCTCAGTGCTCGTGCAGCAGGCCACGCCATCTGCATTAATGAAAAATTAATTAATTAGGACCCTGTTTCCGGCTGGGCATGAGTTACTGCCTCAAAGATGTCCTCTCTCTTCAAAACACCACTGTGATCCAAAAGCACATTAAACAGAACTGAGAACGCAGAACCTCCATGCACACATTTGAAACAGATTGTTCAATGCTGCTGGGAGAAATTACAGCACTGAGGATTCTGCATCACTGGATCCCTGTGATACGTTTCTGTACATGGAGAAAACACTGCCAGAAAAGCCACCCAGATGTGACTGTGTGTCTGGCTGCATCAAGCCCTTGTGGGGATATGCACATCTACACCACCCTGTTGGTAAAACACACCGCACACAAACATCTGTACAATTCTTCTGTACAATTCATCTGTACATACAAATGCAGCACCTTTTTCTGGCAATGTTTCATCCATGCACTGCGCAAACACAGGGCCATGAGTTCTTTTGCATCATCAAGTCAGACCTCTAGGGCAGGCCTGCTCAACTTTAGCCTTCCTGCAGATGTTGGCCTACAACTCCCATAATCCCTGACTATTGGCCACTGTGGCTGGGGGTTATGGGAGTTGTAGTCCAAAAACAGCTGGGTGGCCAAAGTTGAGCAGGCCTGCTCTAGGGAGATGCTTGGATGTGGACTATTTTGGAAGCACATAAGAAGCTGCCTTCAAATACTGAGTCAGACCCTTGGTCCATCTAGATCAGGGCTTCTCAACGTTGGGTCCCCAGATGTTATTGGACTTCAACTCCCATAATCCCCAGGCCCTGTGGCTATTGGTTGGGGATTATGGGAGTTGAAGTCCAATAACATCTGGGGACCCAACATTGAGAAGCCCTGGTCTACACAGAGGGGCAGTAGATTCTCCAGAGTTACAGGAGATGCTGGAGATCCTACCTGGAGATGCTGCCAGGGAGGGAACCTGGGCTGTCTAATTCAGTATTGTCTACACTGCCTGGCAGCAGCTCTCCAAGGTTCCATGCAGGAGTCTCTCCCAGCCCTATGTGGGCCGAACCTGAGACCTTCTGCATGCAAAGCGGATGCTTTACCCACAGAGCTTCAGCCCCATCCCAAGTCCACTCCCTTCTCTCGATGCATCAAAGCGGGGCGCAGGCTCTAAACAAAGCAGATTCGTTTTCGAGAACTAATCTTTAAATCTCCGGCAGCAGATCAGCCTTTCTTAGGCTGCCGTCCAGCCCGCTGTTATGCGCACTTAAGCCCCATTGATCTTAACTCGACATCGAATTGCAGCCTTAGGGTCTGTTTGACTGCAGTGGGTGGGTGGCTCCAGTTCACATGGTGCTGAGCATGGCTTTGTTTTTCCAAGGCAGGGTGCCGACACCAGGCATAACCCAAAGGGATGCCTCTGGTGGTGTTCCTACAAGGGCTCCAGGAAATCTCTACTTTGATCACTAAAGCCCTACTCCAGGGCTTTAATGGTCAAAGTGAGAACTATGGGCGGGCCTAGAAACAAATCGGGAGCCAATGACGTTGTTGCAGTATCGGAGTTCTGTGATCAGCACAACACCTGAAGACTCAAAGTTGGGAACTGCAAGAATTGGCAACCCTTGAACCCAGGATTTGCAGCTATTACTAATCTCCTAGATGGAAGCTGCTGAGATCTTATATGAGGCCATAGCTCAGTGGAAGAGCATCTGCTTTTCATGCTGGAGGTCCCAGGTTCAATCCCTGGCAGCATCTCCAGGGAGGCCTGGGAGAGACTCCCATCTGAATCCTTGGCGAGCCGCTGCCAGTCAGTGTAGACAGTAGTGGGCTAGATGGACCAAGGTTCTGACTCAGTAGAAGGCAGCTTCCTGTGTTCCTATCTGTTCGTGACTCCTTGTAGTTTATTTGCCTTCCATTATTGAGTGGAATCTAACTGGAATAAAAGCCAGATGTGTTCTCTATGTTCCTAACACCTGGAGGTGTGGGAATCCTAGTCTGGACTAGGGGAAGTGTAAAGAAAAGAGAGTCAATCTTGCAGTAAAGTAAAGTGTGCCGTCAAGTCGGTGTCGACTCCTGGTGACCACAGAGCCCTGTGGTTGTCTTTGCTAGAAAACAGGAGGGGTTGACCATGGCCTCCTCCCGATGCCTTTCAGCATCTTCCTATATCGCTGCTGCCAGGTAGAGTACCCGCGGGGATTCAGACCGGCCACCTTCTGCTTGTTGACTCAAGGTGACTCAATAAGAACATAAGAACATAACATAAGAACATAAGAACAGCCCTGCTGGATCAGGCCCAAGGAGGCCCATCTAGTCCAGCATCCTGTTTCCCACAGGGGCCCACCAGATGCCGCTGGAAGCCACAGGCAGGAGTTGAGGGCATGCCCTCTCTCCTGCTGTTGCTCCCCTGCAACTGGTACCCCAAGGCTGGAGTTGGCTTAGAGCCCTCCGACAAGTAGCCGTCAATAGACCTCTCCTCCATGAAGTTATCCAAGCCCCTCTTCAAGCCATCTAGGTTGTTGGCTGTCACCACATCTTGTGGTAGAGAATTCCACAAGTTGATTATGCATTGTGTGAAAAAATACTTCCGTTTGCTGGTCCTAAATTCCCCGGCAATCAATTTCATGGGATGACCCCTGGTTCTAGTCTTATGTGAGAGGGAGAAGAATTTCTCTTTCTCCACTTTCTCCACTCCATGAATGATTTGATAGACCTCTATCATGTCTCCCCACGGTCATCTTTTTTCCAAACTAAATAGCCCCAGGTGTTGTAGCCTTGCAGTAGCAAATATGAATTGAATCCTTTGCTAAGCAGGGTCCACCCTGATTTACATTTGGATGGGTTACTATGTGTGGACACTGTAAGCTATTCCCCGTAGGAAATGGAACCATAGGTCAGTGGCATCTGCTCTTTTGCATGAAGAAGATCCCAGGTTTGCTCCCTAGCAGCATCTCCAAGTAGGGCTGGGAGAGATTCCTGCCTGAAACCTTGGAGAAGCTGCTGCCAGTCAGTGTCGACAGTACTGAGCTTGATGGAACAAGAGTCTGACTCAGTTAAGGCAGCTTTCAATGTTCCTATCTGTTCGTAAGCCCTTGAAGTTCCCTTTCCTTCCATTATTGAGTGGAATTTAACTGGAATAAAAACCAGATGTATTCCCTACGTTATGTTGGCACAGAATTTGAAGTCGGATTGAATGGCAACCAGGCATTTGGGACCAATTTAGCACAGGGGGCTGGTGGGGGTAGAAAATTCATGTTTCCCAAACAGAGGTCAATTTGCTTCAGCTATTGATTATATCATCGAGTGGGTGAGCAGGGCCATTTTGCTCGGTGTTGTGTTGTGTTTCCGCCGAGGACGTACAATTGCTTTATCTTCCATTCACTGTTTGCATAAAAGACTTGATTTTACTAGAGGGAGAGATTCCAGATGGAAACGGAATTCATTGTTTAAACATCAGTCAAGTGTGAATGTGTCTCTGTGCTCTTTTAAAACACACACACACACACACACACACACACACACACACACACGGTGTGAGATCTCATCAAAAGCCGAATTCACAAAGGGGAGTAAAATACACACCCCACCTACACATTGGTAGGATTTTCCTTCAGTGCTCTGTGATCTGTTCACCTTTTGCCTGTTAACGGGAAGAGTGCATGCTTGGCGACTGTGTCCCCTGATCAATGCTATGTTGGGGTGTGTGGGAATAGAACAATGTACTCAGGACAGAATGGTTCTCTCTGCAGTTCTGGCAGAGAAATTCCACAATGACTGAAGGCGGCACCCTTGCTAGAATCATGCACAGAAAATGAGGAATAAAGCGAAGGATTCTGAAAATATGGATGCAAACCTCTGCTTTCTGCTCATTTCGGTCTGCTGCCGGCAATTGGCACCACCTTGTTTCTGGTTTTATTTTTTATTTTTTTAGCAGGCTCAGTTTCTCAGCTGTTCTTGCCGGTAAAAGCAAGATGGGTTGGGCAAGGCTGGACAGCAATTATTCCTAGTATGTAGCCTGACAGGCGGGTGCTTTGCACACAGCAGCTGAGCTCAGCCAGAATCCACACACTCACCCTCTCCAGCTCCTGATTACTCATCTCCTGCCAAGAGACAGGTTTCCTCAGGGCCTCACTGCTATCCTGGGGAACGTCTGGCACCCATCTTCTGCAGCCTGAGGCCATGCATGGATTCAGCATTACAAGATGGGTCTCCTGCGTGAAGATCAGAAAGGCTTGGGAACAGGTGGGCCGCGGAGACTATGCAGAGCCAACCAGGGAGTCTAGAAGCCTAGTCTAACCTCCCCCGAATCTTCACTGTTCTGCAAGCAGTAGGGAATATATTCTCCAATCAGAAGATTGTAAAGAGAATAGTTTAAAGAGCTGGTCCAGGAGAGGAGAGCTGGTCTTGTGTTAGCAAGCATGACTTGTCCCCTTAGCTATGCAGGGTCTGCCCTGGATTGCATTTGGATGGGAGACTAGAAGTGTGAACTCAGTAAGATATTCCCCTCAGGGGATGGAGCCACTCTGGGAAGAGCAGAAGGTTCCCAGTTCCCTCCCTGGCAGCATCTCCAAGATAGGGTTGGGAGAGACTCCTGCCTGCAACCTGGGAGAAGCCGCTGCCAGTCTGTGAAGGCAACACTGAGCTAGATGGACCAAGGGTCTGGCTCAGTATATGGCAGCTTCCTATGTTCCTAACTATGCCTTATTGGCAGACACTGAGAAGAATTGTGTTGAGAAAGGCTGCTGCTGAACTGGGTGTTTTGCGATCAAGGACAAATAGTTGGGGGGTAAAACAAAAGAAAAATTAATGGGGGATATCAAGAATATGGGGGGGAAGAAGGCTAAGAGGCTATACACATGCACGTGCGAAACGGGCTACAGGAGCCCAGCCTGGTTTTTCACGTGCCTGTGAATCAGGATCGGGCCTGATCCCGGCAGCTACACAGTGTCAAACTCGCCAAAGTAGCCTCCTTTGAGGTTAAAGGAGCAAGCACTCCCATAACCTCATTTTTTAAAACCGTGTCTCAGTCATGGCTGGCACATGTGTGTGGCGGGGAGGGGACCCCAATTATGCACTGTGCGCTCATGGGATGCTTTTTTGGAGCTTTGCGAGGAGGGGCAACACGCGGCAGTGCGTCCCGGCCCCCCGACCCATGGAGGCGCAGGGGAAGCCGCCGCTTTTCTGGGCAGGCGATCCTCCCACCCAGGGATGGGAAGGAGATTGTCTGTGGGGAAGGTTGGTCAAACCCACCTTCCCTGAAGACTGCCCCAGAGCTCTTCTCACCGACCGTCAGAAGACCTCCAAACTCAACAGCTCATTGGGAAGATTGGTGTAAAAAAGAAAAGAAAAAAGGAGGAGTCCTTTCCTCCTAGCCCCTTTCACAAGTTCTTGCCTTTTAGATGTTCAAGTTTACACCTAAACATCCGGAGACGGAGGTCATTCGTATGTTTAGCCATCATATCTCAAAATGCATGGATGACAGAGTAATAAAAGTGTCTCTATAAAGTTTAAGGGGGGAAACCTTCAAACAAAGAAAAGTAAAATAACGAGGACCAAAGAAAGCAAAGGTACCTCGAAACAACATTTCGAAGCTATTTCCATAGTAAAATTGAATTAAAAGCAGGCAAAAAGAAAAGAAAAAAAGAATCATCTAATTATAATGAAGTTAAGAATATTTAAAGCTATATATTAAAAGAAAAAAGAATTGTGGCTGTCTCAGTGTTAATTATAAATTTAGGTATCTATTGGAGTGCTGCCGATTTTTGGTTGTGTGGAAGCAAGGTAGGAGGAAAACCTGGGCAGCAGTGATTTCTTTATTGAAGCAAGGAGGAAAACCTGAGTAGCTTTTCCTCCTATCTTGCTTCCACACAATCACTTCTACCCAGGTTCTCCTCCTTGCTTGCTTCCACAAAACTCAAGATTTGGAGCACACACAGCTGCCACGCCCAGTTAGAACACAGTTTGTGATTGTGAGAATGACCTCGTTGTGTGAATGTGACAAAAGCTGTTTCAAAATAGAAGTCTGGCAAGGGGACACTCACAATGGGAGCCAGGATTCGCTGTGGCCCTCTGTTGAGAGTAGTGGGTGGCAAACTTGGGTTTACTGCCAAGTAACATGTGAAAAGGCTCTTAGTGTGATCATGAGATTGGACGAGGCCTGGGATATTCCTGGAGGCATCCACTCCCCATGCTAGGAACTGTTATGACTCAGGATTTATCATGCTTGATATCTGCAGGTCATTAGGGATGAATCATGATGGACTGTGCTCAAGAACCTGCTAAAAATAAGGGCTTCATTGGGGATAGCAGCACTTGTGAGTTTGCTTCTCAAAAGGTCATCCGGTTTGTGGCTAGCTGGGAGTTCTAGATTTTTCACATACGCTCTTGTGCCACACCCCCAACCATCTCCCTGAGCTCTCAGCTGCTTATCTAGAACTATGGGAATGCAGAGCCTCAGAAATAATCAGTAACAAAGAACTCTCATCTCATATCCTCACCACATGCCAGAGTGATGTTTTATATCTGGGAGGAAAGCTGGTCTTGTGGTAAAGGTAAAGTTGTGCCGTCGGGTCTGTGTCGACTCCTGGTGACCACAGAGCCCTGTGGTTTTCTTTTGTAGAATACAGGAGGGGGTTACCATTGCCATCTCCCCTGCAGTATGAGAGGATGCCTTTCAGCATCTTCTTATATCGCTGCTGCCCAATATACAAGTTCCTCATAGTCTGGGAAACATACCAGTGGGGATTTGAACCGGCAACCTCTGGCTTGCTAGTCAAGTCATTTCCCTGCTGCACCTTTAGGTGGCTCAAGCATGAATTGTCCCCTTTGCTAAGCAGGGCCCACCCTGGCTTGCATTTGAATGGGCGACTACATGTAAGAGCACTGTAAGATATTCTCCTTAGGGGGTGGGGCTGCTCTGGGAAGAGCATCTGCATGCAGACAGTCCCAAGTTCCCTCCCTGGCATCTCCAGATAGGGCTGAGAGAGATTCCTGCCTGCAACCTTGGAGAAGCCGCTGCCAGTCTGTGTAGGCAATACTGAGCTAGATGGATCAGTGGTCTGATTCAGTATATGGCAGTTTCCTAGGTCCATATGTTCCTATGATGTAGTGGTTAGAGTGTTGGACTAAGAACAGCAGGACCTGAGTTCAAATCCCCATTCAGCAGTGGGTGACACTGGGCCAGTCACCTATCTCCCACAAGTTGTTGTGAGGGAAGCATAACCTTGTACACTACTCTGGGCTAGAGAAGGGTAGAAATGTAAACTAAATAATCACAAGTCACATATACAGCAGGGACTGTCCTGTCCTCCTAGGGTCTCTCCAAGAACTCTCAGGAGGAACACCAGGGCCCATGTTGACGGACATGGCTTACCTCCGCAATGGACTCTATCTGCATCACCTTGGGTGTCCCAGGAGGGGCTCCAGCTCCAATGGTGCCAAGATTTGGCCTTTGTCAGGGTAGCTGGGCAACAGCTCTGCCGGCAGTCTCTGGTTCTCAGGTTGGACCCCAGATATCCCATATGGGAACTGTAGGGAGACCTAACCATTAACTCTCAATTGGGAAACAAACAAAACAAGCCAGACCATCACTCAAACAAAGGAGTGGTCAGGCAGCTGCATAACACTATTAAAGATGGTCCCTCCTTTGAAACAACAAGTGGTCGCTTTTCTCTTAAGCGTAAATTAATTTTAAGATTTGGGAAATATGCACAATTAATCCAATTGATCTATTAAAAGGCAGATGGTTCAACATTCTTGTATCATTTTAACAGCCTACGACAGCCAGTGCAGTGTGTGAGAGCTAAATCCAGGCCTGTTGTTAAATGCAATTTATACCACCCCTCAAGTGGCGTTTCCATCTTCTTTCCATCTATTATTTCCACCTTGCCAATTCTGTATTGCGTCAAGCTGGTGTTGACGTCGTGCTTTCCTCTGGAATCTATTTCCCCACCGACTGCCGGAGAGGGGATTTGATTCTCATTTGGATTCATCGAATCCGCATCTGGTGGAAATTATGGGGCTCCTCTTTAAGTCGAACCACTGCCTACCTACGGCCGTTCCTTACTAAGCTCCTGTAGTAATCAGAAGAGCTATTTCAGCCCCTTTGTAAAGAGGGTCCTACCCGTATCGCACAATGGCGTCTGACAGTAGTTCAGTAATGAAGCGGATCGGTGCTGGGTGGAGAAGACCTCGTCTTTCCAACCTGAGTGTGACATGATCCCCTTTGATGGCTTTGATGGGATTTTCCCCTCCATTATTTCAAATTTAATCAGAAAAGAATCCTTCCACCCTCTAACATATTCAGTAAGAGTTTTATGTGAAGGTGGTGCTCATGGACTTGGTAGGTAATTTCAAATTACATGGCATCTTTTAGGAAATTATGTTTAGTCTTAGAGCTCAAAAGGGCTTGCTTGCCGCTGATAAACATTGGGCAAAGAAAACCCACTAAAACAGTGGTTTTCCGTGTAAGAAGGATTCCCAGATGTTGTTGACTACAAGTCCCATCATCCCCAGCTGCAGTGGCCTTGGGCTGGGGGTGATGGGAGTTGTAGTCAACCACAGCTGGGAACTCTTTTTACAGGGAACACTGGTGAAGAGTACTTTCCTTGAAAGACGTATCTGAGGCTCAAACTGGATGTGCACATGGAAAAGAATATTCTCCAATGCATTTAATAGAATGGGTAGGATAATTCTCTGAAATATTCTCCCCTATTCTAAATAATGCAGGAGAATATTCTTTCCCAAGTTGACTTATAACTGCAAGTGCATCTTTTAAAAAACCCAAAAACAAACCCTGAGGGTCCTGATTCTGATGGGAACTATGGCACATAAAGAGGGGGAAGATTAACCCTTTCCCTACTTGTCTCTTTCCTATTGGAAATCTCCCCGAACCTGTTTTTGCCCCTGAAGTGGCCAGCTGCAACAAACAGGCAGTCCGCCCAATCAAGAAGAGGGCAGCAACAAGGTCCTACCCTACCTTGGGAGCTGTGCCCACTCCCATTTGCTGACCGTCTGTGCGTTAAAGCCAGAGACAGAGGCTCGTCCCGGGACTGTGCGCTGATGCTGAGCAGTGGCTGGGACAAAGGTTGTGCGGCTGGGTCAATTGTGTACTGAACAGTGGCTTTTCTTCCTACCTCATTAAAGACCTGGGCAAAGCTGCCGGTAGGAGGGCGTCCTCTGACTCAGCTGCTGCTTTGCACCCCATCACGGCTGCCACCTCTGATCTTGTCACACGAGCAGAAAATGGGGTGTGTGCACAGCTCCCGGACTTGAGATAGCCTTCTCTTATCTTATTCATAGTGTGAACCAGCCTAGTATCTTGGAGGGCAGAACACCAGACCTTGAATGAAAGCAATGGTCTATGTTGGAGTGGTAGAAGCCATTTTAGCACTGGATCAGCAGGGATGGCTTGCCTAAGGCTTTCTGATGGCTAACAACCCGACCAGTGCTTGCATAATGAACAGAGTTGCTCCCTACATCCACCTTGCTCAGTATTGTTTATTCTGACCGGCAGCAGCATTCCAGGGTTTCAGAAAGTAGTCTTCCTCAGCCCTACCTGGAGACGCTGCCAGGGATTGAACCTGGGACCTTCTGCATGCAAAGCAGATACTCTTTCACTGAGCTATGGATGTTGTGTAGGTCTCCTAGCACAAGAAGATCACTTGTGCCCCAAACAATTTAGAGATTTGTGGAATGGCACTCTTACGCCATAGCTTTCTTGCTCAAAAGTTCCCTGAGGCGTTCTGCAGCCGCAGAGCTATCTCACAAGCCGGCTTGCACTACTACACTACTTCTGTGGAAGGCAATATCCAGACTTAGTGCAAGTATTTAGTGAAACAGCCTTCTTAGATTTGCCCGGTTCAGTTTGAGTCTGAACCGGTCTCAAACCGAACCGAGCACGTTAGGTTTTCCCCACCACCATCAGACCCCACTCCTGGCTCGGCTTGAATTCAAGCTGGTTCAGGGGTTCTAAAGTCGAAAACCAAATTGCACTGGCCATCTGCGTGACCCTTTCCCCTCTACTTTAGATCCCACAAAGTGGCCCCGAGCCAGCCGGCGGGGTTCGGTACAAGCTGGATCAGTTCAATGGCAAACCGGCTTGAGGTCGAGTCGGCTCACACATCCCGAAGCCTTCTGCAAGCACTTTGTTAGTCAGGATGTCAGCTGGTGTGTTTATGGAAGAGACAGCAGTGAACCAGGAATGCCCCAAGCCTTCACTCCGCCTCTTTGCCACTCACCCTCAAGTTGTCAGTCTTGCGGGGGACCCCAGAATGTGGCTCTCAGTCAGTAGACAGCAGGTGGGTAGACTGAGGATCTGACTCATCCCAAGGCAGCTGCGATGTACATGTCAGACCATTTGGGTCATTCACCACCATTTCCCCACTCATATATTAAAGATTAGGGCCGAGCCCAGATGTTGTTGGCTGTGCTGGAAAGCTCCTTTCCCCCCAGGACATTGCTTTGGCAAAGTAAATTGCCCTCCTTCCTACAATCCTCACTTGGCTGCATCTGAACCCTTGAAAACTACCATCATGCCATCCCGTTCGAAACAAAGGTGTGAAATAGAACTTATTTATTTATTTAACATATTCTTATGCCGCCCAAAACCTACGTCTCGGGGCGGTGTACAACAAAAACAAAAAGTTAAAACATTAGTTAAAACAAATAAATGACAAATTAAAACGTTGGTTAAAATAAATGACAACAAAATGTTAAAATTTTATAAGAATCTAAAACCTTAAAACAATATTTTAAAATGAAATATTTCCAAAATGTTCCCAAAAGGGAAGTATTTTCATAGCCTACAGATTTCTCAGGATATATATTCATCTGGCTTGTTATTTTTTACCTAAAAGTTGAAAGTGGAGGCTATCTGCCTGCCTATCTATCTATCTATCTATCTATCTATCTATCTATCCACCCAGCACCACTGGCCAAATGCATGACACTGACCATATCACCTCGCCTGCCTCAATAAGCTGGGGGCAGCCAGGGCTCCAGCGTGTGATGTCTGGCAGAACATGTGTGCTGCTTCACGAATGCCATGCAGCTAGGCAACTTCCCCTGAGAAGTCCGCTCCAATTTTCGGCGCCCAAGGCCAGATGGCATATTTATCAAGTGGTTTCAGCCTGCACAGAATCACCCCCAAGCACTTCTGTGTTTAGCCTGAAGGTAGCTATCTTGGGTCAGGCTTGTGTTTTCTGGTTGTGTTGGAATCCTGTCCTCTTCTGAGTGGCCCGACTGAATGAATCTTCTTAGCATTTGTCTTGCTTTTAATTAACTTCGTCATTGCTTTTAGCTAATGCTTTGTGTTCCTGAGTGATTTGATTGATTAAGTGCCGTCAAGCTGGTGTTGACTCTTAGCGACCACATAGATAGATTCTCTCCAGGATGATCAGTCTTCAGCTCGGCCTTGAAGGTCTCTCAGTGGTGCAATCATTCCTAGAGCACTTGCAATGTACTTTGTCTCAGTAACTCTTGCCACAACTTTGGCCAGTGAAAATACAAAGCTGCCTTATATGGAGTCATACCATTCTTATCTAGCTCCAAGACTGTGTTCTCTAACAGATACTATCTGACAGAGGACCTTCCCACCATCTGCTACCTGATCTACTTAACTGGAGATGCCAGGAACATCATAAGAAAAGCCCTGCTGGATCTGGCCAAGGTCCATCCTGTGAAGCACCCTGCCTAATTCAGTGACCAACTAAGCCCACTCAGGAAGCCCACAAGCAGAAAAGAGAGAGAGAAACTGCCTCCTCTGGTTGGGGTCCCCAGCACCTGGTGTCCAGGGACATGACACCTCTGACCCTGATGGAAGTCTTGTAGCAGAAATACAACACTCTAGGTTCTTTCTAGGGAGAGGCCGACACCCTTTCTGTGAGATTCAAAGCACTTTATTACATAACGAGAATCACGGCCAGGCCTTCACCTAACACACGCAGGTGATCGGTGAAGCACCCCACAGAATGGTGGTGTTATATTATATACTCATTCTTATCTTTATGTTGCTCTCTAGTTGTACATAGGCTCTTGTAAAATGATCATCCTCCCCCCCAGAAGGACCAATCATGGTTCTTCTAGACAAGATACTGTATTTTATGGACTATAAGACTCACTTTTTTCCTCGAAAGATATCCGCCAAAATTCAGGAGCGTCTTATATGTTTTAACAGTTTAATGTGTTAAAACTCTGAAAAACTGGATTAAAATTAAGGTGCGTCTTATAGTCCGTAGCGTCTTATAGTCCGTAAAATATGGTACATTATGATCCCAACTTCACGTGTAGGCTGTTCAGAGTACAGTAATCCCATTGTTCATTGTTCCCCCAAGCCCCTCCTTATCAATCATTCCAAAAATCATCAGTTCATCCTAAACAGTAACTTTGGTTCACTTTCCCATCAGGGATTTGAGGCCTAGTAGCCCAGATTCCTGCTACAGTATATAACTTCCAAGGCGAGTAACCCTGGATAGCCCTCTCCTCCATGAATCTGTCTAATCCCCTTTTAGAACTATCTAGATTGTGGGTCACCTCCACCACATCCAGCAGCAGTGAATTCCGTTGTTCAACGACTACACATTGTGTCTATAAGTACTTCCTTTTGTCTGTCCTGAATCTCCCAGCATTTAGCTTCAACATAGGAACATAGGAAGCGGCCATATACGGAGCCCTGTCTTGGAGATGATGCCCGGGAGAGAACTTGAAACCTTCTGCATGCATTCAGGTCCTCTTCCCAGAGCGGCTCCATCCCCTGAGGGGAATAGCTTACAGTGCTCACACATGCAGTCTCCCATTCAAATGCAAACCAGGGTGGGCCCTGCTTAGCAAAGGGGACAATTCATGCTTGCTGCCACCAGACCAGCTCTCCTTTCTGAAATCCATCCATCTAGCTCAGTATTGCCTGCACTGACTGGCAGCAGCTTCTCCAGGGTTTCAGGCAGGGGCCTTTCCCAGCCCTACCTGCAGATGCAACCAAGGAGTGAGCCTGGGATCTCCTGCATACAACGCAGATGCTCTGCCACTGAGCTGCAGCAGACAGTGCTCACATGTAGTCACCCCTCCAAATGCAAACCAAGGTGAATCCTGCTTAGCAAAGGATTCAGGCTTGCTACTGTGAGGTCAGGTTCCCCACCCCTCTCTATTGCTTCCTTTTTGTTGCCTACAAGACCAGGGCGGCCCAAAATATGGTGGTGTCTGAGGCAAGGCACAAATGCTGCTTTGCCCCACATCCCTGGCAGGGGGCTCTGCCCTCTTTCAAAATCCACCCTTGCCAGCATTGAAAGTGGCATAGAGGGTGGGGAGGTGGGAAAGCTGTCAAGAGCCTTGTCTTCTTTCCTTGTGCCTTTGCAAGGACACTCTTTGCTCAAAGACGGTTCTGACGGCAGCAGTGGTGGGCATCTTGCTGCCTACTGCCACCCCAGCAATTTCCCACCTGAGGCAATGGCCTTACCTCGCCTCATGAAAGGGCCGCCCCTGGTTACGACTTCAGCGGGAAGCAGACGCTCTGATCACAAGACCGACGCCTTCCTTGCATCTGCACCTTTCTCATGGTGGCATAAATCAAACTTCCGCTGTTTCCAGTGGGATCTGGAAGGTCATTAGATCGGTGGGAGACACAGGAAGCTTTGTTTTGGAAAGGAGAGAAGAATGCCTTCAAGATTTGGCCCTCGCAGCCTGTCTCCTCGGCTGTTTAAGGAAAGGCAAGCTGGCATTATGCTCCTTTCCTCTTTCAAGCATGGAGAGGGGAAATGCTAAAATGACAATCTGTCAGGAGGGTGAAGCCCACTGAAAGGGGGAGGGGGGCTGAAGAAGACAAGAGGCACTAGGACCTAGGAGGAGTCCTCGCCAAACTGGCAGGAATTTCTTGCTTGGAGCTCAGACAACAAAGGCAGAGTGTGGCTGGTTTTCTCTCTCTCAGCATCTCCACCCTACGAGCTAAAAACCGGTGAGTAAAGCTTGCGATCTCCCAGGCAGAAAGTCACCGATGTCCGCAGCAAAACGGCAGGGAAAGAGAGACTTGAGGTCAGGTAGCAAGGAGGATGTCCTGATGCCCAGAATCCCAACCCCTCGCCTTCCCCTTGGGAAAGTTGCCTTGAGATTGCATTGTTTGCAGAGTACCATTGTGAGGGACCTCCTTAGAAAGCTGGGAAGTGCTGGAGGGAAGGGTTGGCAACTCGGAGGAAGGAGTCCCTTCGCTCCACAGCAGTGGCAAGAAGAAGGTCAGAGACAGGTCACTGTGACACAGTCTAAAAAGAAGGAAAGGACCAGGGGACGGACTGGCAGAAGGCAAGCAACAGCTTTTCCTAGGATTAGTACCTGATTGTGGAGCCTCTGGTTTTAATCCCATTTCTGTTGCGCGAATCCACTCTGAACAGATGTGAACTGCATGCTAATAGTTTTGCGTAGCCAACTGACAGTGATAGAAGGTTTCCTATTGTCCAGGGCTTTATTTCTCTCCCCACCACTTATTTGTTCCAAGTGTCAGTTGCAAGAGGTCGTAGCTTGGATCTTAGCTGATCCTCAAGATTGCCCCCCGCCCCGTCATTTCTCTTTCCTTCCCTCTTTCCACAAATTCAACAGACTCTTGTTCGCTCCACTCCCTGAGATAATATGCTAGGGCTCGGAACAATGAAAGGTGTGCTCAGTGGTGGCGTGATGTGAATACTTCTTTAAGGCACCTTCAACAATTAAAAAAATCACTTCATTAAATGTGGGGGGAGCATGAAAACCCTTCCTGATTAGCTGACACCAGAAAGGAGCCCAGCGGGAGAAAAGGTTGTAATTCAGCATCAACTTATTCAACTGGCAGGGCTTTTTCTATCTCTAGTTCAATTTTTCTTGGAAATCAAGAACGGTCTCTGGAACTGACTGATGGTTAGGAGGGGTCTGTGGGCATGGGGGCGTGGAGGGGCAGGGGAGTGTTGAATCTGACTGCTATTCCTTACTGAACAGCCGGTCACAAAGAAAACGGCATTGTCTGTCTGGTCTATCAGCTCTTTCCATTTATGATTCCCATTTGAAATAGCCTTATCTCTGGCTGTCAGCTGATCAGTCAATGGATATGCGGGGAACCTTAGAGATGCAGAACTGGATGTTCGGCCTCTGGAGCCTTTAATTCTTGGGCATTGGGTTGGCTGGATAGATCACCTCCATGCCTGGACCACTCAAACTTTTCCCAGCTACAGCCTCATCCAAACTGTAGTGAACTTCTGTTGGCTGTTCTCAAGCTCTTCATGGAGGGTGTGTACCCACCAGCACTGCAGTGCTCATAGATGTCCCCATTCCTTGTATTCAGCTCTGATCCAGATATATCAAGGGCTCCCTAGAATCCTTTGGGTCCTACACAATGCTGTTGGCTATAGAGTGCTAAGCCTGCTTAGTGTATGGCTAGAAGCCATACCCTCCTCCTTAGTTCTTGAGATGTCTCCAAAAAATACAAGCTCACCCTGCTCTGTGGCTTCCATCCCAAGGAAGTAAGACATGGCTTGAATGTGGGGGTTCCATGCGACTTCTCTCTCTCCAGCTGTTGGGTCTGCCTGGTTGTAATTCTTTCCCACTTTGCATCCTCCCCTCCCCTTTTTCCTTCTCCCCCACCTCAGCTTCACATCTCTAGGGGTCACCAAGCTATGGAACTTGATTTTGGACACTTTGACGAAAGAGATAAGGCGTCCAGAAACATGCGAGGCTCCCGTATGAATGGCTTGCCCAGCCCCACTCACAGCGCCCACTGTAGCTTCTACCGGACGAGGACCTTACAGGCCCTGAGCAATGAGAAGAAGGCCAAGAAAGTCCGTTTCTACCGCAATGGGGACCGCTACTTCAAGGGGATTGTGTACGCCGTCTCCGGCGACCGCTTCCGAAGCTTTGACGCCTTGCTGGCTGATCTGACCCGGTCTCTGTCCGATAACATTAACCTGCCTCAGGGAGTTCGCTACATTTATACCATCGATGGCGGCAGAAAGATTGGGAGCATGGACGAGCTGGAAGAAGGTAATTAGCCGGTGGCCATGATTGCTTCCTGGCATGGCAAGAGTGGCGGGGATCAGAAGCCACATAGAGCATGGGTAGGCGGCGTGTGGCTCTCCATGGGTCAACAGGGTGGGGGTGATGGAAGTTATAGTTCAGCAACCTCTGGAGAGTCACACGTTGCCTAACCCTGTGGTTTCATCTCCTGTTAGATGATGGAGCACAGGACAGTGGAGAGGGACAGCTCCCAAATCAATGCCAGAAGAGCATGTTTAACCCATTGGTTATTTTGCCATGAATGGTGTTAGGATTTACCCAGAACCTTCAGTGAGTGCCAATGGTCTAGTTCAGCGGTAGGTAGCCTTGGTGCCCCAGCCGTGGTGGAACCACAACCCCCATCATGGTCTAGTTCAGTGGTTGCCAACCAGGGTTCCTCCAGATGTTGCTGAACTGCATCCCCGGCCATAATAAATTGGAGCTGAGGCTGCTGGGAGTTGTAGTTCAGCAACATCTGGAGGAACCCTGGTCGGGGATGAGTTTGTCTCAAGCCACTGGTCTAGTTCATATCAAGCTGCTTATACCAGAGTACTAATTCACCTAACCCAGTATGGTCTACTCTGGCAAAGGGCTTTCTAGCATTTTAGGAAGAGTGCTCCTCTGAGAGCCTTTAGCTTGAGATGCCAGGCGCTGAACCTGAGACCTTCCGCATGCCATGGAGGTGCCCGGCTGTCCACTAAACCAAGGCGCTTGCAGGGATAGAAAGAAATATGTCTGTAAAAGAAGAGGCAGGGAGCGTTCCTCTGGATGTATCAGATAAGGACATTTTCCCTCTGCACCTTAAAGGAGGTGTCTGTTCTGGGTTGAGAGGTGTGTGTCTGTAATGCCTGTGCAGGGGCTGGGGTGCATTTCCAGAGGTGTGCATTTGTACAATTTCTTTGTGCATGTGGGCACAGATTGTGGGTGTGTTTGTGTACCTTTTCCTGTCGTATTCCTGTGCATTTGATGCAGTGTGCCTGTTGATTTGGAGCGGGGTGGGTCGTGCATTCAGATTGGGTATGTCAGGGTTGCACATTTCTTCTGCCTACAGAGAAGGACGTGCCTAGGAGTCCGGGGGTCTTATATGCAGCCTGCCTACAGGGATGTCTCTCTATTGACCCGCAGTGTGGCTGTTCCATGGTGCATGTCTAAATCTGCCTAGTGTGGCGCAGGGGTGCATTGAAGACCACCTCTGTGCTGAAGTCATGTGTGTGTAAAGGGGTGTGTGTGTGCACAATCAACAGACTTGCAGGATACAAGTTCTCAGAATGGATGCATTTCTGAGAAGCCCAGGGCATACTCAATGTCTACTGGAATACGGCTATCTGTGTGTGTGGGTCTGGGGAGAGAGGGAACGGATCTCCGTGTCCTTGAAGAAGACGCCTGCAATCCTGTTTGCTGTATGTCATAGCCGGTGCCTCAGCGCTGTGTGCTTTGTACGGAAGTGGGTGTGCCTGGGTTTCTTGGTGGGCGTGAAGGTGCAGGCATGCAGTCAGGGGCTTTGTGGGAATTACTTGGCTCTGGGTGTGCCTCCATGGAGCTGTGCATATGTAAGAGGGCGTGGGCAACTTGCACCATCTTCCACAGGGTGTCTGGATGGCTGTGCTGTGCCGCATGTGCTTAGCATGTGCATCCGATCACCTGCCCATAGAGGGGGACTCAGTGTAGTGTGCAGAGGCATCGGCTCCGAAACTGCATTGCGAGGCACCAGGATCACGGAGGGTTAAAGAAGAGGGGAGGGGGTGTGGATTTAATCTTTATTCCAGCCTTTTGTCTTGTAGGGTTTGGGGGTGTTTTTTAAAACAAAAAGCGTTTCTAATCACTTCAACAATGCCACAATGAAAACATAAGCTCTGAAAAGACACGCTGAGGTTCTTTGGAAACCTGTGGCTTTTAAGAAACGCCCCCCCCCCCCCCCGCCCGCCAGAACTGCAGGCCTTGCCAATCAATACGCACCAGTGTGTCTGCTGGGTGTGTCCCTTTGTTTGGGGCAAATGCGTTCCATGTGTCTAAAAGGTGCATAGAGGGGATGGTGCTCGGTGTGCCAGGGGGGAAGGTGTGTCTGTCGGAGTCAGAGGGGGTTATAGGCGCTGGGTGAGCGTGGATCTGCTGGAACCCGGTATGGGGGCCATATGGGATGTCTGCCCAGGCAGACTGAATGTGCATTGTCTGTAGAAGGGAGCAAAGGGTGATACCTTTTTGTGTGTGTGTGTGTGTGGGTCTATCTAATATTTCTCACAATGATACATGGGAAGTCCTGAAGGTGATGTCTGTGCAGAGACCTGCAGAATACACCTGCAGGCAGGGAGCCTTCTTTTGTGCGAAAGAGGGTGGGTGTGCACTGTGCAGCATCTTTCTAGGGATCCTGGCAAGTTCTGCTTCAGGTGGCTCTGGTGCTTGGAAGCACGGTTGTGGTGGGAAAGCGGGATCCATGCTCCAGTGGCTGCTGGAGAGTTTTGCAGAGGGCAGTGCCTTGATACCTGCCCAGGTGGCTGCACCAGGGCGCTACCGTCAAACCTGTTCGCAAGCTACCAGTGTGAAATGTTCTCTTTTCACGAATGCTTCTCAGACCACGGGCAGGCTGGGCGTGCACTCTTGAATCGCGGAGTGGCTCCTTTCGCTGTCTGCCGGTTGCCTTGAATTGAGTGGAGTTGAACGGAATTGAATGGAACTCAACTGCAGCTCGGGAATGATGTCATTCCCTGGAAATACTATCCCCGGAGCTAGGATTTCCAAGAATGACATCATGGTGTCAGCAATGGAGCAGGCCGGCTTTGTTACAGTTTTGTCATGGGCTGAACCTGATCTGCATAATCCATCACACACACACACACACACACACACATACAACCGTTGCTGCCGGACGCCTTCTTTCTTTGTTTTGGATCCTGAAATCCATCTTTTGAGGCAGAAAGCCCCTGCCCCCCCCGCCCCGTTCTCTCTGAGATTTCATTGAAAGATATGATGTGCCCTTCCTTTCTAAGGAAGAAAAATGCAGTTCTCTAGATATCTCTATCTATGCATACCTGTGTGACTGTTCAAGGTGGGCTTTGCAAAATTGTGTGATCATACACACAACGGACACATTTACACATCTATTTGTGTTTGTTCATAGTAATCGCTTGTTACCTGCCGTGCCCCTCCCTTTCTTCCACGCCCCTCTCTCTGTTTTCTCCCCAACTGACTCGGACTGTAAGCTCCTCAGGGCAGGGATTCTGATATTTTGTGTTTCCACCCTGCAAAGTGCCAAAATCCAGCATGATGTAGTGGTTAGAGTGTTAGAGTAGGACCAAGAACAACTGAGTTCAAATCCCATGAAACTCACTGGGTGACTCAGGACCAGTCAATTCTCCAGCTGCATAACCTACCTCACAGGGTTGTTGTGAAGATAAACATAACGATATATATTGCTCTGGACTCCTGGGAGGAAGAGCAGGATGTGAAGGTAAAAATAAAATAAATAAACATACATGTTAATCAATTTGAGAGCTTATGTTGAAAAGCAAGATATAATTATCTTTAATAATTAATAATCATAATGTACATTGGTGCGATATAAATAAATGAAACCTTCCTCATAAAGCAGTGAAGATTTGTTACTAAAAGCCTCTGTTGTTGGTCATGTGGGAGAAAAAAGGGTTAAAGAGCCCTTTAATTGTCTTGCTTCATGGGGGGAATGGGTTGGTCGGTGATCTGACTGGCCTTTTAGGCCTTGCTTGATTCAAAATATGGCCCCTAATTAAGAAAAAATTATTGCCAACATGGATTTACATTTTTCAGTAGTAAATTCCACAATTCACATATGGAACTAACTGCCACATGATGGTGATAGCCACTAGCACAGATGGATTGAAGAAAGAGATCGGCAGATTCATGGAGGATAGGACTATCAATGACTGTTTGCCAGGTTGACTAGATAGGAACATAGAAACTGCCATATACTGAGTCAGACCATTGGTCTATCTAGCTCAGTACTGTCTTCACAGACTGGCAGCGGCTTCTCCAAGGTTACAGACAGGAATCTCTCTCAGCCCTAGCTTGGAGATGCTGCCAGGGAGGGAACTTGAAACCTTCTGCTCTTCCCAGAGCGGCTTCATCCCCTGAGGGGAATATCATGAAGTACTCACACATCAAGTCTCCCATTCATATGCAACCAGGGCAGACCCTGCTTAGTTATGGGGACAAATCATGCTTGCTACCACAAGACCAGCGCTCATAGGTAGTGCAACTCTAGGATATGCTGGGAGTGCTTCATTCCCTGCTTGTGGGCTTTCTAGAGACACCCAGAAATCTTTTGGAGAAAGAATGTTGGGCACCGAGAAGGGTATTTTGCTCTGATATAGCAGAGTTTTTTTAAACTTTCACTTCAGTTCCTTAGGAATTAGGTATGTATATACGATCACAACTGAGTAGAGATATGCACGGAACCGGTTTTGCCGGTTCGAATCTGGACTGGATTCAAACAGGCCTGAACCGGTCTGGCTTCGGGCTTGGACGAAGCGGGTCCGGTTCGGCCCTCAAACCAGGCCAAACCATGGGCCGGTTTGGGGGAATCTGGAAAGGGTTCCCCTTTGATAAGTACAGGGGAGTTCCCTAACTTAAGATGGGGGGGGGGGTTTGAGCAAAAAATCTTTATTACCTTTTAATTCCAGGCTGCAGTCTCCAGAGGTGGCAGAGTGTCTCCGGAGGCAGCTTGGGGTGGCAGGGGCTCCTCCAAGCCCACCACGGTCTCCCGAATGACAGCCCATGCCAGCTGCGGCATGGTTTGGGATCTCTGCACATGTGCAGAGGCCATTTGCTTGCACATCCCTAAAACTGAGATACTTACAAAATAACATTACTACTACTACTACTGCTGCTGCTACTGCTACTGCTACTACTACTACTACTACTACTACTACTTATTTGCTGCTTTTAAACAAAAGTTTCCAAAGTGGCTTACACAATAAAATGAATACATAATAAAGATGGTTCCCTGTCCCCAAAGGACTCACAATCTAAAAATGAAACATAAGATAGACACCGGCAACAGCCACTGGAGGGATGCTGTGCTGGGGTTGGATAGGGCCAGTTGCTCTCCCCCTGCTAAATATAAGAGAACCACCACTTTCAAAGGTGCCTCTTTGCTCAATTAGCAGGGGTAGGTTTCTTCACAAAATCGTTTGAATCTAGGTTTAATGTGGGTTACCAGCATTGAAGTAATTTTGTGAGCCCATGCCAAGGTGGTTTATGGCGCGAGATTCCCACCTTGGCATGGGTTCACACAATCACTCTAGTGTTGGCAACCCACATTAACCCGAGATCCAAATGATGTTGCAAACCAGGGCAGACCCTGCTTAGCAAAGGGGGAAATTCATGCTCGCTACCATAAGACAGGCTCTTCTCCCAGCAAAAGGATGATGGGAGTTGTAGTCCAACAGATCTCTGCAAGGTTGGAAAATATTGCCTGTTGCTTTCTCGGAATACTCAGCGGCTCAGCAACAACAGAAAACCTTCTTCTGTTCTGCCGTCTTTAAACTTCCTTTCTGTGTGTGGGCGTAGCATCCATTGGACGGGGTGGGGGCCACAAGGCTCGGAGTGCATCCTGCCGCCGCCACCCTTAAAGCGCCGGGCGCTGGTGCCCTGCAGCTGGGATATGCGCACGCTTTGGGAAGAGAAGCAGCACACTGGCTGGGCTTCCTTTCTCCTACCCCCGTGCTTCCTCCATGCTTCCTCCTCCCAGCGGACCACCCTTGGCTGCCCTTGACCCTCCTGGCCATGGCAGCCACGCTGCCCGGCCCTGAGCTGCCCCCACCCCCGGTGAAGGATGGTGACCCCCGCAGCTGCCCTGCTCCTGGCCTGGCTCCAGACCATCGGGCCAATTCTGCTGCTGGCCACAGTGGCGGCCACCCTCTTGCTCTGCACTGAACGGCCCGAGCTGAATGGCGGAGGGGAAGGCTCAGGTGGGTTAGGTTGCCCCGCCCCCTTGGGTCAGAGATCAGGCGCAGTGGGCGTGGATCGTGGCCCTGTGGGGAATGCACACGGGAGGGAAGCTCCTTAGCTGCAATTTGGCCCCCAGCGGCTGGGAAATTCGCTACGCCCCTGTTTCTGTGCCAATAAACAAGTTACTATTGAAGTCTGTCATGGGTAGGGAACCTGGGTATTTACCATTCACACACACACACACACACACACACAGATTCTGCAACAGGAGCTGGGGACATGTGAATGTCCCTAGCTTCTGCAAGAGATGCTTGGTGCAAAGTCCAAATTCACAAGGCTGAGCGGAAGTGACTTCCCTATTATTTTTGGTTTCGTAATGCATGCCGAACGAGCTGTGTTTTCAACACTTTTTGCAAATATATATTGAGCCGGGTTTCAGGATCAGTGAGACCCGGTTTGGAGAGCTCAGCGGGGACAGCGGGCTAAGCCCACTCCCCCCCGCAGACGATCCGGTGGGAGCCCTGGGCGGCCGGATCAGCCGCCCACACAATTGCCGGCTCTGTGATGGAGCCGGCGGGGGCTGGGGAGTTGGGGGACCAAACGGCCCCCAGAAACTCCAGTATGCCCTGAGTGAGCGCACAGGGCATACTGGGAAGACCCCCGAGCTGGGAGGCTGCTTTTCAGCCTCTTGCTGGGGGGTCTACTCACGAGTAACCATGGTGCGGAGTCACGCCATGGCTACTCACGATAAACGAAACCATGAGGACATTAGGGGTGGGCTACTTGAGCAGATTACCCGCTCAGGAACCACCAGGCTCGCAGCACAATTGTAGGAAATTGTAGGAAATCTACAATTGTAGATTTTAATTGTAGATTAAATTGTAGGAACCTACAATTGTAGGTTCCCACAATTGTAGGAAATCGGGCTAGCGGAGGCTACAATCGTGTGAATAGCCTCCTTGTATCGGTGCTCCTTCTCATGCTTTTTTTTTTGCTTGCTTGCTTGCTTGTCCTCACTTCCCTTGGCCTCCTTTGCCCTCCCTGCTTGGGTGCTGGTGAGCCCTTTCTCACGATCAGGAGTGAGTGGGCAGGCGGCAGGGAAGGCAGCAGAAGCCCCCCTGCCCCTCAGACGATCCACGTGGAGTCTCCGAGTTGACCACGAATCGTGCATCCCGACGGTCCGTGGCTACCGTGGGCGGTGCGGGGGTTGGGACACGTCGTCTGGGCCCCCAGAAATCCCCACAATGCACGGAGTGAGTGCACGGTTCATGGGGGGTATCCTCCCAGCAACGGGTGGGCGCCTGTCAGGGTTTTAACACTGGCTGAAAGCAGCCGGGCTGACACACTTCACCTTGTTTCACAGACCTCAGCTAAGCAGGGTCTGCCCTGCTTGCATTTGGATGGGAGACTAGAAGTGTGAGCACTGGAAGAGATTCCCTTCAGGGGAGAGCAGAAGGTTCCAGGTTCCCTCCCTGGCAGCATCTCCAAGATCGGGCTGAGAGAGAGATTCCTGCCTGCAACCTTGGAGAAGCCGCTGCCAGTTTGTGAAGACAATACTGAGCTAGATAGACCAATGGTCTGACTCGGTATATGGCAGCTTCCTATGTTCCTATGAGGCAGGCTAGGACAGTATCCAGGGCCTCGCTGGGAGACACACACAAGGAGTGTACCTTTGGCTTGGCTTGGCTGCTTCGAAAGAATCAAGATGTAGGAGCATCTGCAGCACCTATTTCAGATTCCAGCTACAACTTGGGCTGCCTGAACCTCAGGCTCAGTGCTAGGTGTCAATCTGCCTTAAGGTTCTTAAAGGGTCCTTAAGAGAGTCATAGTTAGCCCTGCTGGGAAATTGGTGCAAACTTAAGCTTAGCCACTCTGTGTGATCCCGCCCATCTTGTGGTTCTTGGGTAGGGCTGATCAACTGAAGACTTTCCAGCTTTGCAGCTGGAGATGATGGGATTTGTAGTCCCACAGCAGCTGGAGAGCCTTAGGTTCCCCAAGAACCCAGTTCTTGGGGATTTCTTGGGGGGAAATGGCATCTGCTAGCCCATGGCTGGTGGGGCTAGTGCTAACACTGTGAAACCTATGAACATGGGGAGCGGCCATATTCCGAGTCAGACCCTTGACGCCTCTAGCTCAGTACTGTCTACCCAGACTGGCAGCGGCTTCTCCAAGGTTTCAAGCAGGAGTCTCTCTCAGCCCTATCTTGGAGACGCCGCCAGGGAGGGAACTTACTCATCCAGAGTGGCCTCATCCCCTGAGGGGAATATCTTGCAGTGCTCCTATGCAGAGCCCTTTCCCATGTGCCATGAGAAAGGGCTCTCCTGTCTGTGGGGAGGAAGCCTGAAAGCACTTACCTCCCCCCACACACGGGCAGGCTGCTGTCTGTTCACATGCCCCTGGATGGGCACATTGCCCGCCCAGACGAGCATCGACCCTGCTGGTAGCTCCGAGGGTTGGGGTGCCCCATTTGGCCCCACCCCTAATGCAAGTGCATGGTGCATTATGGGGATCTCCCCCTTCCCTCCCCGGGTCTGCCAGCCGCACACGAGCAGGAAAACGGGGATAGGAGGATGCTTGTTCTCCTCACTCCGTTTTGAGGGGAGGCTTCATAAGCAGGTTTGCCGCGGTGGTGCCGCCAGGATTGGGCATGATCCTGGCGGTGGGCTGGGCTCCCTTAAGCCCAGTTTTGCACATGCGTGTGAATAGTCTCGTAGTCTCCCATTCAAATGCAAACCAGGACACACCCTGCTTAGCCAAGGGGGGAATTCATGCTTGCTAGCACAAGACCAGTTCTCTTCCCAGAGACAGGTGGTGGCAGCAGTGAAAAAGGTACGCGGTGGCAAGGAGTTCCAGCCCCTCTCCCCCCACTTCAAGTCAAACAACTCGACTCGACTCGACTAGAAGGCCATCACTTCCATCTTTGGTATCTTCCGTTCCTGGTGGGGGTGGGACTCAGACTGACTGGGGATCTGATGCTATAGAGTATTAAGTGAAATACATAATTCCGTTGTCTATCAGGGAATGCAATGCTAAGTTGAACAACTGACGGCGCTATCAGCTGCCGAACCGCAATGCTTCCTTTCTAGTGTTCGCCGAAGGCCAACTAGAAATGGAAAGAGACATTAATGGGTTTCATTTTTTAGATCTACTGCCTGCATGGATACCTGACTCAGTAGTTACAGTGCAAAGTAATTCATTTCAGAGAGGGACCTTCTTGCTCTTGGTTGAAGGCTAGCGGGATGCACTGAGGAGAAGATGAGCTTGGGAGGAAAATGTGTGCTTTTTTGAGCAGGTTTATTAGGTGAGGGATGCTAAGG
Organism: Hemicordylus capensis; assembly: GCF_027244095.1. Classification (NCBI taxonomy): domain Eukaryota; kingdom Metazoa; phylum Chordata; class Lepidosauria; order Squamata; family Cordylidae; genus Hemicordylus; species Hemicordylus capensis. Next base: position 5,221,435 of record NC_069667.1, read on the forward strand.
AACATCAATTCACAAGCTAAAGTGACTTCCCTACAATTCTTGCTTTTGAACCTCATCCCCATGATTGAAATCATCTGTGTTTTCAATACTTTTTTGCAAATATACCGGCACTGCCTGCAAAAGTCTCAAGAGATCCAAGTTCCTTCCCTGGCAGCATCTCCAAGATAGGGCTGAGAAAGATTCCTGCCTGCAACCTTGGAGAAGCCGCTGCCAGTCAGTGTAGACAATACTGAGCTAGATGGACCAATGGTCTGACTCAGTATATGGCAGCTTCCTATGTTCCTATGATGCACGCAGCAGCTGTGCCACCTAGCCCATTCCTTCACTGGATCCTTCGCCTTGCCATCTCTCTTTCTTCTTGCATGATTCCCATTTCACCCTAAGGTACTAGATGCAGCAGAAGGACCCGTGAAGGAACAAGGGGGCCAAGCTCTTTCCTCTCTTGATCATGAAAGGAGCCCTGTTGGGTCAGACCAAAGGCCAGGAACCTCTTTCCTACAGTGGCCAATCAGATGCCCACAGGGAGCCCAGATGCAGGATGTGGAGATAAAGAATAGCCTTTTCCTGTGGATGCTTCCCAACACCTAATAGTCAGGGGGCTGATTCACATATAATGGCAGCAAGTAAGTGCCCGTTTCCACCAGATGTGCTGCTGCTTTCGTGATGTCTGAACCCACCAAAGACAGATGGAGATTGTTGATAACCTTCCTCAGCTTAACTTATCAAGCCGACTTCAAACACTGGTTAAGAATGTCAGCCTGAGGTAGGTTACTGACATTCTCCACCCAATGCTGGTGGATTCGGAGAGGTGTGTAACTGGGGGGGGGGGCTTGTGTGTGCCCCCTCCCTGGTGGCTCTCCATGTATTCCATCCATGCCCCCTTGGGTGTGATGTCACATTCCAGGGGCGTGGCCAGTACCAGGAAGGGCCCATGTGGCCCTCCTGAGTTCATTTCCCAGTTGGCTTCCTTGCCGGTCAGTTTTTTCCTTCATTCGTTCCCTTGAAGAAAATAGCAGGGGGGAGGGGGGGAGGCAGGTGGCTCTCAGGAGCTGGGTGGCTCAGGTTCTTTGAACCCATCTGCCCAATTCTAGCTCTGCTGGTCTTGTGGTAGCAAACATGACTTATTGCTAAGCAGGGCCCACCCAGGTTTGCATTAGAGTGGGAGACTACATGTGTGAACTCCGTAAGAGATTCCCCTTAGGGGATGGGGCCACTCTGGGAAGAGCAGAAGGTTCCAAGTTCCCTCCCTGGCAGCCTCTCCAAGATAGAGCTGGGAGAGACTCCTGCTTGCCAGCTCGGAGAAGCTGCTGCCAGTCTGTGTAGACAATACTGAGCTAGATGGACCAAGGTCTGACTTAGAAGTCAGTTTCCTATGTCCTATGTCGAGACATCACAGAAGTGGCAGCAGTAGCAGAAGCATGCCCTCAGCAGGAACTGATGCTTCTCCCATGCTTACTTACCGTAGCCTCCTAGAAATTCACAAAGATGTACTCAGGGAAATAGAATAATTGTCTTTAATTGCAATTTGGGTGTTCATGCCAACCCACATCGTGTAGCCAGCACTGTATCGAGGGTGGAGGGAAAGTACACACCACGCCTTCCTACCCAGATTGCGGCGAGCACACAATCATTTTCCCCTCCTCCTGTCTCAGTTTTTGCTGGCACAGGACTGGTTCTCAGAAGCATGCACAGGGCTTGGAGTATGACTGGGTGTGCCTCCCATCCAGTTGTTGGTCATGAGAACAAACCTAAATAATAAATAATCAGGGCTAGGTTGGAAAGCAAGCTGATTCCAGAAAGGGAGGTACACAGGCAGGTTTGCAGGAACTGGTGTAGTGACAGCTCAGTGTGGCTTAGAAAACAGTAGGTTGGTTCACACAACCATCAAAAGCAGGTTAGCAGCTGGCCTACCCACATTTGGGCTACCCACCTGTGTAAACTCACAAAAATAGCTCCAGCCCGGGTTTCTCAAACCAGGGTAACCCAGGTTGTCCATCTTGCTCTTAACCAAGGTAGCAGAAAAAGAGTGTGCTCCTAGCATGCCCTTCTGGTTGTGTGAACGTACTCATCTTTTCTACCCTGGAAACAATAGAGAGCTGTAGCTACAGTGGCTGCCAACATGGATGTGCCGCTCTGCAAAGCAAACTCTATGATCCAGTTTCTGCAGCTGCTTCAGCAGGGCTGGGTCGGACTCCTGCTCCTAGTAGCCTATCAAAGGGCAGCCTCTGGTGTCATGAGGCTTTCCAGTCTGCTGGCAGTGCAAAGCATGCTGGGAAGGCCTGCAAGGCCTTTGGAGGACCTTGCATGCTTCCAGCTCCTGATTTCAACAGCAAGGGTGGTCTCACCTGGCTTATTTGTGTGTTCCCTGGGTTTGCAGACCCAAGAAGAGATTCTGATCATCCTCTGAAATTAGGGCAGGAGCTTACTGGCCAAATGGTTGTGTGAACAGCTCCCCCCACCCCACCCCACAATGATTGTGTGAACAGTCCCAGTTCTTATGGTCACTCCAAGCCCTAATAGTTTGACTAGCCTTTTGTTTCCATAACCCATTGTGATGGCTGTCAATTTTCTAACAGGCCCAGGACAAAGAGATATCCTTTCCCCAAATCATAGACATTTGCTATCCAAATGCATCTGGAATCAGGGGAGATTTGCTTAACTAGCTTCAGCATGGTGGTGTGGGGTTTGTTTTTAATGGGAAAAGGATACTGCCAGGTTCCCAGAGGGGATGTATTCCCTGCTGTGCAGATATTATATTATTGGTTATTGCAGTGGTATCTGGAGGCACTGATTGATTGTACAAACAAAGGAAGAAAAGAGGCTGTAGACAGACAGCCTCTTGAAATACTGTGAATCTTGACGTGTTCTGGGTTTTCAGAGCCTCTGCAGTGAGGCCACTGGAAGTTCAGGTGCCAGGAACAAAGTAAAATATATAGGAACTCTGTAAAGGTTCCGAGCTTGTGCAATTCCCTCTCAAACGGTAAATCCCCATAAAGTGAAAACGACATGGTGTAAATTCAATCCAACTATGGCACATAATGGATGATCGGCGGGAGCTCAGCTGACAGTCAGAGAAATTGGCTGTTGCCCTCTGGAGAGTATTCATGAGAATGAGTTTTCGTGGCAGAATTTTAAAAAGGCCTCAGCTCAGATTTTCTCCCTCTTTGTCTGCAAGGTGCTCACACATCCAGTTTATTACACTCGCTAAGCCCGATGCCTTAACAATAAGAACAATAATCATAATGTGGCCTCCCATGGATCTTCACATTTGACACAGGGACATAGGAAGCAGCCTTATACTGAGTCAGACCCTTGGTCATACTAGCTTAGTATTGTCAGCGCTGGCTGGCAGCAGCTCCCCAAGATTTCAGGCAGGGTTCTCTCCCAGTCCTACCTGGAAATATTGCCAGTAAGTGAACCTGGGATTGTCGGCATGGAAATCCAATAGTATCAATGGACATCCTAAAATGAATGACCGGGAATGCCCACTGAAATGCACTGGTTCCTTCCACTTCCACCAACACTTCCACCAACAGCCAGACAGGCAATTGAGCCAGCAAGCAGCTTGTCCGCAGAAATGCAGCCCACGACACATTTCTACATATGGCCCATTAGCTGCAGGGCTTTTCTGCCACATGGCAAGGAATCCTGGGGCGTGCCTTGCACATCCCATGGTGGTGCAGCCAGCCACTGGAATAGTCTTGGCCCATTATATTTCTAGCATTAAGCTGAGGGCTGCCTGAAAAATGCCATCATCTTGAATGGAGCTACATATATTCCTAGGATAGGATTACAGCTAGGCTGCAAATATCATTGGATGTGTGGCGGGTGGGGGGCTTTGGCACATAGCAGCCCCTCCTCTCCAAGGATATTTTTGTCATTCTCTCCTTTCCATGGCCGCAGCCTCACCATTGTCCCGAGCTGCCAATTTGTGCATTGTTAAGTGCTCCATATTTATCGGTTGATTTACTGCGTGTATCCCATAAAACGCTCAACTTGATTTACAGGCAGAGGCGATTAAAATGCACACGGCGGAACTACCTAAAATTCCAACTCTAAAATCCCCGCTAACAACTCAGTCAAGATGTGATTAAAAGCCCGCCTGCTTTGCTGCAGAGATGCCGGACAGAAATTCTTTGCCGGGGAGAGAAGTGTTAGAAAACGAGACCCTCAAAGTGTTGGGCTCGCCTAGAAAAATCTTAAAGAATATAGTCGGACATTTTGCATACGGTGTGGTCCTTATGCCATTGTCTTGTGAGACAATGGGCATTGTGCATTGTGAGGCAATGTGCCTGAGACCCCAGAGAGGCAATAACAAGGGTAACACTCAACTGCCTAGTTGCCGTATAAGCTTATTAGAGGCTTCCTTGTCTTATAAACCTATTAGAGCTCTTGCCATATGTTGGCGGATGTGAAGCTCTCTGTTACCTTCCTAATCAGGTAAGGACATGCAAGGACATTGTGCTACAGCCTCTTACACTATTGTTGTTTTATTCTTGTTTTCATCCGGAGATCTTCACCATTTTTCAAGCGGGGGCCACACTGGCCAAAAAAACCCCAACCCTTCAATGTTTGAGCCAAGTTCCGCTGTGTTGACCTCCTCACAGTACGGCTCTTTTCTCAGTGCTGGGAAGGCCCTTTAAGAGATGGAGCCGCTCTTAAAAGCTCTAGGAGGAAAGTGGGCATTGGCAAGGGTGACCCTTCTCAGCCTCACCATCCAAGATAGTGCCGGGGCTCAAGAAGGCTCCGTTTCTCTTAAATGAGCACACACACACACACACACACACACACACACACACACACACACACACACGAGCACCGGGTTAGAGTGTCAAACTAGGATTCAAGAGACACAAGTGCCTCTCATAGGAACATAGGAAGCTGCCATATACTGAGTCAGACCACTGTTCCAGCTAGCTCAGTATTGTCTACCCAGACTGGCAGCGACTTCTCCAAGGTTTCAGGCAGGAGTCTCTCCCAGCCCTCTCTTGGAGGTGCTGCCAGGGAGGGGACTTGGAACCTTCTGCCAGCAAGCCTGCAGGTACTCTTCCCAGAGCGGCTCTCTCCCCTAAGGCAGGCCTGCTCAACTTAGGCCCCACCAGCTGTTTTTGAACTACAACTCCCATAATCCCCAGACACAGTGGCCAATAGCCAGGGATTATGGGAGTTATAGGCCGACATCTGCAGGAGGGGAAGTTGTCGGCCAACATCTTCCCCATCCCCTGCCCTAAGGGGAGGATCTTACCGTGCTCACACCCCAGTCTCCCATTCAAATGTAAACCAGGGTGGGCCATGCTTAGCAAAGGGGGCAGGTCATGCTTGATACAGCAAGACCAGCTCTCCTCCTCAGACCTTAAGCTCACTGGGTGACCTTTATGATGCTCTCTCTCAGCCCAACCAACCTCACAGGGATGTTTTTGAGGGCAGAGTATAGATGACTTGGAGAGGGAAGGTGCCCAATTTGTGCTCCTGACCTCCCAAAGTCCACCTCAGCTGAGCACTCCCTCAATGAAGGCTGAAGCTTCACACAGGCCCAATAAACCATTAGGGAGTTGCCCGTAGGGTTGATGGGGGGCTGTCACTGGCCCCCAAGCCTTACAATGAAGAACATTGCCATGGTCCATTTTGAAGAGTTATTTTCATGATTTTTCTAACCTGCTTAGCAGGTTCTTTAGAAGTGGAAAGGCAGCATAGATTCACGTCTTAAACAACGATGAATTAGAACTGCAGAATCGACCTGTTTGGAGAACCCAAGCCAAAATTTACAAATAAAGAGGACCTGTCACTCTTACCCCAATCCATCAATCCCCTTTGAAAATCATATTGAGTGTAGGGATTGGAAAAAAAAAGATTAGGCACACTGGCATGTGTGGTTTTCGGCTGGGTTGCCGCTGTGTCGTGCCCTCCAGCGTATCCCTGCCTTCTTTGTCATATATTGCTTGGAACTATGCCAATGTCTGGGCAACCACTTTTCTGGGGTCAGCGTCTCCCAGATGATGCCTCAGCCATATGCCCTAAAGACTGTACGGATTCCCCCCCCCCTCCAACAAGAAATTCAACAGAAACCAAAATGCAAACGGGCAACCTGACCCTGTAGAGGTTTCCTCTGAGAAGTGCCTTTGCAGTAAATAGGATTGACTCCCAAGTCAATGCACATAGGGGTTGCTGCTGTGGATTAGGGCTGCACCAATTTTGGACCTCCAGAGGTTGTTGGATTATAACTCCCAACATCCCCAGTCACAGTGGCCAATAGTCAGGGATGATGGGAGTTGTAGTCCAACCATAGCTGGATGGCCAATGTTCAGCCTTGCCATCTTTTTAGATTGTGAGCCCTTTGGGGACAGGGATCCATCTTATTTATGTATTATTTCTTTGTGTAAACTGCCCAGATCCATTTTTGGAAGGGCAGTATAGAAATTGAATTATTATTATTATTATTAGTAGTAGTAGTAGTAGTAGTAGTAGTAGTAGTAGTTATGTGATTAGAATCCTTAAATTGGAAGGTGGCACTTTGTAGATCTGGCATGGGGTGGGAGGAACCCCTGAAATTAATTTTAGCTATTGATTGATTGTTGAGTTTGGACATGGCCTACTCTTCCCCATGACTGAGGGGATGGGGTCTCAGTTTAGTGGTAGAGGACCATGCAGATGGTCCCAGGTTCATTCCCTGACAGCATCTCCAGGACTCCTGCCTGACACCTGGGAGACGCCGCTGCCAGTCTGTGTGGACAATACTGAGCTAGATGGGCCGAGGGTCTGACTCAGTATAAGGCAGCTTCCTATGTTCCTATGATAGCACTTGTGTTTTGAATCCTAGTTTAACCCAGTGCTCTTCTTTGTAAGGCATGGGGGCAGGCAAGTGGTGACCCCTATTAACTCTAAGCTGGTCTTGTGGTAGCGAGCATGAAGTCTGTCCTTTGCTAAGCAGGGCCCACCCTGGTTTGCATTTGAATGGGAAACTACATGTGTGAGCACTGTAAGGAATTCTCCTTAAGGCAGGGCTGCTCAGCTTTGACCCTCCTGCAGATGTTGGCCTACAACTCCCATAATCTATGGCTATAGACCACTGTGTCTGGGGATTATGGGAGTTGTAGTCCAAAAACAGCTGGGGGGCCTAAGCTGAGCAGGACTGCCTTAGGGGATGGGGCCGCTCTGGGAAAAACTGCCCATCAGTGTCAACAATAAAGAGCTAGATGGACCACTGGTCTGATTCGGTACACATCAGCATCCTATGTTCCTCAGCATACACATGCATTCGTGAATTATGTTGCAATGTAGAAAATTAATTATGTCCGTGAGAGAAGCAATATTGCAGTTACCCCCAAGGTCATATCTCAACTAGTGGATTCCAGATAGTACAAGTTAGATGTTTGCTATGACTACTGTTTTCATCAGAAGAAATACCCAAGAAATTGTTCTTAGAAGAAGCTCATCAAAGAATCTGATCTCCGCTTTTCTACAGATATTACAAGACTTTCCTTTTGCACGCTTGTTAGGCTCATTTACCCAGAACACTATTCCCTTGGCTATCATTCCTTTAGTTGTAATCCTTGCTTGCGTATAGTTCGAAAATAGCATCAAACATGTTTAATAGCTCTGTTTCCTGGAAGTCCTGTCCCCGTACATTGTCATATTAATGTCCTCAAAAATTAATGAAACGAGACTTGTAAAATGGAACTGGCCCTGTGTGTTCACACCTTTATCTGATACTTTCCATGTCTCTGTAGATCAGGCCTGATCAACTTTGGCCCCCCCAGCTGTTTTTGGACTACAACTCCCATAGTCCCCAGCCATAGTGGCCAATAGCCAAGGATTATGGGAGTTGTAGGCCAACATCTGCAGGAAGGCCAAAGTTGAGCAGGCCTGCTGTAGATCCATAGAGATACCTTAGCTTGTCTTTATCTTTGGAAATGAGTAGCCAGTCAGCTGTGAGGGCAAGACTATGATAATAGTCTGTTATGTCTGTTCATAGTTATGTCTGTTCATAGGACCCTAGTTTTTCCATTTCCTATTGTTTCAGAAATCCACCTGCATTTAAGGAATGCCACATAATGGCATAGAGGGGAAATGACTTGACTAGCAAGCCAGAGGTTGCCAGTTCGAATCCCCGCTGGTATGTTCCCCAGACCATGGGAAACACCTATATCGGGCAGCAAGCAGTGGTATAGGAAGCTGCTGAAAGGCATCATCTCAGACAGTGCGGGAGGAGGCAATGGGAAACCCCTCCTGTATTCTACCAAAGTCAACCACAGGGCTCTGTGGGCGCCAGGAGTCGACACTGACTCGACGGGACACTTTACCTTTACCTTTTGCAGAGTGTGGCTCTACTGTTGGAAATAACTCCTTTCCATTTTCTAGGTTTATAACCACAGCTCTGTTTTCTGCTCCCAACAGGAGAAAGTTATGTCTGTTCGTCAGACAACTTTTTCAAGAAAGTGGAGTACACCAAGAACGTCAACCCTAACTGGTCTGTCAATGTCAAAACCTCGGCCAACATGAAAGCACCTCAGTCACTGGCCAGCAGCAACAGTGCCCAGGCAAGGGAGAACAAAGATTTTGTCCGTCCCAAGCTGGTGACCATCATCCGGAGCGGGGTGAAGCCAAGGAAGGCTGTGCGTGTCCTCTTGAACAAGAAGACGGCACACTCCTTTGAGCAAGTTCTTACCGATATCACAGAAGCCATAAAGCTGGAAACAGGGGTGGTCAAGAAGCTATACACCCTGGATGGAAAGCAGGTAGGGCTCTCTTGGTCAACTGACCCTCTCTCTCTGATCACCAGAGCAAGCTTCGTAAGATTCTATAAGCGGCTGGATCTGTGACTGTGCTGATCTTAAGGCCACAATGTTGTCGAATCCTGTGAAATTGGTTCTGGAGATCCCTAGTCTTAATATGCAAGTCTCATCTCTTTCCTAGGCAAAGGGACTGGGAATGAGAGCCTAGGTTTAGTACTAGTCTCTTTCTCCAAGATCAATTTATAATGGCAGCTTAGCAGTCATGACTGGAACTCTCAAAGGAATTTCTCATGTCCAGATCTTCCCCTTGACCTCACCCAAACCTTACTAGTTCTGTGGGTCAGCTGAATGCTTATTGAGTTTCCTGATACTCCTATAAGTTTGTTACTTGTACAATTTCATTGAAAGTCTCTTCCTTCCTTCCTTCCTTCCTTCCTTCCTTCCTTCCTTCCTTCTAGAATTCTCTGCCACAAGATGTGGTGACAGCCAACAGCCTGGATGGCTTTAAGAAGGGTTTAGATAAATTCATGGAGGACAGAACTATCAATGGCTGCTAGTCTGGTGGCTGTGGGCCACCTCCAGCTTCAGAAGCAAGACACCTCTCAATACCAGTTGAAGGGGAGAAACAGTAGGAGAGAGGGCATGCCCTCAGCTCTTGCCTGTGGGCTTCCCAGAGGCATCTGGTGGGTCACTGTGGGAAACAGGATGCTGGACTAGATAGACCTTGGGCCTGATCCAGCAGGGCATCTCTCTCTCTCTCTCTCTCTCTCTCTCTCTCTCTCTCATCCACCACACCCTAATTCAAAAACAGTGAATGATAAGAGATAACCTCAACTGAATATGGAATCACATTTCAGGGAAAATCAATGGATCTAATCAAAACAAGCCACCCTCAACCAATATGCTTTTTGATTTGAATTTAGTTCATTGGATAATAGGTGAAAAGCCAGGCAATAACGCAATGAAACATTAGTCTCGTTCACACGACCACCAAAGAGAGTAGCAGCAGCATCCGGCCAGGGTGGGAGAGCCTAGTGTGTTCCAATCTGGGTCGGGCTTGCCCATCTGGCCCAGATTCCGCCTCATATAGGGACACATGCCTTGCCTCCTTCCTTAATGATTTGGTGCACATGACAGCCAATCATTAGTGTATATGGCTCCCCTCCGCTGGCTGGGTGCTTTTCCTGCTCTAATGGTGGTCGTGTGAATAAGTCTATTCTTTGATGGGTTGAGATATATGGTCCCTTCCAGCTCTTCATATCTGTGATTTACTCTCTCCTCTTTTGTTTTCCTCACCCCCGTTTCCCTGCCCCACTACTAAAGCTCTGCTGACTCAGTTAACGTCTACTGAAGCCTAAAATTAACCTGCCAAAGTTGCAGCCATCTGTTCCACTGGCTTGACTTTTCATGCCAGTGGTTGTGTTACTAAGTTGTCACTGGTATTAGTATCAGTCAGGGAATGCAGCGGACCATCTGAGGGGAAAACAGATGTACAATTGCCACTGCCCAGAGTGCCGGCGAGCCCTGAATAGTCTCCAAAATATTTTTTGTTTTGTTTTTTGGCCTAAAAAAATAATGCAACTGGCTTGTATCAAGGCTTTAGAGCACAGGCTCCAGTTTTGCACTCGTCAGAATGTTTTAGAGCAAAATTGCTCTCTGTCTAGCATCTTCAGGTGTAAGAAGCTGAAGAAATTGGTGATGATCGTTAGAGCTGAGTGGGTCTTTCTGATTCCCTTCCATTATTGGATCTGGCCATGGGTTGGGTTTGGCCAACATTGCCCTCCATCTTTCTTCCATGTTAGCATGGGGAATTTCTTAAATGAATTCTATAACTGGCACATGCGCAGTAGGCCACACTGCTCAGTCCCTTCTCTTCTTTTGGGTCTTTGTCTTCCAACCAGGGATCAATGCTCACAAGTGCTTGTGTGCGTGGGGGAAACATGGTGCAAAAAGGAAGCTCGGCGTGATCATCCAATCTCATTGGTTGAGCAATGTGCCACTTATGGGTATCAGCAACCTAGAAAAAGAGGGAGTGTGTGTGACACAAATGAACAGAAAGGACTACTATATTTACCTGAATACAAGTTCATTGATGTTAGAAATGGGGGGCGGGGGCGGGTTGTGTATGGTTCATCTTAAATTCAGAGGCCTCTTCCTTTTGAGCAAATACAGGTATAACCTATATCTAGCCCGCATTTTCAAGGGGGTCATCTTAAATTCAGGGTCATCTTGTATTCAGGTAAATATGGATAAAATTGTGGCAAGGTTGCACCTGCATGGTGATCTGTACAAAGTTCGTAAATTTTTTTTAAAAAGGAAGCCTAGCAGACTAGAAGTATATCTGAGCTGACTGACAAACAAGATCAGGTGACCCAAGTTTGAGAATTCCTGGTCTAAGGAACATAGTAATACAGGATGCTGCCATATGCTGAATCAGACCATTGGTCTATTTAGCTCAGTATTGTCTTCACAGACTGGCAGTGGCTTCTCCAAGGTTTCAGGCAGGAGTCTCTCTCAGCCCTATCTTGGAGATGCTGCCAGGGAGGGAACTTGGAACCTTCTGCTCTTCCCAAAGTGGCACCATTATCCCCTAAGGGGAAGATCTTCCAGTGCTCACACTTCTAGTCTCCCATTCAAATGCAACCAGGGTGGTCCCTGCTTAGCTTAAGGGGACAAGTCATGCTTGCTACCATGAGACCAGCTCTCCTCTCCTAGAAGAGAGGAGTCCACTCATAATATAGGACTCGTTTGGACTCAGAATTTGGTGTTTTTCATTGGTAACATCTAGCTACTTATCTCTCTCAGTGATATGCCTGAACTTTAAAGCAGTGACACTATAGGACGGTCCTCCTCCTCCTCCTCCTCCTCCTCCTCCTCCTCCTTCCTCTCTCTCTCTCTCTCTCTTTCTCTCTCTCTCTCTCTCATATAGGACATTTCTAAAGATGGAAATAACACTTTTCAACATGACTCTCTTGTTCGATGCCTCTTATTATTCATAACTCTTTCTCTAAGTGTGTTGCTGCTTCTAAACGTTAACTGTCTTTTCCAATGAAGTTTCATATGCATATTCATGAGTCAGGACATTTGTGGTATGGCTCACTAGAGAATTTGTAGTCTCAAGGAAATGTTCCCCTCTAGCCATCTTTGCCTCTACAAAAATGTCATCTGGCAGGTGGTAAGGTGAACTCCAGATTCCTGCTGGAAAACGAGATGCAAATGTGTTGCAAGCAGAGGTCACGTCTAGCTTCTGCAGAGGTGAGTTTGCCACCTTCGTTTAGGTGATGTGTGAAGAGAGTTTGCTCATGCAGAGGAGGAAAGAGGATGTTAAGGACGAGCAGTTTCCAAAGCAGGGACTTGGACTGGAGTCCTGGGACACAGCCAACAGTGTGCATGAAACCGTTGCATCCAGAAATGGTGGCATGCATCCAGTTGCATGGAGACAACCTGCTGTACCAGTTCCAGATCCACAGTAGGAGGGTTGTTTTCATGATGATTACTAGAGTAGGAGAAGCCTTCCGAGCTTAGTTCCAGAGATGTGCACACTCCCGATGGGCCATCACAGGAGAGGAGAGCAGGTGTTGTGGTAGGAAGCACGACTTGTCCCTTTAGCTAAGCAAGGTCTGCCCTGGTTGCATATGAATGGGCTAAGCTACTTTTCACATGATGAGTGTAACATGTAGCCAGGCTTCAAGAATCCACTTTATAGGTTCATCCACAACCCTAAGATCAGTTAAGAGTAGATTCACATTAGCAGCAGATCTCCAAGGTCTCAGCCAGGTTTCCCCCAGGGAACGTATACCTGGAGAAGCCAGGGATTGTACCTAAAAAGCATGTACTTGACCATTGAACTATGGCTGATCACCAGAAGAGCACATGAACTGATGTGTACTGACTTAGAGCATTGATCCATCTAGACCAGTATAGCCTACTCTAATGGCAACAGCTCACCAAGGTCTACAGGAGGAGAGCTAGTCTTGTGGTAGCAAGTATGAATGGTGCCCTTTGCAAAGCAGGGTCCATCTTGGTTTGCATTTGAATGGGAGACTATGTATGAGCACTGTAAGATATTCCCCTTAGGGATGGGGCTGTTGTGGGAAGAGCATCTGCAAACTTGCCTGCAGAAGGTTTCAAGATCCCTCCCTGGCATCTCCAAAGAGGGTTGTGAGTAGTGTTCCCCACTAACAGGGATTTCCAGGTGTTGTTGACTACAACTCCCATAATCCCCAAGCAAAAGCCATTGCAGCTGGGGATTCTGTGGTTTGTAGTCAACAGCATCTGAGAATACCTCTTAGAGCGAACACTGGTTGAGAGAGACCCCTGCCTGCAACCTTGGAGAAGCTGCTGCCAATCTGTGTAGACAATACTGAACTAAATGGACCAAGGGTCTGATTTGTAGAAGGCAGCTTCTTATGTTCCTATGAACAGTAGGGATGTGCAAATCGATTCGGATACAAATCGATTTGTACCCGAATCTAGCTGATTCGGGTGATTCGGAGACAAAACGAATCACCCCTGTGGTCCATTGGCTAGATTCGGGTACAAATCGAATCACGGCTGATTCGATTCGAATCAATTCGGGTTTCAGATCTGTCCTATTAATTCCCCCAGATTCCCAGCTTTCGTTTTTTTAAAAAAGCTAAGCTCTAGCCCTTATAGAAGTGGAGTTATGGAGCAAAATGTGTGGTCACTATTTTCCAAGTGTTCGGATTCTTTGGTGTATAATAACTTTCACTCAATGAATCCTTATGAGGATTCATTACACACCTTCATTTCTTCTATTCATTTTGACTGTCTTTTAGACAGTGCCAATTGTCAACTGCCATGTGCCAACTATACCCCACTCCCACCCACAAGGCAGTGAGGTACTACTCAGTTTAAGTTAAGTGCCTAATGGGTAGAGGCTACCACCCAAATTGCAGAGGGATTGGGCAAAGGGCTGGTTTTTGGTGAATTGTTGAAGTTTTCCATAGGAAATCATGTAGGTTTCAGCAGCCCTATAACTGCACTTGGGGGGTGCTGGGGTGGCCCAGAGTGAGTGGTGGTGTAGTGAACAGAGGGTGCCAGCCACCCCATGGGTTTCTAGCCCATGGTTCAGGGTTCAGGGTTCTGTTGTTTCTGATGTGTTCTGAGAGTAGAGTCTCTGGTAGCAAATGAGATTTTCAATACAAACCATGAATCCACTCTCATTTGCTACCATAGAATCTATACTCAGACCACTTCAGAAACAACGGAACCCTGTACCCCATGGGTTAGCAACCCCATGGGAGTGGCTGGCACCCTATGTGCACTACACCACCACTCACTCTGGGCCACCCCAGCGCCCTCCAAGTGCACTTATGGGGCTGCTGAAACCTCCATTATACCTTATAGGGGAAAACCTTAAAGATGAGTAAACTTCAACTATTCACCAAAAAACAGCCCTTTGCCCAATCCCTCTGCAATTTGGGTGATAGCCTCCACCCATTAGGCACTACCACCTCACCACACTCTTCCACCCCAGATCCCACTTTATGCCCCAAATCTTCCTCAAAGACACTAAACCTTCAACTAGTCACCAAAAACTAGCCCTTTGCCCAATCCCTCTGCAATTAGAAAGCCAGCGTGGTGTAGTGGTTAGAGTGCTGGACTAGGACCAGGGAGACCCAAGTTCAAATCCCCATTCAGCCATGAAACTAGCTGGGTGACTCTGGGCCAGTCACTTCTCTCTCAGCCTAACCTACTTCACAGGGTTGTTGTGAAAGAGAAACTCAGGTATGTAGTACACCGCTCTGGGCTCCTTGGAGGAAGAGCGGGATATAAATGTAGTAGTAGTAATAATAATAATAATAATAATGATGATGATGATGATGATGATGATGATGATGATGATTATTAGGGTGGTAGCCTCCACCCATTAGGCACTACCACCTCACCACACTCTTCCACCCCAGATCCCACTTTATGCCCCAAATCTGCCTCAAAGACACTAAACCTTCAACAATTCACCAAAAACCAGCCCTTTGTCCAATTCCTCTGCAATTTGCGTGGTAGCCTGCACCCATTAGGCACTTAACTTAAACTGAGTATTACCTCACTGCCTTGTGGGTGGGAGTGGGGTGTAGTTGGCACATGGCAGTTGACAATTGGCACTGTCTAAAAGACAGTCAAAATGAATAGAAGAAATGAAGGTGTGTAATGAATCCTCATAAGGATTCATTGAATGAAAGTTATTATACACCAAAGAATCCGAACACTTGGAAAATAGTGACCACACATTTTGCTCCATAACTCCACTTCTATAAGGGCTAGAGCTTAGCTTTTTTTAAAAAATGAAAGCTGGGAATCTGGGGAAATTAATAGGACAGATCCAAAACCTGAATCGATTCAATTCGGATCAGCCGCGATTCACATCTGAATCGAATTTGGGGTGATTTGGATGGGTCAGATTCAGATCCAAATCGAATCAGGGCTGTTTCGATTTGGTTACAAATCGAAATACAGAAAATCTGAATTGCACACCCCTAATGAGCAGTTCTGCTCTGGGACATGGGCATCAACCTGTTGCATAAAAGGCAAAGTCGGGTGTTTACTCCAAGTCGGTGTTTACACAAGCAGGATACCTACAAAATCAGGCTGTTGCACCTTTGCATAAATCTTGGCTTCTAAGCCAAGATTTTTGCAAAGGAGCACCAGCCTGATTTTGTAAGTATCCTGCTGGAGAGATTATTCAGAAAGTTGGCATTTTTCTGGGCATAGGGGCAGATGACAAATTGACCACCTCCCCACTCAGTTGCTTGAACCCCAGTGGCTATTTGATGGGAAGATACTTTCCCCATATTTAGTGCTTTTCTTTATCAGCATCAATCTGCATATAGATATATGTAAAGAGCATTTCCCCCTTCCTGTGTAAGGTGAGAATTCTTCTGATTAAGACAGTTGCCACTTTGGTGACCTCTGAATATTGTTTGGATTTCCCTCTCCCAGCTGTAACTTTGCATATGAAACTGATGCCTATTAAAAACCTGACACTTTGCATATTGTCTTGAAGGGGACCAAACTGAAATGGGAGGCGACTCATTTTAAATCAGAATGAAGGGTTTAAAATGGCATCACCGGGGGATCATCAGCTCTCTTTGAGCCATGGCACTTCTTCTGTGTTTTGATTGGGTAATGGGGACTCATTTAAAATCAGATGGAGGGGAGAAGGTGTCCCTGACATACATGGAAGCGGGGCGGGTGTGCAGCAATATATATGGTGCACATTTGCGGCAGCTGGCACAGAAGGTCACCGCTCTTCCAGCCTTCCAGATCTGTGCTCTGCTCCATGAAGAACAATGAAAAGGATAAATGGTATTGACTCTCCAGGAATAATTACGCATCTAGGCTGCCTGCAGGGCAGCAGGGGCTAGCAGGAGGGTGGGATCCTGCACCTCTCCCCCACAGCCCTTGCCATCTGCTCTCGGCTGCTTAGCAGACATGTGGTCTGCCGGGAGAACCTGACAAGGCCTGTTCCGCTCCCAGCTAGCGGCAGACCTCGATCCCCACCATATGCTGAGGGGCCCAAAGGACCGGGAGCCTGGCTGGGGCTACTTGGCTTCCCAGGCTATGGCGGATTAACGTAGTAGCAAATGTAGCATTTGCTACGGGCCCCGCGTTTTTGAGGGCCCCACACGCCCGGCTTCCAACTGGGAATTAAAGCTAAAAGTTTACCTGTTTTATTTGGTTCATTTTAGATAAAATATCCCTTTTCTGCTAAATGTGCCTTTTAAGAGAAGGCCTAGCACAGCATCTGTCCAGTGGCTGTTGCTGGTGCCTACCACATTTTTCTTTTTAGCGTGTGAGCCCTTTGGAGACAGAGAATCATCTATCCACTCTTTATTTTTCTCTGTAAACCGCTTTGAGAATTTTGATTGGAAAACAGTATATAATTGTTCACTGTTGTAGTAAGTGTGAGTTTGTGGCTTGTACGATCTCATCAGGAACCAGACAGAGTTCCCAGGTAAAATGTACCTATTATTACACCCATCTGTTTTTCTGCTTTCCAGTGAGTTGGAAGCAACAAATGGTTGACTTATTAGAACCTCCCAGAGGCGTATCTAGGGAAAATAGCACCTAGGGCAAGCACTGAAATTGCGCCCCCTGTCCAAACACCTGACACCCATCTTTCAGATAACTTTACTATAATATCAGCTGAAAAATATAAGTCAATAATCTTTTAAAATTTCAAAACCTATTTAGCAGTGGACGTAGCCAGACCAAAAAATGCAGGAAAACTACAAATTTCAGTATGCTGCGGCTCATGAAATACCCAAATACTATGTGGAGGTGTACTTGGAAAACTAAACAGAAGTGCCTGTCTAATTCTCTACTATGCATTGTAGCATCACTATTACATAAGTTTTAAAAATAAATGGAGAATTTGACTTTCCCCAGATACTCTGAAAATAATTAAAGGATATGCAGAGTAAAATGTGTCACTGCTTGGAATATATTCTAGTATTTCAGAAAGACAGTTCAAATGAGAGAAAGAGAGCAAGAAACTCCCAGTGGGCCTTAATACTAAGGATTTCACACTGATTCAAAGACAAACTCACAATTAATAACCATATTATTAAGATACCACATTTAACTTATCATAAGAAGCAAAGTAAGAGCAAATGAATACAATCCTAGCTCATAAGCTTCAGCTCAGTATTCACAAGCCTTGATTCTCTATACATAATGCCAAACTGAATATGTGTACAGTGACTTATTATATTAAGTTTTTTTTTTACCTGTAGCCCCTTTGGGGTGCTTCCTATAGGTTGTGGGAGGGGGTGTCTGCAAAGGTTACCTCTCCCACCGCTGGCCTCTAGGGCCTCGCAGAGACCATTTGAGCATGTGCAGTGGCCATTTTTTAAAATAATTGTTCTTTTAAAAAAATGGCCGCTGAAAACAAAATGGCCACCGCGCATGCTCAAATGGCCTCTGCGAGGTCTGGCATGGCATAGGGCCTCACAGAGGCCATTTGAGCATATGCAGTGGTCATTTTGTTTTTAGTGGCCATTTTTTAAAAAAAAAACAATTTTAAGAATTTGCGCCCCCTTCAAATGGCGCCCAGGGCACGTGCCCTGCCTGCCCTACCCTAGATACGCCCCTGGAACCTCCCTGCTATTCTAATGAATTTCCTTCCTCCTCAATGAGGCCATTCAGGGCCTGGAAGCCACAAGTTTTGATGTAAACTGCTCTGAGACATTTTTGGAAGGGCGGTATATAAATCAAATGAATAATAAATATATAACGTAAAACTGGGAATTGAGGAGGCCCACACATACTCTATAGTATCTACCCAAGACTTACACCACTCATTTGCTCATCTAAATGTGGAAAGTGTTTAGTTCTGATCTTTGGAACATAGAAAGCTGCCTTATACTGAGTCAGACTCTTGGTCCATTTAGCTCACCATTGTCCACACTGACTGGCAGCAGCTCTCCAAGGTCTCAGGCAGGACTCTTTCCCAGCGCCACCTGGAGTTGCTGCCAGAGATTGAACCCAGGACCTTCTGCATGCAAGCAGATGTTCCCCCAATGAGTTATGGCCCCCTCTCTTACGGGGAATACCTTACAGCAGACAGTGGTCACATGGAGTCACCCATCCAAATGCAAACCAGGGGAGACCCTGCTTAGCAAAGGGGGCTATTCATGTTCACGACTGCATGACTAGCTCTCCTCCCTTTGCCTGGATGGGAGCTTTCCTTGAACACTCTGAGCTTTGGGCAGAAAAAGCAATAAACGGATATAATAAATTTCTCGGTTGCTTGGAAGTTTTCAGATTCTAAAAATCTGTGGGATAAAAAAAGATTTGAAGAAGGGATGGGTTTCCTAAACCTGTGCAGCTAAGAGTTTTGCGCTCTCTCTCTCTTTTTTGGACAGCTCAGCTGTAAGGGGGCTGATATATAATGGAAGTTTTCCATCTCTCCCCTTTTAACACACCCATATCAGAAACCTTATCAACAGCAGGCAGACTGCAGGATTACATGTAAATCGAGTATCAAAGGCTAGAATTTGAATATTAGCAATGCTGAATATTACTCTTGTGTTCCTGAGAGGGCTTCACAGTGGATTAAAAAACAACCAGGCCCACATCTTTTGCTGAAAGTTTCTGCTTTCACTGGGGTTTTAATACTGTGTTATTACTTTCAATGATGCTATGGATTTCTGACTCTTTTAGACAACCGCAATCATTGGGCTTTACATTTTGACAAGATCATGTCAGAATGGAAATGAAAACCATAAGGATATAACCAAATATGCCCATTAACAAAGTGCTTCATTGTGAATGTAGGAAAATTGTATTTTTAACTTTTGGCATCTTTTACTGTTCAAAATGCGAAGCACATTGGAATTGCTTGCTTCCTTCTTTGGCTGTTAAACTGCCCTTTTAAAAAAAAATCCTCAGTTTTTTAATGGTGTAGAGCAGGAGTTTTCAACATGGGTCCCCAGATGTTGAACTACAACTCCCATCATCCCCAGCCCCAATGGCCAAAGACTGGGGATGATGGGAATTGTATTCCAACAACATCTGGAGGCCCGAGGTTGAAAAGCTCTGGTGTAGATGGACTTCCTATCCAATCACCAGGAAATTTTATTCATTTGTTCATTCATTCATGTATTCTATTTACTATGTTAATATCTGGCTCTTCCTTTAGCCTTTAGCCATAATGGCTGGGGATGATGGGAGTTGGAGTCCAACAACATCTGGGGACCCAAGACTGAGAACCCCCCGGGCTAGAGTCTGAATTGGATGTCGCTGCTTTGAGTGTAACATGTAGCCAGGCTTCAAGAGTCCATTTTATGCGTCCATCTAAAACTCTAAGATCTGCTAAGAGTAGATTCTCGTTAACAGCAGATCTTCAAGGTCTCAGCCAGATTTCCCCCAGGGAACGTTTACCTGGAGAAGCCAGGGATTGAACCTGGAATATTCTACGTGCAAAGCATGTACTTTACCATTGCATTATGGCTGTTCTTCAGAAGAGCATGTGAGTACTGACTGAGATGTGTACTGACGGAGAGCATTGATCCATTTAGACCAGTACTGCCTACTCTAATGGCAACAGCTTTCCAAGGTCTACAGGAGGAGAGCTAGTCTTGTAGTAGCAAGTATGAATGGTGCCCTTTGCTAAGCAGGGTCCACCCTAGTTTGCATTTGAATGGGAGATGACATGTGAGCTCTGTAAGATATTCCTCTTAGAGGATGGGGCCGCTCTGGGAAGAGCACTTGCCTGCTTGCATGCAGAAGGTTCCAAATCCCCTCCCTGGAAGCAACTCCAGATAGGGCTGAGAGAGACTCCTGCCTAGAACCTTGGAGAATCTGCTGTCAGTCTGGGTAGACAAGACTGAGCTAGATGCACCAATGGTCTGACTTGGTATATGGCAGCTTCCTATGTTCCTATATCCTATGCAGAGGTCTTCCCAAGACCACCAGCACTGGAGATGCTAGGAATTGAACCTAGGGAGCCCTTCATACACTCTGCCACTGAGCTGTAGCCCATCAGCATGAACCCATCATGTGCTGCTCCTGCACTGATTTTATGTGGATGTGTTTGCTTCTTACCCCAGAAACTGCAACTTCAACAAGTATTATCTCGGTCCAGCACAGGCACCTGAGCAACAAATGAGCAACAAATGATCGATGTCCTCTTTTCAAATGGGTGGGCAGGCATCTTATGCCTTTTAGGCCTTGTTTAAGTCAAAATATGTGGTCAAAATATGGCCACTGATAAAAAAAAAATAGTTGCCAACATCGATGTACGTCTTGAAGTAGTAAATTCCATAAGAAATGGAATTTCTCATATTCTCTTATATACTCATTGGAATTTCTCAAGAATTGGAATTTCCCAGTTCTCATATAAGAACATAAGAACAGCCCTGCTGGATCAGACCCAAGGTCCATCTAGTCCAGTCTCCTGTTTCACACAGTGGCCCACCAGATGCCGCTGGGAGCCACAGGCAGGAGTTGAGGGCATGCCCTCTCTCCTGCTGTTGCTCCCCTGCAACTGGTATTGAGAGGCATCATGTCTCTGAGGCTGGAGGTAGCCTATAGCCACCAGACTAGTAGCCATTGGTAGACCACTCCACCATGAATTTATGTTTCATGCTAGACCAAAGTAGTAATCCTGAAGGAGGATTCCCAAATCTGGGTGGCCTGATTTGCATAGTAAGCAAATTATGCGGCAACTAATTTGCATATTTATTTATTTATTTATTTATTTGACAGATTTGTATACTTTCCCCTTCTTCTCTGCCCTCCCATTACATCCAGAGTAAAATCGAGGCAATCCGGGCAGTGCATTTGAAATCCATGTAAATCCAAGTGGAATTTAGCAGCCGGGGGGTGGGGGGAGGACCCAAAATCCAGGGGGAGGACCCCAAATCTGGGGGCTACCCTAAATTCCAGGGGACATGGCAAGGCGATCCCAAAGTCTTCTCCTAAGACCGCCCAAGTCTTTCGAGGACCTGCCCGCAGCGAGACGGGAAGCCTGCGATCTCTTCTTTTGCCCGGGCCAGTATTTCAGCCATGAGACAAAAGCCAGACTGATTCAGCGATTCCCCACCTTATCCTCTTCCTGCGCTTCCTTGCCATAACTCCCCCCCGCCCCCCCCCCCGGTCATTGTGTCATCTGGCAGCTGCAGGGACCAGTTGCTAGGCGACAGCCTCTGGCACACAAAGGGCTCCGGCTGGGGAGGGCAGTGCTGCCACTTCCAAACAGCTGTGCCGAATTTCTGTTTGCCTTTCCCCCATTGTTGCTCATCGCGGGGAGCCGAATCAGCATAAAGCATCTAATAGGGATGAAAGGCCGGCAGTTACTCTGGGGGCTTTCTTCTCCTTTCTGGCCCTTTCTTGGGCCAAAACGATGGCACACGGCTTGGCTCTGTTGAGCTAAGGCCCAGGCGGTGCAACCAAATGCAACAGACTCAGCTTCACATCTGCTTCTCGTCCCCTTTGTTTTGGGGGTGCTTCTGATGCAACTGGGTTTGCTGTCACGGACATGAGCCCACTTCCCGCACAGCAGATCTGCCTTCCGCAGGTGCCTCTGTGGACAATGCAGCAACAGGAGAGTGTGAACTCTTGCCTTGAGCACCCCCCTCACTCTGTTCCGACATTTGCTTCCATCCTGGTGCAGATCTTCCCTGCTACACTGCTGTGAAATCGCCCCTGTCAGCAATGCAATGGGGTAGGGCTAAGCAGGGTCTGCCCTGGTTGCATATGAATGGGAGACTAGAAGTGTCAGCACTGGAAGAGATTCCCCTCAAGGGATGGAGCCGCTTTGGGAAGAGCAGAAGCTTCCAAGTTCCCTCCCTGGCAGCATCTCCGAGATAAGGCTGAGAGAGATCCCTGCCTGCCACCTTGGAGAAGCCGCTGCCAGTCTGTGAAGACAATATTGAGCTAGATGGACCAAAGGTCCATCTAACCAAGATGAACTCAGTATATGGCAGCTTCCTATGTTCCTATTCACCCAGTGTGGGTCAGCTTGTGAAAAATGGACAGCACATGGGAAGCCAGAACAGAAGGCTTCAAGGAGGGGAGGGGAGCTGGTCTTGTGGTGGCCCACATCATGGACTGTCCCCTTTGCTAAGCAGTGTCTGCCTTGGTTTGCATTTGGATGGGAGACAGCATGTGAGCATGGTAAGATATTCCCCTTAGCGGGGAATACTTCTGAATGACTCCATTTCAGCCCTCCAGCTGTTTGGGGGCTAGAGCGCCCAGCGTCCATCAGCCACAATGCTATGGAAGTTGTAGGCCGACTCCTTCAGGAGGGCCAAAGTTGAGTAGCCCTGCCTTAGTGGCCGGGGCCATAGCACAGTGGAAGAGCATCTGCCTGTAGAAGCTCCCACGTTCAGTCCTGGCATCTCCAGGAAGAGCTGGCGAAAAGCTGCTGCCTGAAACCTTCAAGAGCTGCAGCCAGTCAAAATTGACCAGGACTGCACAGACCAGCGTAGACAAGGATGTTGCATTACGCCCTCCGGATGTTTTTGAATGACAAGCCCCATCATCCCCAGCCACAGTGGCCAGTAGCCAGGGCAGATGGGAGTTGTAGTCCAACATCTGTAGAAGGGTCAAAGTTCTGCAATCCTGGTCTAGTCAACACTGAGCTAGATGGACCAGTGGTCTGATTCCATATAAAACAGCTTCCTATATTCCGGGGAAGGGGCCATATTTCAAATGTTTAATGGTGAAGGTCCCAGGTTCCATCTCTGTGGCACCAGCAGCAAAAGCATCTAAAGCAGAGCTGCCCAGCTTTGGTCCTCCTGCAGATGTTGGCCTACAACTCCCATAATCCCTAGCTATTGGCCACTGTGGCTGGGGATTCTGGGAGTTGTAGTCCAAAAACAGCTGGGGGGATTTGAACAGGCCTGATCTAAAGCAACAGGTCCGCAGCTGCACAGCCCTCAGGGTCATGTGTTCAAGTAGTGCAGGCCATTTCCAGGGGAAGGAGGGTGGGGCAAAAAAGACCCCTTCCATGTGCAGAGTGTATCTTGATGCTTTGGTAGCGCTCTGTAGCACGGATGTTTCTACCTGACGCCGAGCCGCATGGTCAGTGAGGGTGTCAGCCTGTGATATAGATGTTCTATGTTGCATTATATTTCAGATGTCATCATTCCAATGGGGAACGACAGACAGACGGCCGTCGAGACAGATGGTCCCTAGCCCTGGGCACAGGAGTGGGTGGGCCGTTTGTAACCTGCATATTCTAATCCCCACTCTAATCCTCTTTAACTCACTTAACCCATGTCAACAATTGTGATAATGCTTGTGTACCTTGCGGGGATTTTCAGGAGATCTGTTCATTAGCTGCATACAGACAGTAGCTGGCCCTCGATGGCATATGAGGACAGGAAACCCGAGACTGGTGTGGCATCTGCTGTCTTGTGTGCCAGACCCAGGAGACCTCCAGAATGAGGCTTGTCTCACCAGGTGGCATGAACGTAGTCCTTGCGCTGAATCATGACAGTTTCAGTGGCCTTTGGCTTGGCTAGCATTGTTCCATCTCTTAGGAACATAGGAACACAGGGAGCTGCTTTATACTGAGTCAGACCCTTGGTCCATCTAGCTCAGTATTGTCTACACAGACTGGCAGCAGCTTCTCCAAGGTTGCAGGCAGGAATCTCTCTCAGCACTATCTGGAGATGCCACCAGGGAGGGAACTTGGAACCTTCTGCATGCAAGCAGGCTGATGTTCTTCCCAGAGCAGCCCCATCCTCAAGGGAAATATCTCCCAGTGTTCGTACATGGAGTCTCCCATCCAAATGCAACCAGGGAGTACCATGTTTAGCAAAGGGGACAATTCATGCTTGCTACCAAGAGGAGAGTTGGTCTTGTGGTAGTAAGCATGACTTGTCCCCATAGCTAAGCAGGGTCTGCCCTGGTTGCATATGAATGGGAGACTAGAAGTGTGAGCACTGTAAGATATTCCCCACAGGGGATGGAGCCGCTTTGGGAAGAGCAGAAGGTTCCCTCCCTGGCAACATCTCCAAGACAGGGCTGAGAGAGATTCCTGCCTGCAACCTTGGAGAAGCCTCTACCAGTCTGTGAAGACAATACTGAGCTTGATAGACTAATGCTGACTCAGTATATGGCAACTTCCTATGTTCCTATGAATATCTTTCAAGTAGCCACCCATCCAAATGCACACCAAGGCAGTCCCTGCTGAGCAAGGGGGACAGTTCACACTCACCACCACAAGACCAGCTCTCCTCTGGGGCTCTCACCTTTCTCATAAGCCTCAGGTACCTTCTGTTGGTAGAGAGTGGGAGTCAATAATCCAACCCCAGCACAGCATCCCTCCAGTGGCTGTTGCTAATAGCTGCCTTTGTGTTTCTTTTTAGAGTGGGATCCCTTTGGGGACAGGGAGTTATCTCATTCATGTATTATTTGTTTTTCTATGTAAACCGCTTTGGTTGAAGAGCTGTATATAAATAACTGTAGTAGTAGTAGCTAGTATGGACCAGTCAGCTGATTTCTCTTTGTCCAGAGGGGAAGAAAAAAATGTCTTTTAATGGATGGTTTGAGCCCACTTCACCAATGCTTCCTATATCACAAAATCAGCACAGTCACAGCACCTTGGCATCCTTGCCTCTTTTTGGGGTGGGTGATGATGCTAAGGTTTGTGTGTAGGCTCTGCTCTCATAAGCAGATTAGACCCTCCAATTAGCATAGGATTTGACCGAGCAGATAAGACCACTGGCCCCCTGTGGTTTGAGCCTTTTCTTTTTCTCTCTCCATCAAGCAGTGCAAAGCACCTTTTTGTCGAGCCAGACACGGGAAACTTTGTGCCAAAGCTCAAACTCAGCACCTGTTTCCAGGGAGGGGGCCATAGTTGTGTGCATACTTTGTCCACATAAAGAGTGCATACTTTGTCCACAGAAGGACCCAGGTTCGATCCCTGACCTCTAGTTAATAGGAGTCCATGTAGTAGCAGGGTTCTGAAAGACCTCCACCTGAGAGCTTAGAAGGAAGAGGCTTTGCTGGTCAGGGATGGGGCTGTAGCTCTGTGGTTGCTTTGCAAGCAGAAGATTCCAGATTCACTCCCTGGCAGCATCTCCAGGTAGGACTGGGAGAGACTCCTGCCTGACACCTTGGAGAGTCAGTGGAGACAATCCTGAGCTAGGTGGACCAAATGGCCAAGGAATGCATTCAAGTTCCAAATGGCCAATGGCCATTTGGAAATTCGGTGTATTCCAATGGCCATAGGGGTGGAACCAGTGCATTTCAGTGCCATTTCCTGTCATTCATTTTAGGATGAGGCTGTTGCTCAGTGGTAGAGCATCTGCTTTCATACAGAATGTCCCTGTTTCAATCCCTGGCAGCATACGAATATGAATATGAATACGAATATGAATACGAATACGAATACAAATACAAATACAAATACAAATACAAATACAAATACAAATACGAAGAACATTTATATACCACTTTTCAACCAAAGTTCCCAAAGGGGTTTACACATACAGAAATCAATCAACCAATTAATTAGATGGCTGTGTATCCCCAAAGGGCTCACAGTCTGAAAAAGAAACACAAGATAGACACCAGCAACAGCCACTGGAGGGATGCTGTGCTGGGGATGGAGAGGGTCAGTTGCTAATCCCCCTGCTAAATAAAGAGAATCGCCACTTTTAAAAGGTGCCTCTTTGCTCAGTTAGCAGGGGTATCTCCAGGCAGGACTTGGAAAGACTCCTGCCTGAAACCTTGGACATCCGCAGCCAGTCACTATAGTCCATACTGAGCTAAATTAACTAATGTTCTGATTTGGTATAAGGCTAATGCCTATGTTCCTAGGACAGTGATCTTCACTGTTTGTTTAAAGTGGGGGCCACTTTGGCAAAAACAACAACAACAACAACAACAACAACAACAACAACAACAACACCGGCAAGAGCTATTTCCCACTGTGCTGACATCCACAGAGTACTCTGCTTTTCTCAGTGCTGGGAGGGTCTGCTTGTTGAAGAGACAGAGCCCACTTATAGAAGCTGTATGGGGAAAGTTATAAGTACACTTCCCAGCATTCTGTGCACGCCTTCCAAGATGGTGCAGGGGTTCAAGAGGGTTCAGTTTTCTGTAAGGGAGCCCCTCCAAGCACTGGGGAAAGTGCAGCAGTGCTCAGTGCGAAGGGTCGCCTCTGCATGGCGCCAGGGAGACTGTGCAGAGTATTCCGCTTTGGCTGAAGCTTCACACAGGCCCAATAAACAATTAGTCAGGGGTCTGCATATAAGGTTGATGGGGGCCCCCACTGGCCCCTGGGCCTTACAGTGAAGAACACTCTCCTAGTGTATGCTAGAGCTGTGCATGAATCACATTTTTTCTACCCTTTTCAAATTTTAATCGAATTCTGAAAATTCAGTTCCAAGTTGAATCAAATCCAAATTTGGTCCGAAAATTCAATTTGAATTCAATTTGACCCTGTTTTTGCATCTTTTTTCACCAATCGAGGGCTTGGATGGTTTTAAGAAAGGTGCCAAATGGCCCTCAAATTGAATTCAAATCAAATTTCAAAAATTTGATTCGGATTCGGATTGCCCATTTAAGGGGTGATTCGATTCAAATTTGAATTGTTTGAATCACCAAAATTCGAGTCAAATTGCATCCCTAGTGTATGCAGTGTTGAGCAAATGAACCAATGGCCAATCTGAATCAAGCCAAGTGGAGCTTGCCCGACATGGCTCCCACCCTAGCAGTTGAAGACCATGACCCTAGATGTCCAGCGTTGCAAATGTTCTCAATAGTATTTGCAGGCCACATGTAACTTTCAGAAGTTAGATGGCTGGATAATATACATCGAGTTATGTCCCTTCTGAAATCAAACCTAGCTTGTTCTACACGGGTGCCTTGTTGTGGTAATAAGTTGCACCCACCAAGGCAGGGACTCATCTGAGGATTTGCCTCTGAATTGGAACATCATGTCAAGCCAGCGTTGCCAGCATCTGTGGCTGGCTGGCCCTTTGGAAGGAATGCTGGCTGCCATGTGGCACATTATTCCTGCTGCCAAAGACTCCCCCCCCCCCCCAAGTCTCCTTTTGTTTCCATTTATTTCTCACCACAGAGCTCTTTTGATTCCAGGCCTTCTGCTCTCATTGAAGTCGCAGTTCCTCTTGGCTGCTTTTTGCTCACCCCATTGTTACTGGGTTTTCCACTTGGAACTGGGTCTCCCCAACGTGCACGTCCAGACTATTAGCAAGTTGGTCCGTTCTCTCTTTGCCTTCCAAGTTCATGTGACCTGTGTCACTTTTGGATCCCAAGCCCCCAGCGCATTGACTCAGCCCTTGCAAAGAGACAGAAGAGTCAGCAAAACACAAGCTGGGATCATCGGAGCCAGTTGGCAAGTGTGTGTGTGTGTGTGTGAGAGAGAGAGAGAGAGAGAGGAGAACGGAGAGGAAATAAATTATACCCTTTATTTAGAGTGTAACTGAGGTAACTTATTCATGAACCATGGAAGTTATGAGTATTTTGATATGTTTAAAATAATAGTTTTACTTCTAGTAGTGGTCCTATAATATCTATATAGTTTTGTTGGCTCATATTATATGTGTGCTATATTGAATTGTATTTGAACTGTGGATTTGAATTAATTGGAATGAATATAGGTTGAAATGTTTCAATTAAAAAAATGTGTGTGTGTGAGAGAGAGAGAGAGAGAGAGAGGGAGAGGGAGAGGGAGAGGGAGAGATGAGTATTATGGTACCAATGATTAAAATTATATATTGCTTAAAAAAAAAAAACACCACTGAGCAGCCATTCTCCATAAGTTTTTCCTTCCTTCCTTCCTTCCTTCCTTCCTTCCTTCCTTCCTTCCTTCCTTCCTTCCTTCCTTCCACTGCCTCATACAAACGTCTTGTGTTGCCAGTTCACAAAATTCATAATTTTGTATTTTAGTAATGACATTGGACTGTCAGGCTATGGAGAAATGGATGGCAAATTTTCACTTTTGCAAACTGTAATTTAAAAACCAAAAGTGTCTTGATTGTGTCCATCCCCACTGAAACTTCCAGCAGAATCAAAGGATAGAAGTTTTTCCTAGTTCGTAATGAGCTGGTGAGCTATTCCTCCCCATAATCTTTCATGCAGGTAGAACATTAGCAGGGAGTATCTTCTTTTGGGGGGGGGGGGTTGAGGGCAACCTTCTCCCTGGCATGGAAGCAGGGCCCAGGACCAGTGTTGCCTGTAAGAGGGATTCCCAGAGGTTGTTGACTACAACTCCCAGCATCCCCAGCTGCAATGGCCCTTTGCTGGGGATTAGGGGAGTTGTAGTCAACAAGCTCTGGGAATGCCTCTTACAGGGAATACTGTCCAGGACTACAATCCTCTACTACGTCTACAGTCAGATCCACAGTCTGGGAAGATGAAGAGGACTGGATCCCTGAGCGAGCTAGAGCTTTCCACAGAGGAATCCTAGTGAGGCCTTCTTCCTCTGCTCCTGAAGAGGCACCCATTCTCCCACCTCCTCTTTCCCAGAACCCCCTGTAAGAGGCATTCCGGCCCTGCCACAGTACACAACAGAGTGTAACTGAATGTGCCTCCCTTTAATCTTAAACAGATTCACTCCAGGAAAGGGAAGGCTTCACACACACACACACACACACACACACACACACACACACACTTCTCTCCCTGCAGGATTTCTTAAACCTTCCACTGGCTCAAGGTTTGTGTCCAAGTTGCATGCCTAAACCTTTGTATCTGGCCTATTCCTGCACCCATCCCCACAGAGAATTACCTGTCGGGCTTTTTGCATGACTGCAGGCTTGCTGCACCTGATCAAAATGCCCTAGAGGGCCCCAGCCTGGGGCATGCTGTTGTATGTGCAGGGATTTTTCCTCCAAAGGTCAGCATTTAAACACGTAAATGAGAAAAGCTTTGCCCCTTGCTGGCACAAACTAGATCTTAGTGGCACTGTTTTGCAGAAGGACAGTTGTCAACATTGGGACACAGTCCTGACCTTGCATAGTGTGTTGTGGCCAAGAGCAAATCACCCCATGAGGACTGGCTGTGTCCCAGAGGAGCTGTTCATGGTCCTGAACAATATTTGTTTCCATCAGAGTTTTGTCAATGACACTGTGGGAAATAGAAAGAGAAGTAAACCACCTTGATCTTTTAGTGCAGCATTCTCTGGGAAAGACTAGTTTAATAATTAGGGACCATGGATTTAAAATAATGAATGTAAATATTATTAAAGCACAAAAATACGCTATAATGCCATGTTATTTCCTGGAGTAGGTTACTCTCCATGTATGAAGAAACATCAGGTGGGTAACTATTTCTAGAAAAAAGGGGTGATGAGGAATTTTTAATTTATGTTAGCTGTGTATATAGTAATAGTTCACAAACTGAGAAGGTAGGAAAAATATCAGGAGTGTGCATGCTCCTCCTGCTATTTTATCCCCACAACAATCCTGCAAGGTAGGCTAGGCAGAACAGCCCCAAATCACCAAATGAGCTTCAGGGTTGAGTGGGGATTTGAACCTAGGTCTCTCTTTTGAACCTAGGTCATGACCCGGCCAGACAGGGTCCCACTGTGCATGCGTGGCGGCCTCCAAAATGGCCACCAGGCCGGGGAATAGGCCCAGAAAGGGCTAAAGACCGCCTGAACCAGGTGACTTTTGCATAAAGGAAAGGTTGCATAAAGGAAAGGGGGAGCCTCCATGGACCCCACCACCAACACCACCTCGGAGAAGTTCCCGGAGAAGCCCCTGGAGAAAGTTTTATTAAAAATTGAAATGGCTCGACAAATCCCCACACCAGGGTGTGTCTGTGTTTTGTCCAGGGTTGAGCTGAACCGGGGGTGGTTCGGCTTGACCCTGAACCTTCGAACTGGACCAGTTTGATATCAAACCGATTTGGAATCGAACCTGTTTGCACACTCCTAGTCAGTAGCTGACATCAATGCCAAGTTGTGGGCCAGTCATGTCCTCCTTTCCCTCTGAGTTTGGGCCATTTAAAGCATATGAGAACCATCACTGTTGATTCTGTTATATTTGTGTCTACACCAGAAATTAGGCAAGAGAGGCTGAGAAACCACATGAGGTGGGGTGTCAGCCCATTACAGCTGCATGTATGCAACTGCCCCAAATTGCTCAAATGCAAAATTTGCACAAGTGATGTTACTCGAAAGAAAGCCCATGGCTTATTCTTGTGTAATGTCACTTGTGCAATTTTTGCATTTGCCCAGTTTTGTGTAACGTGTGCCACTTACGTACAGTACATGCAATGTTCCTGGGCTGATGCATCCTCATGTGTTAACTCAGACAGAACAGGAATCTTTCCTTGTGGTACATTTCCTTGCTGCTTTTATTAGTCACACAGCAGCTGACACTGTTTTAGGACCAGATTATAACTTGTGGCCCCCCATGATGGTTCCATTCAGTGGATATCTGAATGCAGATCCATGACATCTTCCACAGATCTGCCCTCTTCTGCTTATCTCCACTGATTAAGAACTTACACTTTAAGTTCATTTAGATACAAGGCTTCAGGGAATGTTATCCCAGTCCTGACAATAGTAGCTTTGTCTTATATATTACAGCCATTATCTCTTTCCCTTGGGAGGACCCAGACAGCATTTTATGCAATGGGTGCAAAAATACAGCAATTCTATTTCAATGGAATGACCCCACCCAGCTTTGCAGAGGCTCCAAGGAGGGATGGGATGGGAGAGACCACAGGATTCAGAGTTGAAAAGAGGGGGAGAGGCAGGTCCTCCAGATCTTCCACTTCTCCAGCTGTGTGGCAGATGCTCAAAGCCCCTGCACCCATTCCTTTGCCAGAGCATCTGCTTGAAGCTGTCCACTTGTCTATAATGAGGTGTTCAGCATTTCCGCTGGAATGCTAATTGCACATCCCTTTCAAGAGCATGCTGGAGCTGCGGCCGCCGTTGGCCGTAACCAAGTTACCAGCAAACGCTTTGTTTAAGTGACTGCTGCAGTGCAGAAGACTGACTGGGCTCGAGCCAACCTGCTGGATTTGTTAACAGGGGAAGATGCCCAAAGGGAAACGGCATTTGGCTTTTCTCTTTGATTTACTTGCTTGTTTATTTTGCAGAGGGAGAGAGTCTCTTCCCCCCTCTTTCTAAAAAGGATTTATTTTCCAGTGACTGGTTCGCCATTTTGGATTTCAGGCATTCAGTGATCCAAATGATTAGGATAGGAACCATCTTGGGGAGTTTGTCAAGAATGCAGAGGAGATTAAGATTCTGATGCTGCAGGTGAAGATCTCCTCATCCACGTTTCTCCCTGGAATTTGGAGAAGTGGGTTACCAGGAGCTCTCCTAGACCACAGGTTTTACTATGGGATTACTGAGAGATTTTTTTTTGCAAGTTCAAAGATGCCCCCCCCCAAACCAATGCAAAAAGTGGATTTATTTTTACCCCAGACATAAATTGGGCTACAAAAGCCCAAATTGTGTGTTAAGTGCTCCCTGATAGCTTGCAGGGATTTGGGGGTAAATCTGGCGAATATGTGGATGCACATCCTCCATTCCGGAAGAGAACTGAGCTAAAAGCCCCATCTGGACATGTTCCTAGTCTTGTTTCAGAAATGGAACTGATACATTATATTTCTCTATCCTTCCATTTTTATTTCCCAAAATTGCACAAAAATACTGCACATGTACAAATTGGCATTGCTTTTTTGTAGTTAATTCATGTTTTCCTCCACCCCTGCATTACGTGTGTGTGTGAGAGAGAGAGAGAGAGAGAGAGAGATAATACAAGCAAAACTGATGCATATGATTGCAACAAGGTTCTTTGTGTTCAGGATTGTTCTCTGGAGTGCATGTGTGCACTGGGCGTGGCATTACAAAAAAGCCATGTGATAATGGTCATATGGTGGATAGCTGTAATGGTCATATGGTGGATGGGGCCCTAGCTCTGTGGCAGAACCCCTGCTTTGCATGCAGAAAGTCCCGGGTTCCATCCCTGGCAGCATCTCCAGGTAGGGCTGGGAAAGACTCCTGCCTGAAACCTCGGAGGAGCTGCTGCCAGTCAGTGTGGACAATATTGAGCTAGATGGACCAATGGTCTGGCTTGGTAGAAGGCAACTTCCTATGTTCCTGTACTTATAGCTGCATCAAGATTCTGTAATATGGCATTTAAGAACATAAGAGCAGCCCTGCAGGATCAAGCCCAAGGCCTATCTAGTCTCCAGCATCCTGTTTCCCACAGTGGCCCACCAGATGCCTCTGAGAAGCCCACAGGCAAGTGATGAAGGCATACCCCCCTTTCCTGGCTCTGCTCCCTTGCAACTGGTATTTAGAGGTATCTTGCCTCTGAGCCTGGAGGTAATAATTTCAACCCATATTTTACTGACAATGGACTGACAATTACTCAGAATAGTCCCATCGAAATTAAAAAGGCAAATTAGGCG
This sequence comes from Hemicordylus capensis, assembly GCF_027244095.1. Classification (NCBI taxonomy): domain Eukaryota; kingdom Metazoa; phylum Chordata; class Lepidosauria; order Squamata; family Cordylidae; genus Hemicordylus; species Hemicordylus capensis. The sequence continues at coordinate 5,254,047 of NC_069667.1, forward strand.
ATACCTGAATGGAATCAGAGCTTTGGCCATGGGACATTTCATAGACCGATTATTTAAGGAGTTATCAGACTTGTTGGACTACAACTTTCATCATCCCTAGATTATGGCCATTGTGTCTGGGGATGATGGGAGCTGTAGTCCAACAACATCTGGGGACCCAAGTTTGAGAACCCCTGGATGATCTCATTGTATGTTTCTCTGTTCCCTTCTGCAAGAAAGGGGAGATGCCATTCATTGTCCGTTTTGTCCATATGTGACTCCACGCATTCCTTCCTGCTTTTGTACAAAATGGGGATCAATCCTGCAAAAGCTGCACACCACATTTATATTAAGTTAGCAACTTCAGTGCTTAGCCTGACCTAGAAGGATAATAGAGGAAGGGGCTAAATCATTTCCATGAAAACTTGAGAAGGATTTTCCATGCACATGGAAGGCAGCAGGGAACTGAAAGGGCTTTTACATATGGGCTGACATGTGGCCGAAGGAATGCCATGTGCCCAAATAGCTGGGTTGTCAAAGAGGGCTCAGATACCATAATCACAGGTGCAAAATTGGATGGATTTGCTTTGACACAGAAATCACTGTCATAGGCAATTGGAACGTTTTCAGCCACCGTCACCTAGGCAAGGTGTGTAAGCAGATAAGAACGGAGCAAGGAACTCCACACAGAGACAGGGCGAACAGAATGCAGGCAGAAAGTACTCAAAATCCTAATTTATTTCCAAAGGGATTTAGAACACATTCCTCCGTTGTGATGGGTGGACTCCCTGCAGTTTGAGTTGGAAATGGGTCAAGGATTTTTAGAGAACTCCTGGGAGAAAAGCTACCAGCTAGAACTTTTCCCAGAAGCCTTGGTGTTCCATAGAAATGGGTGCGCCCTTACCCCCCCCCCCCCACCACCACCACAATGGTCCATGAAGGATTGCTCAGAAAATAAGCCAAGCTACTTAAAAAGAAAGAAAGAAACAGTTTGGCTTATTTTCTGAGCCCATCAGACATTTGGAAGTCTCCCACCCACCCACGCTGGATCAGGCCCAAGGCCTGTCTAGTCCAGCATTCTGTTTCACGCAGTGGCCCACCAGATGCCTCTAAGAAGCCCACAGGCAGGAGTTGAGGGCGTGCCCTCTCTCCTGCTGTTGCTTCCCTGCTATCACGCCCTCGAGCTCCAACAGCGAGGAGGAAGGGGAAGCTGTCAACTTTCCAGCCGATTCAGGAGTGTCTGAGGGGCAGAGCCCGGCTGTCAGCATTCATGAAACGGCTGTGGTAGATCCAACTAATGATTTAGAGCAGGCACGGCAACCTGAGTCAGCAGAAGGCGTGGGGGACCAATGCGAAGAAGGGCTATGTAATGAAACACCAATGACTCCACAACAGCGCAGGATCACGAGACGTAAAATGCAATTAGAGGCTGTTAGGAGGAGCAAACGCCTATTGCTGAGGGCTGACAAGCTGTGAATTCCTACCAGCTGGGAGCTCTCGGCTTGCTCTATAAATCACAGCTCCAGCCTCCTACTCATTGCTGAGAATCAACGTTCATCAACATTCCTTGCCGACAGCGTTCAGCCAAGCCATATCTGATTTCAGCAGCTCCACTTGCTTCGTGAACTTCCCTAGCAGCTGGCCAGACCTTGACACCTGCTATCCATATTGAGAGCCATCGTGCCTATGAGGCTGGAGGTGGCTAGGAGTGTGCACGGACCGGTTCGGAGACCATTCTACTGGCCTCCGAACCGGTCCGGACATGAGGTGGTTTTGGTTCGGGAGGGTTAGGGTGGGGGGTTCCACTAAGGGCGGGGGGGCTTTACTTACCCCTCCCGCCCTTTCCAGCTTTGGCGCCGTAATTATCCCAAAATATCCGTTCTATCCACTACGATGGCTCCGCCGCTCCTCCGTGTGTAAACAATCGGGCGGCAGGGTACTTCCCTGCCGCCCCCTTGAAGCCCCCTGCTGCTGCTGCTGAAGCCCCCTTTCGCCCCCTGAAATCTCGCCCGGACCGTCCGCGCTCTCTATAAGTGGGCGGGTGACAGCGAGATGTCCTCCCGCCCACCCCCTTCCCTGCCGTCTGCGAAAGTGTTTCAGGAAGGAAGCCTCCTGCGCGCGCATGCCAAACCGCAGCTCTGGCACCCCAGTGCCAAACCGCAGCTCTGCGGTTCGGTGCACACTCCTAGAGGTGGCCTACCACCACCAGACTAGTAGCCGTTGATAGACCTCTCCTCCATGAATCTGTCTAAGATCCCTTTAAAGCCATCCAAGCTGGTGGCCATCACCACATCCACTGGCAAAGAATTCCATAGATTCATTATGTGCTGTGTGAAAAAGTACTTCCTCTTGTTGGTCCTAAATTTCCCAAACTTCAGTTTCCAAATTTTCCCACTTCCCTTCCACCAAAATGTTCCCTTCCACTTCCCTTCCACCATCTTGAACAGGCTCTGGCTACAGTAAGAGGAAAAGAGGGTAATCTAATATCTTATCTCTTCCATCTCGGGCATGTTCAATATCAGTATCAGAAAAAAAACTCCATGGCAACTAGGCCTGTGCACTTATTCCATTTCAAATATTTGAAGACGAATTATGTGCGCATCTCCCTGGACCTGCCCAGAGATGACTGTTCCCTCCGCTCACCTTCTTCAATTTGAATCTGGTACTTTTAAAGGGAACAGGAGCTGTGGGAAGACCCAATGATTCTGGGAAGGCATGTGGAAAGGCATGCATGGAGAACTGGGAAGTGTAGTTTCCCCCAGGGTTTTGCCTATAGAGCGCAATAGGGAAATAGGACTGGGAAGTGTAGTTTCCCCCAGTGGTTTGCCCCTGGTGGCACAGTGGTAAAACTGCCGCCCTGTAACCAGAAGGTTACAAGTTCGATCTTGACCAGGGGCTCAAGGTTGACTCAGCCTTCCATCCTTCCAAGGTTGGTAAAATGAGTACCCAGAATGTTGGGGGGCAATATGCTAAATCATTGTAAACCGCTTAGAGAGCTCCGGCTATAGAGCGGTATATAAATGTAAGTGCTATTGCTATTGCTATTGCTATTGCTACATATCTCAATGGGGAAACAGCACTGGGAAGTGTAGTTTTCCCAAAGTTTTTCCCCATGGAGATCAATGGGGAAAGTGCTGGGAAGGATTATAGTTCCCAGCACTCTGTGTGCACCTTTCTGCACAGCTTCCCAGCCAGACCTTGGAGAATGTCACTCCATTGTATTTTTAGTTAATAGCTGTGGGGTCTCCATTTATTCCCTTTGTTTCCACACGAGTTATGCCTCTCAGTCTTCACTGACACACCTTTGGTGTAGGCTGAGTTGATGCTGGTAATGCAAATAGGTTGTAGAGCAGGATGGGCATTCGGAGAACAGCTGCTTATGACCCAAAGGCACTGCTTCTTCAGTAATAAAGAGAAAGTGGTGCTATTTTAATTGTGTTTTAATTGTGTTTTAATACTTTTAACTTTTAAAATTTTAATTGTTGAAATATGTTAATCTTTTTATTGGTTGTTTTTAATTTATGGTCTTGTCAACTGCCCAGAGAACTTGCATTTGGAGCGGTATAGAAATATGCTAAATAGATAGATAGATAGATAGATAGATAGATAGATAGATAGATAGATATTTCTCCATGCAAATCCTAAGGGAAGAGACCATAAGAAGCTGCCATTGGACCTTCGGCATGTAGACATGCAGATGCTCTTCCACTGAGCTATGGCTGCAGCCCTCAAGGGAAATATCTTGCAGCAGATAGCACTCACATGTAGTCACCCATGCAAATGCAAACCAAGGTAGAGCCCACTTAGCACAATGGGACAATTCATGCTCTCTACCATAAGACCAGCTCTCTAACATTTGTGTGTTTCAGGTTCCCCAAACATAGCCTATAATTTTCTCTTCTCCCTCAGATTTCTGATAATTAGGTTATTCTCATGACCAGGTGAAACTGGGATAAGGGAGCCTAGCCCAGTTCTGTCTGATTGTGTGCTGCCATGTGGCTCCCAGCAGCAAGTCTCCCTAAATGGCCCTCCCCTTAAATGATGCTGCTGGAGAGGGTGCTCTGCTCACTCCGTTTATTGAATCGTGGGTCACTGCGGTGTGGCTTTGCACAGCAGCAACTCATGAGGAGACTCCCGGCTGCAAGGCTACAACAAGCCTCCTGGTGTCAAGGGGCTCCCCAGAATGTCCCCCACACTCACGTGGGGCATTCTGGGATTTCTGGGGGCTGGGAGGCCCCCTATCCCTGCCGCCCCAACCAGTTCTGTGATGAGCCGGTCATCGTGTGGGTGGCCGATCCGGCCGTCCAGGGCAAGCTGACTGCAAACCCCCTCACGGCTCTCCACGCTGCTTGTATGGAGAGCCTTATAATCTCTTTAGTCTGCAAAAAAGCAAAGCAGATTCAGAAGAGAAACTGGACAGGACTCACAGATCTGTGGGAGGTTATTCTATAGGGCTAGCATCTCCGGAGCTTGACTCTGAATCTCATGGTGGGAAGACTAGTCATATTACAGGGAGCACCTTTTGGAGAAAAAGCATTACATTTCTGTCCTTAAGAAGGAGCAAATCTGAATTGCAAATGTGTGTGTATCAAGGGATCTGACAGATTTGTAAAACTAAAAATATAGATTCAAGATCTGAATCTCTTCAGCACAATATATTCTTTTGTCTGGAAGAACTTGACTACACATCAGAGGAGGGGGGGGAAAGATTTTTTTTCATCTGATAAATAATTACAGAAGCATAAATAAAGCATAATTTATTCTTTTCTAAAATATCCCTTGGGCCTGGCACTTTTCCAGAGCTCTTTGAAACATAACATGAGTCAATGGAACCGGCAGAGATTTCTCCAAACGACCATGAGTTCAGCTAATTTGATACAGCAATGGCTTTAATCGACAGTTTAAGCCATGGCTTTTGAAGGACCCGTCGCCAAGCTAGTACTCCTGCTTACAGTCACATTTAAGGCACTTTCTGATAGCTCAGTCAATCATGCGTTAGAAAGCATGTTGGCTTCCTAGCTTCTGTGCATGCCACTCAATTGGGCCCTAGCGCCATGGTGGCCAAGCACCTCCATCTCCAGTTAAAAGCGGGGTTCTCAAGCAGAGGTTCTCCAGATTGGGTCTATAGATGTTGCTGAACTACAACTCCCACCATCCCCACCCACACTGGCCTTCTGCTGATGATGTAGTCCAACAGCATTTGGGTCCCAAGTTTGATGACCGCTGAGTTAAGCACACTCCAACCGGAAGGCTGGAAAAGATCCTGGAGAACCACAATCAAGAACTGTAGACAGGACGGGGCTAGTGATGTGCTCTGAAGCATGGTAGTCGATTGTCCAGTTCCAGCAAACCATCCTTCTTCCTTCATAGGGATGTAGGAAGCTGCCTTATACCAAGTCAGACAATTGGGTTCTGCATTGTCTACACTGACAGGCAGAGGTTCACCAAGGTTCCAGAAGTCTCTCCTAGCCCTACCTGAAGATGCCAAGAAGTCAGCCTGGGGCTGTCTACAGATGCTCTTCCATTGAGCAACGTCTCCATCAAATAACTTACAGCACTCACTGTAGTCTCCTAGCCAAAGGCAAACCAAGGTGGATCCTACTTAGGGAACAATTCAAGCTCGCTACCACAAGATTAGCAATGGCCTTTGACTGATGCCGGGAATAGTAGTCCAACAGCATCTGAAGTTTGAAACCCCCCGAGTTAAGCAAGGAGAACTTGTCTAACATCTCCAGGTAGGGCTGGGAGAGACTTCTGCCTGTAACCTTGGAGAAGCCGCTGCCAGTCTGGGTAGACAATATGAAGCTAGAGGGACCAATGGTCTGACTCGGTATAAGACAGCTTCCTGTGTTCCTAATCTCCAGTAGGAAGGTTGGAAAAGATCCTGGAGGAACACAACCAGGAAGAGAAGACAGGACTCGGGTTCTGCTAGTGATGAGCTCCTGGCCATGGCGGTCAGTTGTCCCAATTCCAGGCACATTCTTCCCTCACCCCTTTGCAAACACGACCTCTTATTATGCACCATTGGAAGGGGCACTGGTGATGAAGCAAAGTAGGGATCACGGCAGAATGTAAACAGAATGAAATATGCATCAGCCAAATTAAATATGTATTGAGATGAATTCTACAACTATAAACATATGACCCTTGGTAGAAAGAGAGCTGATTGCTTTTGACTCCATTCACATCACAGGTTTTCAGACTGCAGTCCAGAAAATCCTGGAGTGCCCTGTAAGTTTATCAGGGGTCCCTCAAGGAGAGAACCAGTTAATGGCAGATCAGGAACATAGGAGTTTGCGTTATTCCAAGTCAGACCATTGTTCCAACTAGCTCAGTGTCATCTACACTCAGCCCTACTGAGCTAGATGGACCAATGGTATGACTCAGTATATGGCAGCTTTCTACGTTCCTACCCAGATTCCATCCCCAGCTTTTTGCCAAGGTAGGAGGAAAAGCCATCCTACCCAACTGCTGCCTCCCATTCAATCACGCTTCCTACCCAGGAGCGGAGCGACTATTGGGCGAACGGGTTCAAAGAACCCGGGCCACCACCAAGCAGGGGCCGCATCTTATGTCCCAGACACACGTCTGATGTGGGGGATGTAATTTCGCTCCCGCGTCTGACATCCGATGTGGGGGGCCTGGCTAAATGTTCCCCACATCGGATGTCAGATGCAGGGGGCAGAGCTGGGGGGCGCATGGCAGAGGCAGCACCAGGGCCGCCACTTGGCTCCCTCTGCAGCTGTCCCCACCTCCCGTCCTGTCTTAATGTTTGCAAGCACATGACCAAAAATTGGCTGCACAGCCAGCAAACCCACCCAGGCTGATTGCTTCTCCTACTCTCCCGGTGTCAATGTGAATAAGGCACAAAGTTACAAAGACCCCCAAAGGAGCCACAATCTCAGTGATAACATTTGTGCAAAGAGAAATCAGGATCGGGCAAGTGACAGTGGATTCATTCCACAGTGCAAAAGAGCTCGTTTCTGCCAAAGTAGCAAACCGCTCAGAATCTACGAGGTGGTTGTGGTCTGTGATCTCTCAGAAGAGGGATTTTAAATGCCTAAACCCCTTTTTTGCGATGTCAGCACTTAACAGCTCTCAGAGTTTATCACATAATTACCATCAGGTTTACTATGACAAAGTACAAATCTGATTTGCACAGAGGCAGAAGCATCGTGGCTGGGTCTGCCCAGCAGCCAAGGGCAATGTAATTTGCAATTAAAACCCTTTAATTTCAGCGGATCTTCATTAAGAATATAACATTGTCCCTTCCCCACATTCTTTCAGCATTGCTTGTTGCAGCTGTGAAACAAGTCTCTGTATTAAATTGGGGCCTCCTTTTGAGGGTGAGCTCAGTGCAAAAATAGCAATAACATTGGTCATGGCCAAGGACGACCATGTGGGTTTGGGAGGCACATGTGTGTGTGCCCTGAATATGGATCATTAAGTGGGGGAACTGCATTGAAAGCTCCTCTCTGGGAAGATTAGCGGCCCTATTATTCCATACCACAGTACAGGGCTGCATAACGTCGGCCCTTCTGCAGATGTTGGGACATGGGACTGCTACTCCCATCATCCCTGGCTACTGGCCATTGTGGCTGGGGATGATGGGAATTGTAGTCCAGAAACAGCTGGAGGACCGAAGTTGTACGGGCCCTGCCACAGCACAGTCAGCAAATCCACACAAGGGAAGTATTGTCTACACAGACAGGCAGCAGCTTCTCCAAGGTTATAGGTAGGAGTCTCTCTCAGCCCTGTCTTGAAGATGCAGATGCTCTTTCCAGTGTGGCCTCATCCCCTAAAGGGAATATTTTACAGTGATCACATGCAGAGGTCATTCACACAATCAAACACGGTGTTCTACCCGGGTTTGGGAGCTGTTTGTGCTCCCAATTTTTGCTTGTGTGGAAGCAAGGATGGAGGAAAACCTGGGCAGAAGGGATGGTGTGGAAGCAAGGAAAGAGGAAAAGCTACCCAGGTCTGCCTCCTACCTTGCTTCGACACAAGCGGAAATCGGGAGCACAGAATTGTGTGGATGACCTCGTAGTCGCTCATTCAGATGCAAACCAGGGTGGACCCTGCTTAGCAAAGAGGCTTGCTACCACAAACCCAGTTCTCCTCCTGGTAGTTGGGATGGGGACCTGTACCTCCATTTCCAACTGTTGAGAATCTTCCATCCACACACCCATCTGACCTTCACAGGTCCACTCATTTGGGAGTCTGTTGTCAGAGGCGCGCCTAGGCAGTTTTGGAGCCCGGACCTGAAGGCCTTCAGCTACCCCAGCTGTGCTTGAGGGCGGGTTGGGGGCAAGTTAAATCTGGATTTAAAGCAAGAGCTCCTTTCCTGAGCCTGCCTGCCGCTCAAAGGCCAGGTCGGGCCATTTTTGGCCCATTTGGGGGCCTCTGCGAGGGGCAGCAGTGGGGGAAGGCCCCCCTGAACATTTGGAGCCCCCCCAAGAGAGGAGGCCATGGACCAGATCCCCAAGGCCCGTGCCAACGTGCACCTCTGTCTGTTGCATATATCTGTTACATTTATTAATAATTTTAAAAACTTGTTTTAATAATTCTGTTCTATCGTTTTTATTGTCATGTATTTTAATTTGAGACTTTTAAATATTTTAAATTTCTGCACACCGCCTAGAGATATACATATCAGGCGGTATTTTTTTTTTAAAAGGATAGATAAATAAACATATAATAAATATCAGATGGTCATAATCTAGCTATTGGGGAGGTTTAAAAACGGCTTGTAGTGGAGTAGGAGGGAAAGTAGGACTGCAGGCTTTAATTGCATTAATTGGTAGATAACCAGCTTAACTTTTAATCAGAGATTAAAATTCACCCACACAGAATGAATTGGCAGGAGGAGATGGAGGGGCACCCTGTGGTGCACTGCAGACCACACAGAAACATTGGTTTCCTCCTGTATCCAAATTTAACAAATATTTAGCAAGAGTGTGCATTTTTTATTTGTCTTTTATTTTCATTTTTAGAGCCCCCCCCCGACTATTTTTGTTTGGTTCATTTTTTGCCATTTCTTTCATTTCTTTCCTTTCCTTATGGTTTCTTCTCCAACATGCAGCTACTTCCTCTTGGCAGCCATTTTGTTTATTCCTATTACCCGTGACACAGTGCTGTTTTAAAATGGCTGCCGCCACCGTTGGTAACCATTTTTTATGGTGGCAGCCGTTCTTAATTGTTACGTTGTGGATGCAGGTGCCTAATATTTAATATATTACGGATAGACAATATAGCTTTGCTTCTGTTAAGAATAAGTGTGAGGCAGAGAAAACTTAAAGTCTCATTACTCAATTAAAATCAATGCCAGTGCCTCCTTCAAAATGTGTACCATACTGATGGAAACTGAACTTGTTTATTCTTTGTGGTATGCTAATACAATTAGCATTATATTACATAGCATACATATCTATAAATTAATTAGCATTATAGAAACTATTATCATCGTTTTAAACTGTGTTAATGTTATAACTTTGTTTTTAATCTGTTTTTTTAAATGAGTGTTGCATGTTAAACAAATAAGCTAAAATAAATAATGATAGATAGATGAGGTCATTCACACAGTCAAAAACTGTGTTCTATCTGGGTTTGGGGGCTGTGTGTGCTCCCAATTTTTGGTTGTGCGGAAGAAAGGTAGGAGGGAAACCTGGGTAGAAGTGGTTGTGTGGAAGCAAGGCAGGAGGAAAACCGGGGTAGCATTTCCTCCTACCTGACTTCCACACAATCACTTCTACCCAGGTTTTAATCTTACCTCGCTTCCACACCAGCAAAAACTGGGAGCACAAACCTAGTTAGAACACAGTTTTTGATTGTGTGAATGACCTCAAAGCCTTTTCATTAGCCGATAATCTCAGGAAAAGCTGAGGCTCTACACACCATCCGTGTCTAGAGTCTAACCGGGCTCTGTGGGAAGAGAGGGCTTAGCCCGCTCTCCCCGCAGACAAGCAAGGAGCTTGCCCTGGACGGCCAGATCGGCGGCCCACACAACTACTAGCTCCGTCATGGAGCTGTTAGGGGTGGTGGGGATCGTGGGCCACCCAGCCCCTGCAAGTCCTAGGATGCCCCGTGCAAATGTGTGGGTCATTCTGGGGAGACCCCTAAGGACAGGAGGCTTGCTGCAGCCTCCTGGTCAGGGGTCTACTTGTCAGTCGGCATGGTGCAGAGTCACGCCATGGTGACTCACGATCAACTAAATGGAGTTAGCAAAGTGCCCACTCCACTAACCTTGTTTAAAGTGGGCGGCAATTAAGCAGGCTAACCACCCGGTTTAGCCTAGTTTCCTCCGCGCGTGTGAATAGCCCCACCGAATTTTATGTTCAGACTTGTTGCATGGTTTTGGTTCATGTCTAAATAGTTTAAGCTGAGTTTCCAAAAAAATTAATAGCTCTTTAATTTTCTTTTAGTCGAGGGAAATAAATTTAGTTCTTACCCTCAAATTTAGTTCTTACCCTGGGCTGAGATACTAGAAATTCTAATCAGCAGATAGCTTTAACATTTCTCTTGGTGCAAGGAAGATACTTTTGATTCATAACCTGGGAATAGCTTGCTTCTGGAAATAGCAATGGGTGTGTGTGTTGGTGTGTGGGTGTGTCACACACACACACACACACAGCTGAACTGAACTAAGTGGCATGCTTGTGAGATTACTTCTGCATGCCTGAGTCCCGGGTAATGCAGCAAAAGCGAAACACTTGTTAAATCATTCTAGTGTGCTGATATTATAGTGCATTCCATGTTCTAGGCGCGGAGTACACCCGCATGTTAATTGTGAAGACATACAGTTTTACGGGGAGAGTGTTGTTTCAAAGCCAGATCATAAATCAGGGGCATAAAATGGCAGCTCTCGTGACCTTCTGGAAGCCAGACAGACACCCATGTCATGGCATCCACCTTCCAATGACTGTGTTCAATTTTGCCTGACAGCTTAGATGTATGGGTTTTTGCAAAACGTATAAACCTGCACATATTGCCTTCTGTGCAGAGATAATGGCTTCTAGAATATAGGAGGCTTCCTTATACCTAGCTCAGTCTTGCTTACCCCGACTGGCAGCGGCTCTCCAAGATTTCAGGCAGTTGTCTTCCTCAGCCCTACCTGGAGATGCTGCCAGGGATTGAATCTGGGCCCTTCTGCAGGCAAAGCAGATCCTCCACTAATGAGCTACAGCCTCATCCTGAAATGAATGACAGGAAATGCCCACTGAACCACACCGGTCTCTCCCCAATGGCCATAGGGATGCATGGAGTTTCCAAATGGCTATTGGCCATTCGGGAAGTCAATACATTCCATGGCCATTTGGTTCACCTAACTCAGGTGACTGTCCACAGTGTCTACACTGACCGACACCTGTGCTCCAGGGTTTCAGGCAGGCATCTTTCCCAGGCCTACCTGGAGATGCTGCCAGAGAGTGAACATAGGAGCATAGGAAGCTGCCATATACTGAATCAGACCATTGGTCTCTCTAGCTCAGTCTACGTACAGAATGTCTACATAGTCTGGGAACAGTTTCTCCAAGGTTGCAGGCAGGAATCTCTCTCAGCCCTATCTTGGAGAGGCTGCCAGGGAGGGAACTTGGAAGCTTCTGCTCTTCCCAGAGTGGTGGCTCCATCCCCTGGGGGGAATATCTTACAGTGCTCACACATCAAGTCTCCCATTCAGATGCAACCAGGGCAGACCCTGCTTAGCTATGGGGACAAGTCATGCTTGCTACCACAAGACCAGCTCACTGAGCTATAGTCGAGCTTCCCACGCCCTCTTTTGCTTATCATTCTGTCTGAAAAATGCTGGCTAGCCAGGTGTCTCAGGGAGGCCAACAAGCTGGCTTTAGGTATACTAGAGTCCATCTAGTAGTCTGATGTACACTGAAATTGGACAGTCCACACTTGCAGCCTTCTCTGGTTTCTCAACCATTCCATCTGTCAGTTGAGATGCTAACACCACATGGATACATGAAAGGTCTTATGGAGACCATCCCATGCTTAGAAGTGCAGTGCAGAAACTGAATGTAATTATCCAGTGCCTGAACACATCAACTCAAGAGTTGCTGTTTGCTCTATTTCCCCTCTTTTCTCCCCTCTTCCAATTTAGAATATTGGTTCCCTAAGAAATGCATTAGCTCCATCTGGAGCTCTTGCAGTGATCACTGGCCACATAGGACATCTTTCTTCTCAGGGACACACTGTCACTTCTCATTGCTCCGGACATTCTTCACAAGCACAGAATATAGAGAGCACCTCTTGCTAGCAAGAGGTTATATGGATTTTTAGCACCCTCTCTCATGTTGACGGCTCTGGTCTTTGTTCTCCATGAAGTGCAAAGCAGATCTGCTGGTCTTTCTAGATCCACCACTTCTTCTAAAATTGCCCTAAGAAACAAATTACACATGACTTGAAATGCAGTTTTGCTTGTCCATCTCCGGAATGGACTTTGGCGGGTTCAGATGTCATGCCAACTGGGAGTGTGGGCTCTCGCTCGCTTTACCAACTTATTCGCTACTTGCCAAAAATCCACCCCATGCGGAGCATGTACATCTGTAAATAAAAGGATTGAAAGAGAAAAGGAGTGAATTAAAAGCCCGAAATGTGACTTTAGTTACAATCCAGTAATATTTCCATTCATAAAAAATACCTTGACGTTGTTTATGAAATGCTTTAAAAATGCACATGTTTTGCTAAATATTATATCTTCTTTCTCCTCTTCCTGTTGCTTTCCTTGGGGGAAGAGGAGTGCATCTGAAAACCATCTGCCGGCTGTATTTCCCCTTGGGCTCCTAAGCTGGATGCTAGGATCCTCTCCAAATGAAATGTTACTATTACCCACCAGCAAGTGAACGTGCTGGGATTATAAATCAGCACGATCTTTCGCTGTCAAAATATGTGCACTCACTCCAATTATGCAGCTTCCTGTTTTACACTCCATCTATTTTAGTCTCAGGGCATCAGTTATTCAAATCACGTAACCAGGGACTAAAGCTGAACTCATTGATGGTCCGATGGACGTGCAAGCAGTAGGAAATATTTATCTTTTGAAAAGATGTTTAAATTTGAGAGGCGGGGGACCTCTTCACACCTTACTTTTGTATACATGAGCATGCAAACTGGGATAGGAAGGGATACTATTGGATTGCCAAGAGTCAAAGACCATCACAGTCCAAAATAAAAGAAACTCTGAGTGAGTTCTCATGATCCGTGCAAGGACATCTGACCTGAAATTGAGATATTCATGAGTTGTGCACATCAGCAACTGGAGATCAAATCCTAGATTAATGATCCTAGGTTCTCATGACTGGAATTTTTTAAAAAAACCATTTATTCTTTATTCTTTATTTGATTTCTATATTGCCCTTCCAAAAATGGCTCAGGGTGATTTACACAGAGAAATAACAAACAAATAAGATGGAACCCTGTCCCCAAAGGGCTCACCATGTAAAAAGACAGACCCCAGCAACAGTCACTGGAGAGATGCTGTGCTGGGGGTGGACAGGGCCAGTTACTCTCCCCCTGCTAAATAAAGAGAATCACCACATTAAAAGGTGCTACTTTGCCAGGTTAGCAGGAGTTAGGGTTAGGGTTATGTCCCAGGGTTATGTGGGACATTTATGTCTCACTTTTCCTCTGAGGAGCTCAGAGCAGTGAACATGATTAGATTTATCCGCACAACCACCCTGTGAGGTAGGTTAGGCTGAGAGATACATGACTGGCCCAGAGTCACCCAGTGAGTTTCATGGTTGAATGGGGATTTGAACTCGGGTCTTCCTGGTCCTAGTCCAACATTCTAACCACTACGCTATGCTGGCTTGGCTTGCTGTGCTGGCGATGCTATGCTGGAAATTTGGAAGTGTGCAGAGCTCACAAATCTCCTGGTTCCCAGTCAGCTGCCCTCGTGTGGGTCATGAGAACCCAATTTCTGCATCTAACGTAAAGGATGGTGTGAACGTGGCAAATGGATATTTGGAAGCCCCTGCATGATGGGATGTGGAAAAGCCACCTGAGAAATTTCTTTGATGTTTCTCCTTGGAGATGGGACCATAGCTGGAGATGAGGCTGTAGCTCAGTGGAAGAACACCTGCTTGCATGCAGACGGTCCCAGGTTCAATCCCTGGCAGCATCTCCAGGTTGGGCTGGGAGAGACTCCAGCTTGGAACCTTGGAGAAGCTGCTGCCAGTCTGTGCAGACAATACTGAGCTGGATGGACCAAGGGGCTGACTCGGTATAAGGCAGCTTCCGATGTTCTTAACTCTGAAATCCTCTTCTGAATTTTGGCATCACTACAATCGAAACAGCTGTTGCAAACATGTTGGGCCACCCGTGCTAAAATAGCTGTGGATTCCCAATCCCAGCCCAGGCAACAGCAAACAAATGTCTTTTCTACCTCCACACTGAGTGTGGAAAGGCCAGTTCCCCTTGTGCAGTGTTAAGACCACCTCCCTCCACTCCTTCTATGGTCAGAAGGCTGGTCTTGTAGTAAAGGGAATGTTGTGCCCTGTGGTTGTCTTTGGCAGAATACAGGAGGGGTTGACCATTGCCTCCTCCCGCACAGTGTGAGATGACGCCTTCCTATATCGCCGCTGCCCGATATAGGTGTTTCCCATAGTTTGGGAAACATACCAGCGGGGCTTTGAACCAGCAACCTCTTGCTTGCTAGGCAAGTTACTTCCCTGATGTGCCATTAGGTGGCACCAAGCATGAATTGCCCCCTTTGCCCAGCAGGGTCTGCCCTGGTTTGCATTTGAATGGGAAACTACAAGTATGAGCACCATAAGATATTCTCCTTGGGGGATGGGGCCACTCTAGGAAGAGCATTTGCATGTAGAAGGTTCCAGGTTCCCTCCCTGGCAGCATTTCCAAGATGGGGTTGAGAGAGACTCCTGCCTGCAACCTTGGAGAAGCCGCTGCCAGTCTGTGAAGACAATACTGAGCTAGACAGACCAATGGCCTGACTCAGTCTACGGCAATTCTCTTTTGAGTTTCACTTTGGGGGGAGAATTCTATTCCAACCCTAGATGAGGCACACTCATCAGAGACCCAAGACTGGCTTATGTCTCTGTTGAAAATTCACCAGGGCCCTGTTCTCACACTCAGTCAGTGTGCTAAATGTAGTGATGGGTGAACTCTCCCCAGTCAGGTTCACAATTAGGCTTGTAAAAAAATAAACTGGTTCCCACCAGCTCAGAGAATCAGACCTCTCTCTCTCTCTCTCTCTCTCTCTTACACACACACACACAGAAAGAAGATGCCTTGCAAAACAACAAAACAAACGCTTAGTTTGCTGACAGGAAAACAACATAATGCCCGTCTTTGTGCTAGACTATGCAACCTTTCAAAATATGAAGGTTTTAAGTATGTTGAGGAAGGTATTCAAATTTTCCTAGAACATTGATTTCCGTCAAGGGCTGCTGTCCCTACAGTTCCATCCATATAACTTTGGATGCAGTTTAATTGTTCACAGTCTGTTTTTAGCCACTTGCTAATCTCTGAAATTAATCGTCTAAGAGCAGTCCAGGCAAAAACTGAGATTCAGCTCATCAAAATGTCTTTGCAGCCCCTTTCAGGGTAGCTTAGCGATTGCTCCCTAATACCTGGAAGCTGAGGGGGTTTGGAATGAAGGCGGTGATATCCGAAGGTCTTAATTAGGATGCTCTGCTGGTTGAATATTTATCTAATATTTAAAGACTTGCTGACATCAGGCTCCAGGCTTCAAGTAAGGTTAGACAGGAGGTGGGGAATGCAAAGATATTTATAGCACAGAGAAGAGAGGGTGGTTGGAATGCAGAGGGATTAATCTTGGGGCTTTCTGTTCTTTTCTTAGAAATCAGGGACTAACAAATTAATTTCCTTTGGTAATGCTAACTATACAAAGGGGCATTGCCTACTTATATGACCAGAGCACCATATGGGGCATGTATTTCTGGACTTGACTGCAGAAGCATGTATCATGTAGGGCCCAATTCAAAGTGCTAGTTTTATTATTATTATTTTATTATTCTTACATTTTATATCCCACTCTTCCTCCAAGGAGCCCAGAGAAGTGTACTAGATACTTGAGTTTCTCTTTCACAACAACCCTGTGAGGTGGGTTAGGCTGAGAGAGAAGTGACTGGCCCAGAGTCACCCAGCTAGTCTCATGGCTGAATGGGGATTTGAACTCGGGTCTCCCCGGTCCTAGTCCAGCACTCTAACCACTACACCACGTTTTAATCTTTAAAACTCTAAATGGCTTGGGACCGGGTTACCTGAGAGAGCGCCTTGCCCCATATGTCCCTACCCATACTTAAAGATCTTCTTCGGAGGCCCTCTTCTGGGTGCCCCTGCCAAATGAGGTGAGGCGGGTGACACCCCATTTATGGAATAGCCTTCCCAGTGAGGTCCACCTGGCTTCATCACTTTATTCTTTTAGACGCCAGGTAAAGACCTTTTGGTTCACCCAGGCCTTTTCAATTCGGGTTTTCAGATTTGTTCTGATTTGTTCAGATTTGTTCTGATTATCAGATTTGTTCTGATAACTAATTTTAAAGTGAGTTTTTAAGCTGTTTTGTGTTGTATTTTGTATTTTCTTTTTACCGTTCTTTTGGTCTGTTATAATATCATGTGTGGTGTGTGTTGAATGTTTGACTCCTTTGTTGTGAGCCTGCCAGAGAACAATTTGTTATGGGGCTGCTAACAAATAAAGGTTTATTATTATTACTTGTTAAAGATGATGATGATGATGAAGATGAAGATGATGATGATGATGATTTCGGGCTTCCTTGGAAGACAGTTTGGAAATGTGTGCAAGTCCACAATGATTGTTGGCGGTTGGTGTGGGCTCCATCATAGCGTGCATTACTGCAGTATTGTGAGAACTTCTCTGGTTATGAGTTGGTTTCTGGAAGGGAGGACTCCAAGATGGTCTCAAGGGGCAGGGGGGGCTACCCCCCCAATAATCCCCATGCCCCCTTTTGCTCCCCCATCCACCAGTCTA
Source organism: Hemicordylus capensis (assembly GCF_027244095.1). Classification (NCBI taxonomy): domain Eukaryota; kingdom Metazoa; phylum Chordata; class Lepidosauria; order Squamata; family Cordylidae; genus Hemicordylus; species Hemicordylus capensis. The sequence continues at coordinate 5,271,001 of NC_069667.1, forward strand.
GAGTTTTACAGCTACGTGTCGGACAACACTGTCATGGTATATTCTGGCCCTATTGCTTGCATTAATTATTTTTAAAGACCTGTTGTTTTCACTCACTCCTCTATCCCAGACCAAGCAGCAGACGCCAGAGTGGCCAGTTAAGTTGAAGACTCCTTCAGCCTCCCAGGAGCCAGGCCAACCCCTTCACTTCCTTCCTGGCCAGGAACTGGGTTGGGTGGGACCATGCATGCGGAGTGGGGAAGGTGCAGGCTCATCTCCCCTGCAGACAACGGCGGATTACCACATAGGCAGTATAGGCAGCTGCCTACGGCGGCCAAACCTTGGGGAGCAGCATCTTGGAGGGAAACTTTATATAGATTTCTCTTTTAAAAAACTTTTATAAATGCCGCTATGTGGTGTCGGAGGCCTCCTAAACAATCACAGGAGGTGAGGTCGGGCACTGGAGGACGCTGGCGAAAGGGGTCCTTCCTCAAGCCCAGCTTACTTGCAAATGAGACAGAGCGGGCGATTTTGGGCCTCTGCAGGCGCGCATGTGCGCACATGTGCTCTGTCTCATTTGCGAGTAAGCTGGGCTTGTGGGAGGACCTCTTTCGCCACCGCCCTCCAGCACCTGACCTCACCCCCTGTGATGGTTTAGGACAGGGATTCTCAACGTTGGGTCCCCAGATTATTGGACTTCAACTCTCATAATCCCCAGTCCCAGTGGCCTTTGGTTGGGGATTATGGGAATTGAAGTCCAACATCATCTGAGGACCCAACGTTGAGAATCCCTGGTTTAGGAGGTAGGCAGAGCTTCCACCACTACATAGTGGCAATTATAAAGCTAAAAGACAGGAATAAGATTCCCTCCCTGCAAGCCCCCTTGCTCTTGTCCCTGGGGCGGCCAAAAGATTAATCCACCCCTGCCTGCAGATTTCAGCCAGCCTGGTATGGAGCTTTGTACCCCACAAACCCCAGTCTTTCCTGCCACAAGGTCTTAGACAGGAAGAGAAAAGAAAACTAGCCTGGAAAGCTGGAAAGTTTGGCCTAATCCCAAAAGGCAGTGAGGCTCTTCTTGTCGCCAGGAAATCTGCCAGATCAGTCACTCTTTATTACGGTCTTTGACCAATAACACAACGTCTAAAATAATATGAAATCTTAAACATAGCCATATTAATAACATAACTGTACATTGGATCTAACCATTAGTGAGCAGAGCGCGACGAACTCATATTGCAGAACAACAGAATTTTGCCACGGTGTATGTGATAGATGAATTCACATCTATTAGCAGATATTTGGTGTAGAATTCATCCGATTGACCTAATCTGCCAGATCTGTTTCACTGATCCTTTTTGGAAGGAAGTAGAAACAAGTTTTATTTATTTCTCGTCAGACTTTTTGAGGATGTAAGCTACTGGGTTAAATATCCGCATTGCCTCCTATTTGTAAATTGTTGATTGTTTGGTGTAATTGTTGTCTTAATTACCAAATAGAATGTTACTGCTTTTAAAGGTGCCACTAGCTGGTTGTTTGAGGAACCTGTATGAGTTGCTGGTGTATAAACTGCGTGCAACTTGTGTGTGACACATCCTATGTATTTGGGTAAAGCTCACATGCGGTTACAAGCAGATCTGTGAACATTAAACATTCTGGTTTGCACAGCCATTAGGACTGAGTGGTGGAGTTTTAAACTACTAATTGGAGATGAATGACAATTTAAAAAAAACACCAGAGCTAAAATCTAATGGATTTCTCACTCCTGTGGTTGTTTGCAGAGTAAGAAGATCCTACTAATCGTTTCCATGATAAATTAGCATTGAGGAATGTTAATTAGCAAGCCCAGAAATTCTAATACTGCTTTCACAGGAGAGTTTTAAAAAGTATTCTCTCTTGGATTTCCCATGTCTTTGCAAGGATGTCACACTGACCCACATTATGGTTGCGCAGAGATTAAACATTTTTGCCCTACTGGGAACATCAGTCCCACTGTCTTTTAGGGCGGCGGGGAAAGCCAAGGAGGAAATGGACCTGGACTTGGAGTCAGAGTAGACGTGTTGTTAGACATGTCACCTTCCATGTGCATGAATTTGTGTAGACTGCACATGCATTCATTGAAAAAGTGAACCTGGGCACAGGTCTTCTTAAATGCACTGATAGGTACAGAATATATGACTGTATGTGGGCTGATGATCACTTCACGTGTGAGCAAATAGCAACATGGGAAGCTGATTTATACCAAGCCAGACCATTAGTCCATCAAGCTCAGTATTGTCTACACCAGGCCTGCTCAACGTAGGCCCCTCCCCAGCTGTTTTTGGACTACAACTCCCATAATCCCCAGCCACAGTAGCCTATAGCCAGGCATTATGGAGTTGTATGCCAACTTCTACAGGAAGGCCGAAGTTGAGCAGGCCTGATCTACACAGACTGGCAACGGCTTCTCCAAGGTTGCAGGCAGGAGTCTCTCTCCGACTCTCAGCCCTATCTTGAGATGCCAGGGAGGGAACTTGGAACCTTCTGCATGCAGATGCTCTTCTCAGAGTAGCCTCATCCCCTAAGGGGAACATCAGTGTTCATATATAGCTACCCATCCAAGACTGGCTCTCCACCCCAAAAATGCAAATTAAGGCAGACCCTGCTTAACAAAGAGGATCATTGATGCCGGCAAACTGGAAGACCAGCTCTCCAACACTTTTAGAGCAGGGCCCTTTTTTCACTGCAAAATGTTGGAAGAGGCGGGTCTCCATCCATCCCTATCAAATGTGCTGCACAAGATCCTTCTGAAAGAGCCGCCTTTCTAGGGATTGCAACTTTCCTTTGAAAAAGCGTTTCCCAGGATTATAGCTGAAAAATCTCCCCATCAGAATCCTCCTTAAACAGAACCAGACTGCTGCAGTAAGTGTGGAGGCCCGGTTGGATCTGGATGGACGGGTTGCATTGCTGGATGCAAACAGTCATCCATCTTAGCAGGAAAGTGTGGTCAGATTCCCCCTCCCCCCTGCTATTTCCTCCACAGGCTGCTCACTGTAAGCACGACACTGGAAAATGTAGATAGTTCCGGGAAATATTCCAGATCACTCTAACATGAGGGCTAATTTTTCTGCACTTGGAAGTCAATAGCAAGTTCCCCGTCTCACACACACCACCACCACCGACAACAACAGAAGCAAGATCAGGCGCTAGGCTTGATACAGTAATAACAGCAATAATGCAGAGTCTGCCATTGATTTCCCTCAGCACTTATTGTGGCAGGGAGCTCTTGATATCAGCAGGAGGGAACAGCACGTGTTGCAGCCATAGAATTTAATGAGAGGCCTTCGTGCTGAGCAAAATGTTCCTATGGAGCTGTCAGAGACCCGCAACCCTTCAGATGTCACAGAGTTTCCTCGTTCTGATTTTGGTGTTGAAGTTCCAACAGTGTTTTCCAGAGACACTCAAGACCGCTGTAAAAAAGGGAATCGGTTTCTCAGGCATTTCTCAATGCTCCTTAAATCACCTCTGCAAAAGGATGGGCACCCCCAAACTGTCTCTCTCTCATACATCTGCTTCACTCATTAGTGTTGATGGGTGTGCCTGGATGCCGGGGAGAGAGAGAGAGAGGAAAATGCACACTCAAAATCTGGCATATATTGGAGAATGTGTTCTGCACCGATTGTTTCCATGGTTACATGCCGCAGAGCTGTGAAGGGAGGGGGGAGAAGCCCACCACACTGAACAGGAATAGCCAAATGGGACTTTGGAAATGCAGGACTGGATTAAAGACGGCGGTGGTCTTAAAGCCACACCAGAATTTATCCCCACCAACGTGTTTCATGTCCTCCAGCCTTTCACGAATGAAAGCAAGGACAAGTGTGTCACTTCCCAATTCTCATAGCAAGGATTGCTGGATGAGGCCCTACCCACACAATGTGCTCTGCCATGTTTAACAGTGCGGGAAGGGCTCCATCCTGCAATCCTTGCTATGAGAACCAAGAGGTAGCAAAGACGTCCCTGCTATGCCATCCCAGTGCCACCAAAACTGTTAAGTAAAGGGTGCAGAGATAGGAACATACGAAGCTGCCTTATACAGAGCCACTGGTTGATCTAGCTCAGGACTGTCCAGGCCTGCTCAACTTAGGCCCCCCAGCTGTTTTTGGACTACAACTCCCATAATCCCCAGCCAGAATGGCCAATAGCCAGGGATTATGGGAGATGTAGGCCAACTTCTGCAGGAGGGCCAAAGCTGAGCAGCCCTGACTGGCAGTAACTCTTTCAGGTTTCAGGTGAAGTCTCTCCCATCTCCTACCTGGAGATGCTGCCAAGGAACCAACCTGGGACCTTCTGCATGCAAAGCAGATGCTCGTCCACTGAGCTACAGCCCCATCCCCTAATCTCTTACCGTGCTCGCATCTACTCACCCAGCCAAATGCAAACCAAGGTGGATCCTGCATAGCAAAAGGGACAATTAATGCTCACTACCACAACACCAGATCTCCTCCTCGAAGAGATTTGCCATTTCCACGGTTCCTCAAAAGTAGTAGAACATAGGAACGTAGGAAGCTGCCTTATCCCGGGCCAGACCATTGGTCCATCTGGCTCAGTGTTGTCTTCACAGACTCGCAGCAGCTTCTCTAAGGTTGCAGGCAGGAGTCTCTCCCAGCCTGATCTTGGAGATGCTGCCAGGGAGAGGACTTGGAACCTTCTGCATGCAAGCAGGCAGATGCTCTTCCCAAAGCAGCCCCATCCCCTAAGGGGAATATCAGTGCCCACACATGTCTCCCATTCATATGCAAACCAGGGTGGACCCTGCTTAGCCCAGGGGGCAATTCATGTTTGCTACCACAAGAACAGCTCTCCTCTCATAGAAGGAGTGGAGGGAGGTGGCCTTAACACTACACAAGGGCAGCTGGCCTTTCTGCACTGAATGTGGAGGCCGAAAAGAAACTTACACTTGTAAGCAGAAACGACATTTGTTTGCTGTTGCCTGGGTGGGAATCCATAGCTATTTTAGCACGGATGGCCCAACATGTTTGCAGCAACTGTTTCAACTGAAGTGATGCCAGAATCCTTGACTGTAGGCCAATGATTCCACCCCCCCCAACACTGTTCAATAATCCAGCCTCTGACACCATTGACTGTAAATGCATTGTTGATATGGAGGAAAATAGCATCTCAGCTTGGGACTAATTGGATTTCTTATGTTTTGGAGGCACCCAAAGTTCACCAGACATGTTCAATTCCCTTTTAATGTTTATATTGGGCAACCTGGCTATTGGCCAAGTTGCATTCTGCTTTATCTCAAACTGACACACAGTCGGGGTGGGGGGATGAGCTTATTACATAGCCTTCAAATAGGACAGCACTTATTCGTGCATGGGTCCTCGATAGGACAGAGCTGATTGTTCCCCAGCAAACATTTTTGGCATGAAAAAAAGAACTTTCCAGGAATCCTGAAAGACCCTCCCAAAATTGATCACAGCAGTGTTCTGCTACTTATAAGAGCTTCTGCTTCGAAACAATTTTTTGTTTGTTTTAAAAATCTCCATTTAAAAAACAACCCTCATAGTAACAGTGACATCGTCATACAGCAGATGAGATTGGGTTACAGGATGATAAGCAAGCAAAGCTAGTTCAGAGCGATGGCACTGACTGCACCCTGAACAAGCTGTGTTTACTGTCAGTGGTAGCATCACAGAGTAAGACCAGATTGGCTGCATGGTACTGTTAAAGTATGTGATACCTATTTTCTCTCTCTTATGATACTGCTATTAGAAGAAAACTATGCATAAGGATCAGGGAAGTCAAATAGAACAACAGGAAGGAAATGGAATAGGAATAGGAGTTTTTTATAATGTCTTACCGAAGAACAAAGAGGAAGCCAGCCAAATATTTGCAGGGAGAGAGTCCTACACTGAAGTGGTTTAAGGAGAAAGCATAGAGGTGAGAAAAAGCACAAGGAAATAGATGTGTAATAAGAAGCAGAGGGTTTCGAGATCTGTCTGAAGTTTTAAAGAGCAAAAGTTCATCTGAAACACATAGATTTCAGATGAAATTTGTCAGCACCTCACCCAAAATCGAGGGAAGGACCTCTGCACTTAGAGGAACAAGCTAGGTTCCCATGCTTTCAGCTCATCACACAAACACCAGATGGAAAGCCACGAATCTATGGTCCAGCATATCCTTTGGGGAGGCTGCATTCAAATGGGGTCCAAGAATCTCCATTGTAAAGACACAGCTAAGTGGAAGAACTTCATCCAGACAATTATTCAGTAGGAAAAACACTAACTCTAAGAAGGTTGCAATTGGATGGGTGCAGTCATTATGTGGCTGCAGAAGATACGAAGAGAAGAAAGAGAAATATAAAGTAAGAGGATTTACATTTAGCAAAAAAAGGTGCCATTTAGCTCAAGGTCGTAGTGTGAGGGAGAGGGGTCTTCTCTTTGCCCCCTGTGCCACGGCATCAAACCAGACTGCTCCCCAAGCTGCTATCGCGCTCAGAAGGGGAAAATCCGAGGCCCAATTTCTGCCCATAAGTTTCCACCTCTGCAACTAATAGCAGCTCTTTGTAGGGAGTATTTCAAGGTGTCCTTTGTCTCTGAATCCAACTGTGTTGTGAATCCAATAGATGAAGCATTATTATAACCGACTGTAATCCCCTACAGGCAATATATACACAAATGTATGTCTACTCCAGCTGTTTTCTGCCCGCCACATGGCCTGTACCAGGATATGCTGGGAACAGCTGACTCAATTTGCACCTCGGCCTGGGGGGTGGCCGTGATTAGGGTGCCAGTTCCGGATTTGGTTAGGGGGGAGTCACAACCTCATTAAAGAGAGGCTTCCTTCGCTAGTCCTCACAATATCTATATTAGAGCTACTAACTGGAAATGTTTGACTAACAAGCAGAAGGTTGCCGGTTCAAATCCCCACTGGTACCTATACTGGGCAGCAGCGACATAGGAAGATGCTGAAAGGCATCATCTCATACTGCGCACAGGAGATGGAAATGGTCAACCCCTCCTGTATTCTACCAAAGACAACCACAGGGTTCTGTGGGTGCCAGGAGTCGAAATCGACTTGATGGCACACTTGACCTAACTTGGTCCTTTAAGCTTCAAGGCAAAGTGAAATGCCTCCTCAGTATATTTTCATCTTGGGTAGGAAAATCTTTTGAGGGGAGAAAGTAAACTAGGCCCTCAACAGCTGGTCAGCCTACTAATTGCTTTTTGGAAGGAAGGAAGGAATCACACAATTTCCCATCACCCATACTTTAATTCTGTGAATTCTCAATTTTTCAAAAGAGCCTTTTAAGTGTATTTTAAAGAGCATTTTGCTATTTTATTGATAATTTTTAAAAACCATCTTCCTGCCATTTCAGGTGCTCCAATATATATGCAATTGTGCACACTTTTCTGCTTGTGTTGATTTAAAAAAAAACCAACCTAGAAATCTTTTCCCCCTTCTGAAGAGCTCTTTGTAATTTATATGCTTGCATAATACCCATAAAAGTTTATTTTTTAATTACTACTACTACTACTATTATTATTATTTCATTCAATTTATATACCTACCTAAAGTGGCTCAGGGCAGTTTACGTTAAAATCTTTGTAATTTACTATGCCTCTGACCAACATGATAGCTTTAGGACACAGCATTAAAACATGAAATAAGGCCTTTTGTTGTATTCTAATTTTCTTCAATCCCCTCTTTTCCCATTTCACCTATTTTTGGCCCTTGTATTCTGTCTCTGCTTCTGTGTCCTATTGCATAATTTCCTGCGTCCCCCACTGATAATTCAAATCCATTTCAGCTATATTGCAGTCTCATTACATATTTTGAGAATAATGCTCCATGTTGCAAAATTCCCAGTGAACATGGATTACTATAGTTCCCATGGCAATTCTTCCCATACACAACACACAGGAGTGTTTTCTTTAGTAGCAACATGCATTACTCTCTTTGCTGAGAATGAAACATATGCAGTCTATCAAATGCCAGCTTTCAAGGGTTTCAATTTCAGTAACAAATGCAAGGGAATCAGTGACATAATCTCAATGGATAGAATGAGAATAGAGTTTTGGACTTGCAATTATCGCTTGGCAACAAAAGGATTTACAGTTTAGACGTGGGGCAAATGTGCTCCAAAATGTTCTCCGACGATTCTCAGGGAGAGAATATGAGGCAGGAAATTCTGCAAATTTTCTGCTGAGAGTAGAATGTTATTTGAATATTCACCAAATAATTCTCTCTGTTATTTCCAGAAATGGTGTTTTATTTCCTCCACAGACCAAGAGAACCAACCCAATAAACCACTAAAAATACAGAACCACCACCCAACATTAGAAATAATGTCATGAAATAATAAAACAACAAAACGTTATTTTGTTGATTAAATGGAATCTATCAGCCACTTGTGCAGCTTTTTTTTTTTAAGGAGGTCTCTATTGATTGATTTGTCCCCCAAAGTATTAAGTATTCTGGAGCTCTGAATTCTTTGTTAAAATGCCCCCAAGAAGCCATCTCTAGATAGAAGTGCAAATTAGAATTAATTTTGGGGGGAAATAAAATTTTATTAAATTCAAATTAAATTCAAACTCTGAAAAAATTCAAGAGGTAAGAATTTGGAGAATAATTCTCCAAAATATTCTCACCCCTTATAGGTAAAAAATAATGGGGGCGGGGGGGGAGAAATCAAATTGGAGAATATTCTTTTCCAAGTTGCATTACAGCTTGCCACAATACAACATGACCACATGGTTCTTGTAACATTGCAATAGCCCACGAAATCTCCTAAGCAGCCAGGGGTGTAGCAAGGTTGGAGTGGGCCCAGAGACAAGGTTTTAAAATGCCCCCCCCCCGCTCACTGAAGCTCAGCTCATGAAGTAAATAAATCTTAAATGAGGCTGAATAGTGGTAACAAAAAGCATAGTAAATATCTCCTATGTGCCACAATAGAACATCATCCTAAATTATTTTTTTAAAGGTTTTGTAAATTGAATACAACTGAAGGAAGCCCGGGTGGATGCACGGCTGGGGGAGTCAGTCATGTGACTTGCCTCTGCCCCCCCCCCCAAGGCAGTGGGGCCCCAGACAACTGTCTCCCCTTGCCCTATTGTAGTTACGCCCCTGGGGTCAGCCCTCACCCAGCCACACAAAGGACTCTGTGTGGCTCAGATTTATTCTCAGTATGTTTGGGGCTCTTGAGGTAGGGATGCTCCTGAAATACTGACTCAGATGTCTTCCTGGATTTTAGTGTAACCCCAAAGGACTAGGTAATATTGGAAATGATCTGATCTTGTTTCCAAAGGCAGATGGATGCATCACAAATTCTCCATTGTTCTTGGATAAATAACAACAACAACAACAACAACAAAAAACATCTGCCACACAATACACCAGATATAACTGTAGTCGAGAAGAAAGAAAAACAAGTCAAAATAATCGACATAGCAATACCAGGTGACAGCAGAATAGAAGAAAAAGAAATAGAAAAAATCACCAAATACAAAGATCTACAAATTGAAATTGAAAGGCTGTGGCAGAAAAAGACCAAAATAATCCCAGTGGTCATTGGCGCCCTGGGTGCAGTTCCAAAAGACCTTGAAGAGCACCTCAACACCATAGGGGCCACAGAAATCACCATCAGCCAATTACAAAAAGCAGCTTTACTGGGAACAGCCTGTATTCTGCGACGATATCTATAACAGCAACAACATTGACAATAAAATTCAGCCATCCCAGGTCCTTGGGAAGGACTCGATGTCTGGATAAAACAAACCAGTCAATAACACCTGTCTGACTGTGTAAACAAGAAATAATAATAGATAAAAGCAAGGTTGGAGGCATGGAGTGTATACAGCTCCCAAACTAGGGTAGGAGAAGCTAATAATAACCTTGAGAATGAATCCAATATTGGGGGACATGGACCAATGTTCTGATGGCACAAAACACCACCGTACACTTTATATTATTCTTCATTTCAGTTTCACTGTTTATTCATTATATACACAAAACAAATGCAATATGGCTTTTCAGACAATAGGAGCTTGCAGCTTTTTGTCGCTGTTGTCTTGATATACCAACATGATGACATTATTATCAGGGCTCTAGTTAGTCCAACTTCAGCAACTTGCTACCTTGTAAGTAAGCTGTCACTGTATTTTCTGGGCCTTGCCTTCATAAATTCATCGCTAGGAGCACCAAGCAACATTTACAACAACTTAACGATGTGCCGGATATCTGCTTGGATATATTTCCATGGGCATGTGCTTCCCCTAAGGATTTCTCCATTCCTCTGGACTAATTATTGCATGTAATTAGAAGAACCCATTAGAATAAACATAAGTGGCAACCAACCCTTTAAAGTATGTCAGTTTTATTTGCAAGTAAAGTATCTATTAGGTGCAGTTTAGAGCTGGCACCAGCCATGGGAAAGCACTTAATTTTTGCTGAGCCAGAATCCTCCCATTCCATGGCCCCATTTGCAATCGCTAAATTGGGGGCATTTCACTGATTTTCCAAGAGTGGGGGGTGATTTGGGGGAATGGGTCCATGACTGGAATTACTGGATTCTGAGGGATGGGGCAATTACTGGATGTTGGGGAAGGGGCAATTACTGCTAGAAAAGTGATGTCCCTCTTGATTGCCACCAATTCCCCCTAGACGGCCACCCTGGGAGAACAAGTAAAAATGGAAGAACTCATGTGGCCAATTTTCCAGCAGTGGGCAAATTTGCAATGGAAAGAATTTTGCAACCATATCTGTCTGGCTTTCTATGTAGCCTGCTCAAACAGCCACCAGTGTGAAATGCTGAACCCTATCAGGGTAATGGCACGATTTACATGCGATTTATTAAGGCTTGAAATTAATTTATTCACAGTCCAGTTCAGCTCCATCTGTGGCAATGGAGATGAACTACTTCTGGCTCAGTAGACAGTGAGCTTATGAGCGCCATGTGCCTGATGGGCAATGAGGCACTCTCGAAACAGAGGCATGCAGACTGTGAAGGCTACAGCATGGCTTGCCTAGGCATGCCCAATGCTTAATTTGTGCAGGGAGGAAGGCTGGGGTCCAACTCCATCCGGAGGGTTATTCTGGCTCTGGGAGACATGTTTCCTAATTCTAGATGGATTGGAATCGATCGCAGTTACTCAGCAGTTAAGGAAAGACACTCAAAGCACTCAGCACATGCTTAAGTATACTCTCTACAACCATCTTGGGGGAGCAGATGAAAATTATAAGCCAAAAGGACTAAATACAATTCATCTCCTTGATGCATGCCTTGGGAAAGCACATTTTGGTTGCAGAAGAGGGCAACCAAAATGATCGGGGGCCTGGAGCACCTTCCTTCTGAGGCTAGGCTACAGCATCTGGGGCTCTTTACCTTGGAAAAGAGGCAACTAAGGGGAGACATGATCGAGGGGTATAAAATTATGCATGGAGTGGAGAGGGTGAACAGAGAGAAATTTCTCTCTCTCACACACAACACTAGAACCAGGGGTCACCCCATGAAACTGAAGGTCTAGATACTGAGCTAGCTAGACCAATGGTCTGACTCCATATATGGCAGCTTCCTAAGTGGCTCGGTTACTCCCTTAAAGCTATGCTCCCCAGCAAGTTAGTGACCCAATGCACGCCCTTTGGAGACATCCTGCGAAGAAACCTTTTGTATACGGAGGCTGACTTGCCCCGTTTGTTGTTGCTCCATTCTGACTCACCTCAAATGCAAGCCCTCGGAAGACAGGGTGACATGAGTTACCGTGAAATTATTGCTTTCCCCAGGAGATTCATCATGGTTATCTTGTTGTTACTGTGTGAGCGTAACTGATATTCCGCAATAAGTTTCAATTAAGTTGTCAGGCTGCTGGAGAGAGTACGGGAGCATTTTTGACTTCTTGCTTATTACTTGTGCTCTTGTCTCTATTGTTCTTGGCACCACGTAGACATTACACTGCACTCAAGCATCCCCATTCCTTTCTGTAACTATCCAAGTGGGTTGCAGCTGATCCCACCGGTTCCTCCTCAAAGTATTCCCATTGTGATGCAGTCATGTGGGGAGGTGCCCTGGAGGAGTGTGGGGTGACTCAACAAGTGGCCACCTGACCTACAGAAGCCTCACACAATCCCACCAACTGAGCTATGGAGGCATTCAGTGGCAGGGTTGTGGTGTGGTCAGGAGAAGGGCTGAATCTGAGAAGGGATCATCACCAGTGGGGATTCTTATATAGAAAGTATCCTGGACTAAGGAGGAGCGAATAAGTCAACATGCTTAGGTTGCACTTCATTCGATATTGCAGGATCTGGCAGGTCATCAAAAGATAGATATACCTCTCTTGAAAGAGAGAGATACGTCTCTTGCGGTCGCTGCACTGGTTACCTATTTGCTGCCGGGTCCAATTCAAAGTGTGAGTTCTTACCTTTAAAACCCTTCAGGGCTTAGCAGCTGTTTACCTTCGGGACCGCCTCTCCCAGCCGGTCCTGTCCCGTCCTGTGAGATCTTCTCACTCAAGTTGTCCTTCTTTCGGTCCCTGGTCTCAGAGAGGTCCATAGTACACTGGTCCCTCTACTTACGAAATTAATCCGTTCCGAATGCACATTTGTAAGTTGAAAAATTCATAAGTCGAAAAGCGGTTTCCCATAGGAATGCATTGGGAATGGATTAATGCGTTCCGGAGCCTAGAAAAAAGACCCAGACCCCCAGTAAGGCTTGCAAACTGCACAGGAACATTTCTTTTCAAGAATAAACAGGCAGTAAACAGGCAGGCAAGTCAAGGAAACCGCATGTAAAATTCGTAAGTCGAGGAAACCCCATCTAAAAATTTGTAAGTCGAGGAAACCCCATCTAAAAATTTGTAAGTCGAAAAAACCGCATCTAAAACCGGATCTAAAACTGCCGTTTGTAACTCGAAAAATACTTATGTCGAGTAGTTTGTAAGTCGAGGGACCACTGTACTAGGGCCTGTGGAAGGGCTTTCTCTGTTGCTGCCCTTTCACTTTGGAATCCCCCCACCCCGATTCATTCTGCCTCCCCCCTTTCAGCCTTTAAAACCTTATTGAAGACATTTCTTTTCCACCAGGTGTTTGCCCTTTAATTCTTAATTTAAAAAAAAAAAAAATCTCAGATGCTGTTCTTGTTTGTACACCTCCCTGAGTCTGTGGACTGGGCAGTATATTAAATCTTTTATGAACTAACTAACTAACTAACTAACATCTAGCAGATACGAGGCATTGTGCAAAGAGAACAAAACCCTGGTCATTGCATATGAGACTTAAGCATGAAGGCCCACTAAAATATATCTATTTGGGGGGACTGAAAGGAACCTACAGAGAAGGAAAATCAAGGAAGCATTATTTGTAGAGAAACTGAGACCTGATATTAATGCTCAGGAGGTGCTAGATGATGCCATGAAGTTTATTAGCCTCTGATGACAATCTCAGGTGTTCCCCCTCCCCACCCACCCCACCCCTTATTATCTCTCTGCTAGTCAGGGAACTGTGTGTTATCACGTCTAAGGAATTTAACAGCGGGGGAACTGTGCTCATTTGTTTTTACTTAATTGAGGATGGTGTTTTATACCAAAACATCTTATGGTTTTATGTTTACCAACTTTTAGTTTTTCTTTGTATGTGCAATAAAAGGTATTTTTGTTGAGACTAAGGAGGAGCTTCAGCCCTTAAATGTAATTAATAAATATAATACATATAACAAATAGCCCCTTGCTACTGAATTTAGGTTTCTGGTCATACTACTACTATGAGTATTTATATACCACTTTTCAACAAAAGCTCCCAAAGTGGTTTAGATAGAGAAAAATAAATAAATAAATAAATAAATAAATAAGTAAGTAAGTAAGTAGGGAAGGAAGGAAGGAAGGAAGGAAGGATGGATGTCTCCCTGTCCCCAAAGGGCTCACAATCTGAAAAAGAAACACAAGGTAGACACCAGCAACAGGCCCTGGAGGTCCCATCTAGCTCAGTATTGTCCACACAGACTGGCACTGGCATCAAGTCTCCCTTTCATATGCAACCAGGGCAGACCCTTCTTAGCTAAGGGGACAAGTCATGCTTTCTACCACAAGGCCAGGGTGGAGAGCATCCTCCCCTTCACATAAGGGACAGAAGGTGGTCAGAAGGCCTTGAATACCCCACCATCCAGGGTTGGTGGACACCACGAGAGCTGAAATCCCCACAAAGGCTAGCTACTGCTGGTATTTTGCACATGCTCCAGAAGAAGTTAGCCCCTCCACCTTCAGCAAGGATGGGTCTCTCTCCACCAGTGCCCCCCTCTGGTAAGCCGTATGGTATAGTGGGGAGGGCCTGACGTACATTGAGAGGGGAGGCCTTTGCATTCCAGAAAGCCCCATTTGGGTTGCAAAGGGGTCCGAGACCCACTGATAATTAATTTATTGGAGGGGGGGATGTTGTGACCCCAAACAAGGTCACCCATCATTGCAGAAAGGCAGTACAGTGCAGAGATCAGGGCAGCAATCCTGGAAGGTAGAGACTCAGCTTCAAATCCCTCCCAGCCCCAGGCCAGTAACTCCCCTCAACATCACCTACCTCACAGGGTTGTTGTGAGCATCCCAAGTTATCCCTCTACCCCATTAACAGTATATACTGCCCTGAGTTCTTTGGAGGGAGGGCAGGATAAAAATGGTAATAAGTAAATAACCCTCAGTTTTGCAAGATACCTGCCATTCCCCTTTGAAATGGCCATTTATGCATCTTGTGCCCAGGATTTTGCAACAGGTCTATGGCAAATGGAGAGATTAGCAATCAGGGAGGAGAGAAAACAGCCTTATGCGCTCATGAAACTGAAGCTATCACTGATGCTGCTGCCAATTAACATGAAAACGAATGACTTTGTTCTCTCGGTAGGTGACCTGTCTGCACGATTTCTTTGGGGATGATGATGTGTTCATTGCCTGTGGTCCAGAAAAATTCCGCTATGCACAAGACGACTTTTCTCTGGATGAAAACGGTAATATCAGTCGCATTGTTATGGGGGCTGGGTACGGGGGCTCTCCTTCTCCCTCGTCGGCTTGCAGTTGGATTTTCATGGGGCTGCTTGTTGTAGATGATAATATGTTGTGTGTGTGTGCCCACCACCAGTTCATGCAGGCTACTTTCTGTACCCACCCATTGGTTTCGTACTGCCTGAAAAAGTTCCCCTCCCCAGCTCCTTCAGTTCAACAGGGGTGAATGCTTATGAAGAAATGAGACTCACGTGTGTTGGTTGCAGCCAGGTACACAGGTTTTAGACTTATATACCTGACTAGAGCTATATGGAGAGGAACTGCCCTCCCCTAGCTGAGATAGCTTTGAGCATATGATGGCCAAAGGTAAGTGGGAAATGTTGCTGTCCTTATGCAAACTCTCCATTTGGACGTGAAATCGTTCAGATGTCTTGCCCAAAGAGGATCCTCTCCTAAATGAGCTTCAAAGTTCCCTTGACATTTTGCCAGTGTTTTGCTTGAAGAGAGCAATGCACCAAGCTTCAGACTGAACTCAGCAAAATTTGGGGGACAATTCCAGTAAAGGAAGTAAAAGTAGATAAGTAAACAGTAAGTAGTAAAGTAAGTAAGTAAGTAATAGCAGAAGGAGGAAGAGGAGGAGGAGGAGGAGAAGTTGAAGAAGAAGGAGTTGAAGAAGAAGAAAGAAGAAGTTGAAGAAGAAGGAGAAGTAGGAGGAGGAGAAGTTGAAGGAGAAAGAGAAGAAGAAGAAGACAACTATGTATATCAATGGGTTATCATTTAGAATGGAATGCTTGCAGATGGACCATGAGCTAGGATTAAAACTGTTGTGCTAGCTAGTTGTGCTAGACGCTAGTCATATGCTAGTGTGATTTTCTTTCTGTCTTTATTTTTGCATATCCTGCTCTGCCTCCAAGGAGCCCAGATCTGTGTACATGGCTATGCTTATCCTCACAACAACCCTGGGAGGTACTGTAGGTTAGGCTGAGAGAGAAGTGACTGGCCCAGAGTCACCCCATCAGTTTCATGGCTGAGCAGGGATTTGAAGTCAGGTCTCCCCAGTCCTAGTCCAGCTCTCTAACCACTACACCATGTGGTGCATTTCATTTGTTTTATGCAAAACAAGCCAGTTGTACCTTTTGCCCAAGAGCACCATAGCTGAAGAGCGCAACTCTGTGAATCCCTGTTCTTCTTCTTTTGCCTCAGCTTCTTGCACTGGTACAACTTCCTTTGTCACACAAGTGCTGCATTGCTCTGGAAGTCAGCAAGCAGCAAGAGCAGGTCCCTCCCCGAGGGGTGTTTCGCAGTCTAGAGAGAGAGACAATGGAGAGGTGGAGGCAAGCTTAAATAGGGGAAGGGTCTATAATTATTCGATATAAATGTACTTAGATTTAGTTGCAAGAGGATATGGGAGCTAGGGGTGGTACCAAAAGATTTGTGGAAAAGGTGGGTCTTGAGGAGGCATATGGAGGAAGCAAGAAAGGAGACATTGCTTAGGAGGTATGGGAGGGGATTCCAGGATCAGGGGCAGCCAGGAAGGAAGCAGATACCCATTTTCTGCTCTATCTGTGCCTTGGCTTGCGTGGCCCCTGTTTGAAGCAAGCTTGATGTGTGTATATTGCAGCAGAGAGAGGGAAATTGTCCCTTTTTCTTTATTCTGGGAATCAGGGGTATTAGCCTATTTGCCCTGCATATGAAATTTCAAGGCTTTTGTCTGCTGGGGAAATACATCGAGTCTATCATCAGGGAGGCCCCAGTGTCTTTATGTATACACAGACACTGGGAAATGCAGTCTGCAGAAGTTGCCATCTTGGCTCCTTGCTGATTGAACGGTTGGCACATGCTATCCTCTAATGGGCACTGACGGATTTGCCACAAGGCAAAAGAGGTGGTCTCATTAAGAGTGCCAACATTATACACTTCACGGAAACAGCAGTCGCTGCTAGGAAACGGCATCAGTTATATCCATATGGATGCATTTTGTATAAGATGCTTCATCACTCTGTGTTTTTTAAATGCTGATTTGCTTCAAAGACAGAATGCAGCAGCCTCCTGAGAATTAATCTCAAGGAAGGAAGGAAAGAGAGGAGAGGAGAGGAGAGGAGAGGAGAGGAAAGGAGAGGATACAATGAATATTTGTAAACCGCTTTTCAACAATAGTTCCAAAAGGGCTCACAATCTAAAAGAGGAACATAAGAGAAGAGAGGAGAGGGAAAAGAAAAATCTGGACAATGTTTGGTGAAATATCTGAAGCTAAGGCCAGGAGGGGCTCACTAGGCTTCCCTAAATAGATCCTTGGCCCTTCACATGACTGGTTGCAGAAAACATTATGCAAAACAAACACATATATGTATGAGTTTCACTTGCATAATTTATGCCACTTGCAGAATCCATCATTTCTGATTTGCAGAATTGTAATGAGCTTGGCATGGAATGCCAATGTGCTTTTGCGCAGTGGATGTGCAGCTCTACTATTGTGGGCTGTTCCTGAATGCATGGAGTTTCTACCAGGTCTTCTGGTCCATGGTGGCACAGTGCTCTCTCACCACAAGCCATCCAGTACCCCGTGCGCCAACCTGGTGTGGTGCAGCTGGCCTGTGAAATCATAGGCCATGCAAACCTCACGTGGGAAGAAACAACACTGGAGCCCAGCGTTTATCCACATCTGGCCTCTACATGACAGGCACCTTGCCTGTTCCAATGAGAAAGGTGGCAAAGCAGCTGGATTCAAGCAGGAAGAGCTTGAATCAGCCCCTCCACCACCATCTGCCTTTTGGACAGGCAGGCACAACATGGCACACAGCACCACCTGAAAGAAGGAGCTGGATGAGTGCACCATAGCTGCCAGGAGAGGTTTGAGGGCAATGGCCCCATCTCCGGCATAGACCATCAGCCACCCCTGCCAATCCACCCCCTGAGGCAGCTATCTTACCTGGCCTGATTCGTGAGCCAGCCATGGGTGGATCCCAGGTGGCCAACTCTGACTTTTTCACTGAGAATCTCCAGTTAACCTAAAGGTTCACAGAATCTGAAAGCCTTGGTCAGATGGAGATGCTGGCTGCAACTTGACAGTCTAATTTAAATTTTAGCAGTGCTCGGCTCACACGGCTCCAGGGAAGCATCCTGCACCATATAACAACCTAGAAGAAATCCTGACTGCGCAACTTGACAGGAAGCCCAGCTTGAGGTGTCTGAGCCCAAAGAAAGCCGGGAATGTTGCCAGCCAGCAGAATTTGAGTCTGTGAAGATGTTGAGTGAAAATGCTAAGCACCCTCATCCCTTTGAGGCTCATAATGACAATGAAACCAGAATCTGTCTGAGTGCATTACGTGTTGCTAGTGAGAGACCCATCTAATTTCAAATACAAGTCATCCTGAGAATGTTGTTATACTGAACAGCAAGACCGAAATTGATGAAATAAAAACAGCAGATGGGCAAATGCAAGCAGAGTTGACTGGACTCTGAGTATACAGTGTGTTTCACACTTCCGCTGGTCACATGACCCTTCGTAGGGTTGGAGGAGGGCCATATGCACTGCCAATCAGGGGTTGTGTGTTTGCAAAGATCAAGATAGGAGGAGGGAAGACTGATCGTGTGGGAGCTGGGAGCTGGGTAGGACAGCTTTTCATCCACTCTGGATAAAATGCTGGGCACACTACTATTACTACTATTTATATACCGCTTTTCAACAGACGTTCTCAGCATGGTTAAGTTCTCAATGCGGTCAACATAAAATAATAAAGTACACAAGGACATAAGAATGGCCCTGCTGGATCAGGCCCAAGGCCCATCTAGTCAAGCATCCTTGTTTCACACAGTGGCCCACCAGAGGCTTCCAAGAAGCCCACAGGCAGACAGGGGCGGATTAAGCCTTTTGCTGCCTGTAGGCAGCCAAGGATTTGCCTCCCCCACTGCCGAAGCTCTGTGGCCTTTGCTGCCCCCATCCTGTCATGCAGTGGCAGTTTTTAGAAAGAAAAAAGGGGCGACTTTCCCCTCACCCCGAAAGAGGGGCAGCAAAATTTGAGGAGCAGCAAAATTCACCACTCCTCAAATTTTGCCGCCGTAGACAAGTGCCTGCGTTGCCTCTCTTTAAATCCACCAATGCAGGCAGTGGGTGAGGGTTTGCCCCCCCTCTCCTGCCAATGCTCCCCTACAACTGGTATTTAGCAGCATCTTGCCTCTGAGGCTGGAGGTGGGCCATAGACACCAGATGAGTAGCCATTGATAGACCTGTCCTCCATGGATTTGTCTAAGCACCTCTTAATGCCATCCACGCTAGTGGCCATCACCACAAGGAAATAAATGTATTCTGGGGCACAGAATGTGGGTAGGGAGTGTGCCCATCTGACAGCTCCCACCTCCCACATGATCACTCCCCCCCCCATCTCCCTTGATATTCGAGTTCACCCAACCACGACTCTCTGACCCTGACTGGGTGTTCCTCCGTCCGACCCTGTTTAGGGCCATGTAAATCAAGACACCCTGGAGACCCATGAGGAGTGGGTTCTCCCCTGCCCCATGCTGGAGAATCTGCATCAGAGCTCTCGTTCACACACTCAAATCCCTGCAATGGGGTATATGTCCGTAGCCCTCTGTTTCCATCATTTGTGACATTGCATGGCAGCTGGAGTTGATATGTCTGCAATTTTGGATGTCCTGAAGGCGAGTGTCTGTTCCTGTGATGGCTTATGTCAAGAGCAGTTCTGCTTGCCTGATTGGAAGAGGGTCTTTCACATTGCTGGCGATCCGCGGCTGTCTGATGTGTCATCAAGACAACGTCTCCTCTCCCTCTCCTATGCCTGTAATCACACATTCGTCCCTCTGTTTCCTGCTTCTGGGCCTCTGAGCTCTTTCGGGAAAAGGTTATCCCATTCCTTTAAATCTGTTGATCTTGGCAGCAATGTCGGGCTCTGAGAGCAAGCCGTGCTTTGGACTCTTAGACAGCGTCCTCTTTCCAGCCTAGCCCTGTCGAATGTGTCGGCATTTCTCTTGGTGGCCTTATATGGTTGTGGCATCTCAGATGAGTCCATACGATTCCTCCTCCTCCTTTTCTCATTATTAGAACATTAAATGGACTTTACGGCCAACCTCTGCCCCAGCGATTGGTGCATAAAATTACTCCGCTATCAGCTCTGCCCTTGCCAGTGAACTGTGCCTGTGCTGTGTAATCTGTGGGGTTATTATTTCCACGTACAAATCTTACATTTGCCCCCTCCCCCTGTGTTTAATTTGCACGGTTATATATTATGCATTGTGTAGCGTCAGATAGCATCCAAAATGGTCTCACTGCTCATTCTAATTAGACTGGCACTCCATCCCCGGAGCAGTATACAAAATCACGGTGGTGGTCTCTTTTCCCTTGCTCATGCTGTGTGACCCTGAAGCTAGATCTCTGGTAGACTGTCTGGAATGAGTGAGAACTGAATGCCTCACTTGGAGCCCATGGGGAGAATTAGGACAAGCACATCTTCAGGGACAGGGAGCTCTTAAAGCAAATGAAGCGACACCCCCTACACAACACCGGAAGGCCGGAAGCTTTCTTTTCGTCAACCGAGTCCAACTACAGTGTGTTTATTTAAATCCAGTTTAGGGGGAGCCAGTTTAATTGTGACAGCAGGGAGTGTGCAAGTAACTGGGTGACAGCAACGGCAGTGACAAAGAGGGTGGGCTTCTTGCCCAATGGCCCTCTAGGACTGGCACTGGGGATAAACTAATACATGCTAACCTCTCCCAGGTTTCTCAGGTTGAAGTAGTGGCCAGGAGGGCTTCAGCTGATACGCCAGCTACATCCATTTCTGGAGATACAAGACCTTAAAACAGTGGTGCATGTGCTGGTAGCATCCAGATTTGACTACTGCAAATGTGCTCTACACTGGGGTGCCTTTCTATGTAGTCTGAAAACTGCAGCTGGTACAGAATGTGGCAGCCAGGTTGGTCTCCGGAGTTACCCGAGGAGATAATTTTAGATCCATTTTAAAAGAACTACACAGGCTGCCAATAAATCTCTGGGCGAAATACAACGTGCTGATTATTACCTATAAAACCATGAATGGCTTGAGTCTGATGTATTTAAGAGAACACTTTCTTCTTCATGAACCCCGCTGCCTATTAAGATAATCTGGGGAGATCCAGTTGGGGAGATCCAGTTGGTGGCAACTCAAACCGGGCTTTTTACTAGGGTTGCCCCAGGACATGCTTCCTAACTAAATTAGAGCCTCCTCTTCTCTTGATGTTTTAAAGAAGGATCTGAAAACATACCTGTTGAGTCCAGCTTTTAGTTTATAGTTTTAAAGTTTTACGTTGTTAGAGTGTTTACCACTGTATTTTAAATGGTTTGGGATTCATGTTTTAATTGCTTTGTTCACGTTTCAGTGCTTGTGTTTTTAGATTCTGAACTGCCCAGAGACTTACATATAGGGTGATATAAGAATGTGCTAAATAATAATAATAATAATAATAATAATAATAATAATAAATAATTATAATTAATAATAATACAAGCTAAAGCTCTTGTAGACATTGGTTTATCATTTGGACCCCTGGATGATTAACTGGTCAAGAAAAGCTAGTTGTGTGCTGATCATTTAAGAAAGGAGCGATGTTTTTCCACAAAAGACTCTGGATGGTTAGCTACCCAGCAGACATGGCTTTCTTACTGATTTGTCTCCTTTTTAACACACAAGGGTACCTTGGGAAGGCTGTGTGGAGTTTTCCTTCAAAAGAGCAGCAGCCATCTCGGCCGCAGATGGCAGTTATCCAAGGTCTTATGAGAGGCTTAAGTAGCTCTAATGACTTCTACAACCTTCTGCATCTGGAAAAATAATAACCAGCCCATTGTCTGCAGCATATGCCCAGATCTACATACCCTAGCCCCTAAAAGACACTTCAGAGTCTAAATCAAGAATGCTTGATTTGTTCTGTGACCTGCAGAAATTAGATGAACTTGCACACTCCGTGTGATGTTACAAAATGCATTCTGCATGGCACCATTTATTCTGCTTTTGATCACCATGGGCAACTCAGGGCACGTAAGTCCCAACCCTAATCATAGAAAATCTGTAGCGAAAGGTGAGCTTGTCACAGCTCAGTTCAGAATTAACTCAATAATGATAAAGAGTAAAGGGCCTGTTTTCTGAGGTTTATTTTCTGCTTCACAATGTAGGCACAATCCTGATGGTGTGTGCATGTGAAGCGGGAGAGGAGAGCTGGTCTTGTGGTAGCAAGCATGACTTGTCCCCTTAGCTAAGCAGGGTCCACCCTGGTTGCATATGAATGGGAGACTTGATGTGTGAGCACTGGAAGATATTCCTCTCCGGGGATGGAGCCACTCTGGGAAGAACAGAAGGTTTCAAGTTCTCTCCCTGGCATCTCCAAGATAGGGCTGAGAGAGATTCCTGCCTGCAACCTTGGAGAAGCTGCTACCAGTCTGTAAAGACAATACTGAGCTAGATGGACCAAGGGTCTGACTCAGTATATGGCAGCTTCCTATGTTCTATGGACCTTTCTGTGTACCATCAGAAACTTGTAGGTGCCAGCACCAGACATGGTAGAAAGCTGCTTGGAAGTTCAAAACCTATTCCACAAAGCAAACATACCTGGGCACAAAAGAGAATTTTAGGTCTTGATGGCAGATGACCGTGTGATACCATGTTTGCAGGTTGCAAGAAAGAAATTGAGAGAATTTAACTGAAGGAAGAAAATATCCCAAATAAAAAGCTCTGAGTTGCCAGTGCCCCCCAT